>NC_138518.1:1202500-1802500 GCF_000230855.2 Cajanus cajan
ACCATTCAAGAATGACTTAAACATCACAATTAATACCATTTATACCAACCGTGTGTAGGTCACTTGGTTGGTCGGGTAGATATTTGAGTTGTTGTAAATTTCTCATACTAAATTTTGATTATTATGATTAAAAAATTAATAAATTTAATAATCATGCACCGAAATTATAAAGTCATTTTATACTTTCAACTAATAAGATATCATAATCAGTATGATTTTTCATTTAAAGAAAAAAGGTTATGTGATATAAGTGTAAAATAGTTCTTTCCTATCATCTAATTACAAATATAATTACAATGTTGATATTATTAAATTTTATAATAAATACCTTATAAGTTATATCAATGATGATTTTTAATATGTTGATAATGTAAAAAAAAAATTATATCGATAATATATAATAATTAAACTCTTTTATTTTCGAAAAATTAATATCATTGATGCTCTTGTATATGTAGTGTGAATTTTTGTTTGGTATGTGATTTGTGTGGATAAGATTTGTGTGCATGTACCTATCATGTAGCATGAATCTTTAATTAGTTTAATGAGTGGAGAGGATACGGTTTCTCATGAACAAGGGATTTGTTTAAAAGGTGATGATGAAAGAGCTTACCTAATCTGAGGTTCTCTTTGGTGTTGAATAATATATAAGAAAGGGTTTCTAGGGATTAGGGTCCTTTAAAGAAAGCACACACTAAAGTTGTAGTAAATGGGGTCATTTTAGATGGCTCTTACTTTGTCACATTGTGGTCATTTTAGAATTGGATATATGCAATGGGGTTTCTAGTTTCTACCATGATGGGCACCACATGATGCTGCCAATTATAAATAAGTAAATAAAAAAAAAAATCTCTATCATATTACTTTTGACTTTGCCTCTTGCTTCCTTCCAGGAAGCAACTCATTGTCTAATGAGATTTGGGTTTTTGTTATATATTTGTGCTATCACATTCTTAGCAATCGACCAAATTAGTTAGCATGACTAAAATATTAAACCTTATAGCTTCTACTACGTAAATATGTTGGTGCTTGTCAAAATCATTCACCTTAATTTAAATTCCAATTAAGCCTACAAAATAGGTAGCACATGTAGCCATCATGTCAGCAATTACTAATATCACTCATGTAACTCTAAGAATAGGCAAACCAAACCAACATTCTTCAACTCTTTCTATTTAAGAAGCAATAATAATTCTAAGTTTCGGTTCTTCCATTAGGTTGGTATTTTTATTTTATTTTATTTTTAGTCTCACAAAATTATATTTTTCATTTTAGTTCTTATAATTTATCATTTAATTTTTTAGTCCTTGCAATATATGTCTACATAAATGACACATGGTGTAATATGTAATATTTTGTTTATCTTAGTCATCATTCAACAAAAGTTTTCAAATGGTAAGGTCTATAAACATAAAAAATAATAATATTACAGGTATTAAAATATTAAAAATAATTTGATAGAAATTAAAAATAAAATTTCCAAATTATAGGAATTTAAAATATATTTTTTATTATAAATAATTCTTAGTTCAACAGTTTAACAATTTGATATTTTTTCGATGATTATGCATGCTAAATTTCATATAAATAAGACATTTGTAATTATATATATATATATATATATATATATTATCTTTTGCAATATTATATTTATATAGGAAGATCATTTGAATTCAATCCTTCACGTAATAACTTCATGGGTGTTTAATTTCAAGTAGGTCATTTAATATCATATTTAATTTGATTTTAAGTAAATATTATTAATGTGTTTTAAATTGAAATTGATTTCGAATTAAAATAATTTTAAATATGAAAAAATTATACTAAAATTTATTATTAATTTATTTTAGAGTAAGAACATCTATGTATAAATTGTTTCACTTTGAAAAATAAATTTTATCGAAAAAAATCAATTTTATTAATCTAATCTTACACATGAATTCCATGTTGTGGATTATTTTGACACATGCAAGGACATTTGCAGAAAATTAATTAGGACACGTGTGTTCATGTGTTTGATATAGTGAACAAATTTTCATGAGAGAAACTAGAAAGGAACATTTTTGTAGCTTTCAAATTATCTTTTTCTAATTGGAACTAACCTAGCAGTCCTTTTCGTTAAAAATATATACAACTCCTGAGTTATAATGTCCATCCTTTGATTTGATTGAATTTTGTTTTTGCACATTTATCCTCAGAAACGAGTTAGTGGTTGTCAACATTGTGAAAACTCTTAACTAGTTCTTGGACATATATGTTCTCAAGTTACATATGTATTCTTTTGTGGGGACCCAAAATATACAAAACACAAAAAGTATTAAATCAAAAGAACTATTAATATTGTTGAATCAAATATTTCTCAAATATTGGGGTTCAGCATTGGGCATCGATGTTCATAAGTTTGTTTCCCAACCTCTATTTTTAACTATAGACACAATTAATGGACTTGTGTCGATGTTTATGAGAAGAATTGAACATAATCCTATTAATATTTTAATTAAATCCATGTATATATTTTAACTTATAATATATTTAATTTCACTTTTGGCAATTCATTATTGTCATTTCAAAAATTTGCTTTGTCTCTTATTTATTATTATTTTTTTTAACTTTGATCGATCCTTGTTATTTTGATCGTACAATTTTAGGGATGTGTTAAATTAGGATTTATTTATTTTAAATATAAAAGTATTTTGTAAAATTTAATAAAGATGAATAATTTTTTTAAAATGTCAAATTCGTTGATATTCAAATAAAACTTGCATTAAAAACATAGAAACTTGATTTGTTATTTTGACTGTACAAATTTGCGTTGCTTGTTGGCACTTCTCAAGTAAATGAGTATTGACAGAGAGACAGAAGGAGTTCATTCATATTCATGGTGTTCAGCAGAAGACAAGGTGCTATGCTGACACGTGCTCATGTCATTTAAGGACACTTATGACTCCAAGCTTATTTTTTCGACATTTCTTTATTATTATTATTAGATAAGAAATGACATATTCATAACTATTAAACAGAAAATCAAGTATTAGTATCTAGTTAATGATTAATGAAATGACATATTCACCTATTACTGAAATGATTACTGAATATTATTCTAGTTAGTGGCTACTTTTCTTTAAAGTATAATTACAACTATAGTGTATAGATAACAAAATTTGTAGAAATGTATATGACGTGAAGAAGAGGTATGAGTGAAATGAATGTACAAGTACAGCATGCAGAGTTTTGACACATAGTGGAGTTACTAATTAGCGTTTATCAGTATGCAGGATTCTGAACCCCAATCTGGTACCCTTTGCAATGACGTGACATTTCACTACGGATTGTAGCCTCTATAGCATGGTCCTCTCTCTACCCTCTATATACACAACAAGTACGAATTTTTAACGTAAATAATATTTTTTTTAAAAAAATTACAAAAGTAACGTGTGTGCAAATTTATTTATCGAAGTAGAACTAATTACTGTTCATGCTTAGAATTCGGCCGGGAAATCGAATTCTAAGCTTCAATATATATATTTTTTTTTTGTTCTCAGAATTTGGTTCTCCGGGAACCAAATTTTGAGTTGTTTAAAATTTTTTTATTTTATTTCGGGTTTGTGGTCCATTTTGAGCAAATTTTAGAAGTGGAACGGCCCGTTCTGGAAGCAGAACGGGCCGTTCTGCTTAAACACATAGAGTCTTTTTTTTTTTTACTCTAGAATGGCCCGTTCTCAGCTCATTCCAGAGTAAAAAAAAAGGCTCTGTGTGTTTAAGCAGAACGGCCCGTTCTGCTTCCAGAACGGATCGTTCCACTTCCAAAATTTGCCCAAAATGGGCCACAAACTCGAAATAATTTTTTTTTTAAAATAACTCAGAATTCAGTTCCCCGGGACCGAATTCTGAGAACAAAAAAAATATATATATATTGAAGCTCAAAATCCGGTTCCCGGGGAACCGAATTCTGAGCATGAACAGTAATTGATTCTACCTCAATAAATAAACTTGCAAAGATGTTATTTTTGTAAATTTTTTTAAAAAAAATATTATTTACGTAAAAAATTTCAACAAGTACTCCTTAACATTCTTATGTGCAAATTAATCACATATCATACAAAAATACAATACATGCATGCTTTTATTACTCTACCAATACACGTAACCATACTCCTAACAAACATTCCACGCCCCTATTCCTTCACCCTTAGGAGTTAGGACACATAAATAGTGAACTAAGGGTGAAGGAAGGTGTGTTATGAGTTGATTAAGTTTAATGGTGGAATACTAAGGAGAATGAAACTATGGTGCATTTAATTGGTGGCAATTAAGGTGTATTGTGTGGCATAGACATAAATATAAAGATGGTATGTGAAGAAAAGGGTATTTATTGATTAGTGATAAGTATTAATTGGAGGAGGAAAATGGGGAAAGAAGGGAATCCAATGTATGAGTAGAGACACGTACACATGGGTCTCTGAGGAATCCTAAGCATATCAAAGATTCTAAATTTGGAACCAAACAGGGAACATCATGGTGCTAGTGTAGTGTGCTAGTACTAATACTCTCTCTCTCTCTTAAATTTGACTGTTTTTTTTGTTTTTTTTAAGGGTCTTTCAGTCACATCCTGCCCGAACTGCCCGTGAGATTGGAAAATTTTCGAACCAAAGTCGGTTGGCGCCAAAACTGCGAAGACAGACAGAAACATTGTTTGTAGCCCGCGAAATACGGGCTGTGGCGGCTGTTCTGTCCCACCACTACAAAAATATGCTTTCATTTCTTAAATTTTAAAATTATTTAATTACATATTTAGTAACACATCTAAAACGTAATTTAAAATAAAAATTACATTTAAAACGTAAAATTTATAATTAATAATTTTTATTTTAATATAATTTACCACGTTTAAAATTTTAATCAAACACATACTAAGTAATCTTTTTCTTTCTTGTAAAATAGAAAATTTTATTTATTATTATTTTTTGTACATTTCGTTGTATGAGGTGTTATTTATTTTTAGAAAAAAAATAAGACGCTTTATGTCTTATTGTTATTTTGAAAGTAAAAATAATAAAATAAAAATGTATAATGTATTTTATAATAATAAAATAATTATAAATATTAGTTGAGAAGTAAAAAAAATAAAATTGTACTGCATATCTTTATTAATAGTTATAAACTCATTTCGCTCTCATAAGTCATATCCTCTCTGATTCTTATTCCTTTCCTTTCAGGATATTATGATCTTCATCTTTAGATATATATACATATAAAGTATATGTACGGCTTGCGAGTATTATTTTTATATTACTGTATTAAATAAGACTAAGTGCTTGAATAAGCATGTAGTATTTTTTTTTTATATATCTAAGTAAGAATTCTATTTTTTATGATTTAATAACTTTTTTATATGATGGTACATTTTTAACACTTACATAAGTTTAATTACTGAAAAAAATTAAATTTTTTACTTCTAAGTTAAAGTTTTAATGTATAACTCCTATAAAAAAATATTTTTGGATACTTATTAATAATAATAAAAATCAATTGAAATATAATATATTACAAAGTTTAATTTTTCATTGAATATTTTTAAATCTTTAACAAGTGTTTTGATTTATAAGAAAAACTTATGTAAAAAATAAAATTGATAAATACATAGTAATGGTATTAAATATAGTACTTTTTTATTCTGTTTCTAAATTCTTATTTTTTGAAAGAAAAAATAAAGTTGTCCAACCAGCTTAGAATATGCATTTGCGATAAATGGTATTGGTGGGGAGACCAAGCTTGCAAGTATTTTAATGTGTAAGAAAGAATTAAAGTTAGCATTGCATTAATTTAAAATTTATGAGGGTGTGGCAGAGACACAGAGGGCAATCATTATCATAGTATATAATGACACTAACAGCAACATGTCCTTCCTACACTCAACTCTCATCATTGTGACATGCCTTTCCCCTCACTTCCATGTAATAATAGATTAACATATTCATATTGTGTTTCTCTTAACTAAATTATTTTAATTCAAATTCTAATGATCTCCACTTTAAGTATAACATTGATGAATTAATAGTAAGAAATTGTTTCACTTAATCACCAATTTTCAATTCTTAACATATAATTATATTAAATATTTATAAAAAAAAAATATGTAATTTAGATATGTGATCAGGGTCATTGAATAAAATATACATATCCGATATTTGTGGTGGGTACTTCATTTTTATGCTTGAGTACCTCACACGTTGCTAGATTATTATTGTCTAGGTTCATGTAAAATTTTACCTAAAATATTAAATGAGAGAATTAAATAACATGCTAAAAATTTTACAAGCATTTTTTTTCCAAAGTTAACGTACACTTACATTATATATATGTCTTGTGGATATGTCATGGCAGTGTCTAGTGAGAGTACCAAAGCAGTTATGAGGGACCTATTGTATCAAAATATCAAAATGTATTGGCAATTCAATTCAATTCTAATCACACTAATTAGAAATATTTAATTTTAAGTAAGATTTTTATATCCACAGGGAAACTAAAACTATATAAGTTCGAGGTTTTTTATTTGGATGGTTTAGAGAAATTTGGGTCATAACCTTCCCAAAGCTAAAAATTAATTATGAAAACATGTATTATTCGAGTTAGGATAACCATTATCTTTTATTAAGTCACAGAAATGATCAAAATAATGGTTATTGCATACTACTAGATTTTTTTTTTAATTTAAGTTAATTAGGAAAACAAATGAGAGCATAAGCTAAACATTGTAAACATGTTGATGTTTTTTTCTTGAATAAAAAATTAAACTAGTTTTTTTTATCCACTCTAATTTTCTCTTTTTCCTGTCTGGACTGTTTGTTGTTTTTTGCTTATGCTGTAATCACAATTTATTTTTACTTTTATTTATTTTTTACTTATTCAAATTTCTTAACATTTACACTATATATTTATCATATTAGATGTGCCTCATACCTGGAGAAAAAAAACTCTTTATTCTTTAAAAACATTTCATTTCACAGTTATTACAAAATCTCAACCAAGTCAATCCAATTCATTTATGTTTTCTCCTACCCGATTGAAAACACTGAAAGGAGTAAAACATTAAAACAAAAAAATAAAAATTATTATTATTTTTTCATCTTAGTTGGTGGGCACGAGCATGTGTAACAGGGACACCCTTCATCTTTCTTCCCATCCATTGTAAAATTATTTTTTCAAGTTAAAATTTATTTTTAAAGTAATACATTTTAGTTTATTTTATTGGGTTATTTTGTTAATGGTGCAAAATGTCATCAACTTTTTAATGACAAGTCTTATATATAGTACGATAGTTATCTTTAGAAAAATTCAGTTATTGTCTAAGTTATGAATATTTAAGAGTCCTGGTATAGGTTGAGATCTTATTTTAAAGATAAAATCCTTAGTTTCACTAGTACACAATACATATTTTACGTCGATTATTAGAGAGTTTTTACGTCAGAAAAACGTTCGATATAGAAGCGGGAGACGTAAATTTACGTCGGGGCGCAAAAACCGACGTAAATTTACGTCGGACAACGTAAAAAAGTCATAAAAATTTAAAAGAAAAAAAGAAAAACAAGTGCAAGCAAAACGGGCCGTTCTGCTTAGAGAACGGGCCGTTCTGCTTGATAGACCCAGGCAGTGGGTTCTCCAAACCCGGACTTGGTCACTTCCTTCTGCAACTTCACAAACACGAAATGCAACACAAACATTATTACGAAAAAAACATCACAAAAAACACAAACTTGATAGAAGATGTTACCTCATAGAAAAACAGATGGATGTATGGTTAAGCCATTTCCATCAACACGCGAAGAAGAAATCAACGCAACTCCGAAAAAGAAAAACAGAAGAACGTGAAGATGATGAAGACAACCACGATTTGAGGAGGAGGCGGAGGGATGAGAAAGAAAAATCCACAACGCGCGGGAGAACGTGAAGATGAGGAAGAATGCCACGATTTGAAATCTATAGTGCGCGCACACCTTCATTTAAGGAGTTATTTACGTCGGACAAAGATGGGTCCGACGTAAATGAGATAATTTACGTCAGACAGCTAAAACAGCCGACGTAAATTATCTAATTTACGTTGAATAATTTCCGACATAAATGAAAAGACGTAATAGCTTCTTTTTCCACTAGTGTTTGTGTGATGATCGAATCACATGCAGTGCACTTGTTATTATGAGTATTAGTAATCTGACAAATGATGACATTTATAATGTGTTGTATGAATCATGAAAAATCCACAAGGTGATAAGTGGCAGCCAAACACTATTTTATTAGTGGAAATTGAGTAGGGACTCAAACAATGTTCAGCCTGCCTGAGGCTTAATATCAGAAGTATAAGAGAAGCTATTTGCTTGTAGGTTTGGTTGGTCAGAGCCAGTGTCATGCTTCATATCATAGTTGCACCCATAGATATGTTAGGTTACACTTTAAATATTTAGGCCAAATTTATTGTTTATTATAATTTTTTATACATGTTTAACATGATTTTTTTAAAACTTTGGTTTCATCTATAAATTGTTTAACATGTTTTTTTTTAAACTTTGGTTCTATCTATAAATTTATTTAAAAGTCTATTTTAGAGTAATGATATTAAATAAATAAATAAAATTATTTTTAAATAAACTAATAAATATATTTTAAGTATGTGGGCGTGATTTTTTTTAATTTAAGTGATAAAAACAAAAAAAAAAATTATTATTACAATTTAGAATTTAAAATAAAAATAAAAAATTAATGTAATATGAATGATTCATATATATATTCATACATATCTCGTAATGAAAGAAGATAAACTTATAACTTTTTCCTTCTTTTAAATATTGTATCTATTCTATTTGAAATAATTTAAATAATCAACCATTAAAATAAAACAAAAATATAATTATTAGAGTTTTTATTTTTGATCTTTTGATTTTGATGTGAACAAAGAATATAAAACATAATGAAGATGTTAAAATATTGATAATTTAATTTTTTGTATTATAAATTTATTTATTTAATTATATTGTTAATAATATAATATTTATATTTATTTTTTATTATATTATATAAATAAATAAATCATTTTATTAAATTTAAAAGATTTTTTATAAACTTAAACTTATTTTTTGTAAATAATTTTTTTAAAAAAATTTAAATCTGATTTTTTATCAAATAGATTAGACTTTAAATATAAATCTTTTTTCTTATATAACTTGATGTATTTTTATGAGAATTATTTTAGAGGTCAATATTTTTTTAGAGGCGTCTAATTTTATTTATTTATTTAATTTACTTTTTATTCATCATATTTTCTAATGTATTAAGTTTTAATATATATTTTAAAATAAATCAATAATAATTAAAATAACTTTTTGTCACATTATAAACTATTTATTTTATATTTAAAGTATAATATATATATATATATATATTTAAAAATATATTTTTATATAAATTTTAAATATAAATTAATTTTTATAATTAAATATAACATTCACATGTACTTATTATAAATTTTAATTATATAAAATAAATATTTAACCTGTAAAATATAAAGGCTACAATACCAGTTGTGCAATAAAAATTAAAAAATACAATAAAATATCAAGTATTCTTTTATAAAAATATAATTTATTATATTTCTTAATTTATATATAAATATCTTAAAAGAATACTCAATTTAACTTAAAACTAATATTTTAACCTGTGCATGTTTATTATATATAATATAATTAAAATTTATAATAAATTACATAGAAAAATATTATATTTAAATATATAAATTATATTTAAAATAAATATACATAAATATTTTTAAACATATAATTATATTTTAAAATTATAATAAATAATTTATATTATAATCTTTTTAACTATTTTTTAATAATTTATTTTAAAATATTAATATTTAATTAATAAGTAATTATAATAACTAAAAATATAAATAGATAAAAAATTATAAAAATTCTTATAAATCCTTTCATTAAAAAAAAAACATTTTTAAAAACACTTTCATACAAAATTAAGATTCATACTTAATATATAAATATTTATAAATAAATTTTAAATTTTAAATTTTAAATTAAACTAAACATATAAATATTTCTCAGTATGGAGTGTGATAATCGATAACAAAACATTATCAGCGAGAATCAAATCAAACTTTGCAAGTAAAGAACAAGAGAATAAAATGAATATAAAAAAAAAATAAAAAATGACGTTATGAGGTGCAAAACGAAGTCGTATCGCTTCCCTTTCATTCAGCGCTGGTATTTGTGCCCAAACAACACCACTCCCTAGAAACTAATTTAATAAATTAAAAAAAAAACTAAAATCAGGAAAATAAAAGGGGCAAAAGAGGAAATTCACCTGAAAAATCGAAAGGCGGGAAAAAGAGCCGTTGCTGGCCAAACCAACCAAACTTTGGCGCCAAAAGCACGCAGGTTCTCTGCCCGTAAAACCCCGGTCACCCCTTTCTTTCTCTCTCACTCCTTTCTTTCTTCTCCCCAAAACAAATACCCTTTTCTCATATTCCCTCTTCCTCCTCTCCTTCTTCCATTCCCACCAAAAAGTTCAAACCTTTTTCCCATTTCCTTCTTTTTTTTCAACATGGGCTTCTCCCACTCCGACCTCGAACCCGATTCCAAGAAGTGGGTCATCGCCGGAATCGCTCTCCGCCCGCTCAAGCCCATAAACACCAAGCGCGTTGGCGGCGAAGACGGCGACAACGGAGAGGCGCGCTCCACCACGCCCACGGCCAAGGAAGCCAGGATACCGGAGAAGCTGCCGTGCCCGCCGGCGCCCAGGAAGCGCCGCCCTTCGCGGTGCGGGAACACCGTCAGGGAGTTCTTCACTCCGCCGGATTTGGAAACGGTCTTCAAGTGCCATGTTCAGAAAGCCAAATGATTTCGCCTCATTCAGCTACCAAATGCATGTTAGAAGAAGAAAAGGGGTGTATAGTGTTTGCATTTGCTCATCAAATTTGACTTCTCTAAAGGAAGAGTTAGAAAAGGAGTAATTTCAGTTACTGATTAGTTACTCGTTTCAGCAGTGAGATACACAAGTACGAGGATGTGTTGGAGATGTTACATGCACATACATAGCAAATTATGTGTGTGTGTGTTTGTGTCAGGCCATGGAAATTACTTTGTTTATATTTTATTAGAGGAGTTGTGTTTTTGTTCTAAATGCTTGTTATTCCTCTTTCTTCTTTTCCTTGGATGAGGAACAAGAACTCGTGTATAAAGTTTCAAGGAAAAAAAATGATATTTAGAAGTTAGATAAGAGTATTAAGTAGTTTTTTTTTTAATATTTTTTTATTAGAGGTTATTATGTAGTTCTGTTTTTGGTTAATGAGAAGCTATGAGATGAATATTGAGATTTTGGCATATTTGGGTTACATGTACATGGCTGGTGTGTTGTTTCTGGGTTTGTGTGCTTTCTATGCGCTGTTTTCAGTTTTCACACTTTTGTGGTGCAATATTTAGCCTTTTGAAGAGGGTGTGGTTTTGTGCAGCTTTTGTTTCTGTTTTTGGGATGGGATGGTTGGTTTTCTACTTTTGTTGCTAAATCTACTTTTCGGTAATGGTGGTTGCGTTGAGGGAGAGAGAATGACTATACTATCTTGTTTCTTGTTAACTCAACTCTTCTCACAAGATAAAAATACATTGGCTACACAAACAAAATAGGGTAGATGATAAGATAAGCAAACCATATCCTACTGTTGAACTAAACAATTAATTACAACAGGATATGATAGTTATTCTGTTATATTCTAACATATCTTAGCCACCAACACAAGCTTTTAATTTCTTTTGAACCATGTTCACCCTTATGCCATTGGGAAATTTGGTGAACAGAAAAGTTGTTTAATCAATAAAGGCTGCATTGGATGGATTCTTCTCCTTCACCGGACATATGGATGTTTTTTTTTTTGTGTGTTGGATCTTTGTATTCAATCATGCAAGTGTCAAGCAATTCGGGTATTATTTGATAGAACATGTAATGGAATCCCTTCAGTATGTCATTTATTTGTAACACATGCCTTTTCTTTGTGATGTTTCTTCTAAGAGAGATCCTTCAACATTCTTAAGTCACATACTTGCCATATATGATTATTACCAAAATAGAGTATTGCACCTCTGAGAAGGGAGAAAATCCTTCTAAGATCGAGTTGCCTCTTTTTGTGAATACTCCTTGGTGGGTGAAAGGCAAGCTCACTTTTTCACTTTTCTTTTATACTTTTACCGCACACAAACTATTTCTTTTCTAGAATGATAGCAATATATTATGTATCATGATATTGATTTATGGCACTTGCTCAATGGCTTCTGTTCTCTTGCATTTCAGCTGTTGGTTATGATGTATTTGTGGACTTGTTGGAATATATTTCTCCAACACATGTAGTTAAGATAAGTATATCCTGGGAAAGTAAGAATATACCTTATGCATCAAGCATAAAGATTCAACATGTTGAAAAATATTTCACTGTCCTTATGAAGTTACCATGCAAGCATAAAGATTCGACATCATTGTGAGGTTGGTTTATATTTTACTTGTTACCTGTTCTGATTATGAGTCACACCTCAGTGCAATAATATGGTTTCTTGCTACCTTGTGATTTAATGGTTTAGAAGTTATAGTTGCATACATCTAACCCTTCCCAAGAACCACCACAGTAGAGTCTTATGACTGAGTTGCCCTTAATATGTTTGGTTTTCATGCATTTTATCCATTTTCAAATCTTTTTCATATAAATACGAATATTAAATGGCTGTTTTCTTGTTGGGAATCTGAACAATATTTCATTTATCTATTTGATTTATATTAATCTAAGGGGAACAATATTTTGGTCTACCCTTATCTTTGTAGGTCTCAAACTCTGAAATATTCTTCACTTTAATGCTACCATTGTTGGCTTAGCAGTTGATTCTAAAGGACCTGAAAATACTACTGAATTCTGAAATGTCTCATTATGCCTTGCTCTGAAAAAGGGCCATTTCCTGAAATATTTGGCGAAAGTGAAGTTTCAAATTTAAAAAGGAGACATTGTAATTCACATATATTGGTTAAGGCTGAGTTAAAGATTTTTTTAGAAGAAAAATTCAATATATTTTACCAACTATTTTTTTATGAAAATTAATTGTCAATAAAATTAACATGACATTAAAAAATTAAAATACATTGTATTACAAATGCGACAAAACGATACCCATAATAAGTCAAGTAAAGCCCAAGGGCCCAAACTATGTGATCACGTTGGGTATGAATGATCGTAGTTATGCTCCCTTGATGGGCTTGGTTGGTTTCCCAAAGAAACTAAAAAATTACTACAGATTTTTTTCTTTTATAAAAAAATTAGTAACAAAATTTAGTGAAAATAATATGCAAATTATTTTTTGTTGTAGTGAAGAAGGGTTGGATAGATTTCGTTCATTTATTACTCATAATAAAAAGGGTGAGCAAGGAAGTTTGTGAGGGGCCATATGTCTATCTAACCTCACTCTAGATTTTGACCCCAATAATTCACTAGATTTTGACTCATATTATAATTGTAATTTGCTATAAATTAAAAATTAAACATTATTTCTGAGTTCAATATTTGCATTAATTTTTTGTCATTTAAGCCTCATCCCTATCCAAATTTCCATTCTTAAGAAAATCTTCTTAAGGAAAAATGTTTATAAGAATTAAATTAAAAACTTGAGTTAATCTTTTGTATAACAATCGATCTATAATGTCCAATAACTATTGCTACATCAATAAATTTCTTTAATGTAAAAATAAAAGTTATAATATATACATTGAGTGAAAATTTACTTTTATGAAACAAATAATTATATATGCATATATTATACATTTTTATAGATAATATATATTATACATATTATATAATATTATTATTATTAATATTGATAAATTAAAATAAATAATATTATAAGTATATTAATATATTATTAATTTAAAAAATATTCTATAATTATATAATTATTGACCAAATTAAATTATATGAATTGAAAATTTCATTCATGTGTAAAAATATATTTATTATTATTAAATAAATAAAACTTAAATATAATACTAGTATTAGTATTGTTATTGATTATTGATAATTAATATCAATAACATTATTGAATATTTATAAAAAAAATAACAATTTAATAAATATAAATCAATATATATTCATATATTTTAAAAATATAAATATGTCATATATGATATTGTTTATATATGGTTATATTAAAATTGTAACGACCCGTCTTTGCCGTCATACTACGGAGAAACAACTAAAATTAATTGAAAATATATACTAAATAGTATACTATCAATCAATATAAGTAAAACTACAATCATCCAACAGTAATGACTCAACAGGCCATAAAATATATACAACTGTCTATAAAATAAATTCTACCACTAAGGGTAGTCAACAAAAATATAACTCTCCAACTCTTGCCATCAAGTGACCTCCATCATCTAACACCAATCTATTTGTCTTGCTCCCATACATCGTATGATCATTGCAGTCCAAACTACATGGAAACATGTAAGGATAAGCTAGTAAAAATAAACAACTCATATATATGAAATATACAACACAGGCAATTTTGCATCATTGTCATCATCTTCCTCAACTTGTTCAACATATAACACATAATACTTAAACAACATATGAATATAAAAGCAACCTGCAACACAACATCACTATCAACAATAACAACTTATTCATCATGCAACACACAACACATAGACAACACACAACTTTATAACAACTTCACAACATATCAACACATACAACTTATCAACACATATGCGTCGTCACACATTTCAACTCGGGGATCTCCTACAACACAGGATAAACAGTCTAAGTGGCTAGCTCCTACCAAACCGACAACACAAAACCTTTTTGGGCTTGTTAGGTAAACAACAAATTTGGATAAAAATCCACAACACGATAACGGTTTCCTAGACTTTGCCACTTAAATAAGGAAGTATAATACTATGTCAGGATATGACAGCTGGGTTTAGGCCTACCACGGCATTAGCTAGCTCAACTAAGCCACATATGGGATTAGCCTACTAACTATCCTCCAAATACTATAACTCTCCGATACTCGGTTAGGAACTAAGTTCCTGACTTCGTACTTTACTCGAATTGGCCGCTTGTAATCGGTATAGTTTGACCTGACCCCTATATTGTGGTCGCTTCATACACTTGTGCCTCAACCTTGCCCACACACGGGATCAACTAAGTCTTAGAGGAGAACAACACATCATCCACTCTAAGGGACAACTTTCCAAGGAGGGTTTTTCAATAAATTTGGCTCTTAGAGCACCACAACTATCTCAATCCACACAATGGGATGAACAAATTCGAAAACATCTCCTCTAATCCTAGTGATCAACAACTCATCATCACAGCACAATCAATGCAGTTTTTAACTTATTATCTCAACCAACTTTCAACTTGAACAACACAGTCAACTCACAACTATGTTTACTCATCATATTACAACATTCATCATTTTTCAACATTTTATCATATATATCAATACACAACAATTTCATCACATAATACAACTCATACTACATATTTTCAACGCATTTATCAAGCCAACTTACACATATAAACAACATACATCAACCTAAACACCAAAAACAACTTTCAACTTAACCAAATCACTTAGTGTGAAATGACAACCTTCACAAAAAATATCATAAATGAAGTTATACTACTCCTATCATTCTCATCCTTAGCTCAAATGAAAGATAATAAAATTTTATACAACTCTCATGAAGACATCAAGTCCTAATTCCATCATCTACTTTGTTAAAAAGTTTAAAAACCGCAACAACTACAACCAATGCTGACAGCTTGACCTATGTTCACTAAAATATCCATATTTGGAGTTATACTACTCCTATAATGCTAATCCTTATCTCATATGAAATATAAGAAGATTTCCTACAACTCTTATGAAGACATAAAGTCCTAATTATATCATCTAATTTGTTAAAAATTTTAAAAACCGCAACAACTAGCTTACATCCTGACAGCTTTACCTTTACTCACTAAAAAGGTCATAACTGAAGTTCCAGACCTCTTTTTTGGGTGATTTTTGTGCCATTGGAAAGATAACATCCAAGGCTACAACTTTCATGAAGACCCTAAGACCAAATTCAGTCATCTAGCCCCAGCACTGCAGCGCTCAATTCAGTGCTCCAGATTAAACTTTCTGCCCTTCCATGGCTTCCCACATGTTTTTCACTCAAAATCCATCAAAACTTGCAACCCAAAGGGACCCAACACCTGCACTTGCAAGAAAACAATTTTACCATCAACATGCAATTCATAAAACATCACAAACCCCACGTGCAACAAGAATCCTACCGAATCCATTAAATTTTTCAAACAACTCAAAACCCCTCTTTCTAATTCCACACAATCCAATTTAATCAACATGCAACCAGAAATTTGCTGCAATAATACAATATTTTATCCCAAAATAACAAATTCTAGCTTCCCTTATCTCGGAGGGAGAAGAATTTCGATTTCGAACTCCCAGGGAGGAGAAAAAGAAGAAGAAAAGAAATGAAATTACTTCGGGGAGGAAGATTAACTTTGTTGCTCTTCTTGATTCTCAACAGCTTCACCTTCCAAATCAAACACCAACACCCATGTTTCAGCCAAGAAAGGAAATGAGAAGAGAGTAATGGAAGGAAGGGAAAAAAATGAGAGAGAGAGACTATAACCTATTAAATATAAAATAAAGTTAAGTAAAGTATATTATATAATTCTTTCGACCTATAACCTATTAATTATGCATACTAAATATAAATTGTTATTGAAGTGATTTGTAAGAATTCTTTTAATTTTTATTTAATTTAATTTAATTTATTATAATTATTTATAGATTATGCATTAATATTTAAAAATAAATTATTAATAAACAAAAATAATTTTATACTATCCTATAAATTATTTATTATAAATTTAAAATATAATTTATATATTTAAAATATCTATTTATTTAAATTTTAAATATAATTTATATATTTAAATATAATATTTATTTATATTTAATTTACTATATATAATAAACAGGTTTGTATATTATACAAGACTAAACTATTAGTTCTATAAAATTGAAAATATATGATGTAAATATAATTTTGTTAAGTATTATATTTTGTTCTTTTCCTTCAAAAAAATATTTTGTTCTTTTAAAACCCAAACGACGGTGTTTTAGTTTGAAAATTAAAAAAAGAAAAAAAATTGAACGGTGAGAGAATGAAGCGAAGAAGCTTCGAGTCGCGTCCACAACATCTGTTAGCCACGAACGAAGGCCTCCGCCACACGCCGACGGCGTTCCACCTCCGCAGCCGCACAGCAGGTCAGTGCTTGATTCCGTTATAAATCTTTAATTTCCGTTGTAAATTACAAATTTTTAATCCTAGCTTGTTCATTTGTTGTTGTTGCCCTGTTGAGACAAACAAATCATGGACTTCTGTAGAACTTGTTTCATTTTTTGTTTAAAACTTACTAACAGGATTTCTATTTGGATGTTGAGTGACTTATTAGTTTAATTATTGGTTGAACCAAAATATGACAAATTAATTAGCTATACAGAAGTTTATTTCATTTTTTTGTTTTATTTTTTCTCTTCAACAAGTGCTTATGAAAAAATTTATCCAAACTAGCCTAATTTTATAACACGTTATATAATTGACAATTGGAACCAAATTTGTTTCTTGTGTATATTATTATTTATTTTGATTTTAATTAATTTAAAGAAAATAGAGATGGGTCATTGCTATTTGAGTGGGGATGCAGTTTTGTGTCCCACTGTCCCCTTCTTTTAATAGATTCTTGTAGTCATTGGCACGATACTCATTTGCAGGACTTGCATTTTCTTATATCAATTGGTGGAAACTATTTGTTTTTGGTTAGAGTTGGATAGGAACAGAGCATAAAACAACTATAGTACCCCGTCTCTCTTGGAAGTAGTAGAACTGTTGTTGGCTTTCTCGTGATCAATGGTGCCGATGAAGTCTCTCTCACTTCATTCTCATGCCTTGTCAAGGTAGATACTTCATGTTTAAATTCTCAATTAAGTTTTTGGGTACCATTTTTCTTTCTCATTGTATACTCAATTTCAAAATTTCTCCTTATTTTTTTCCTCTTATTAGTGTTTTCTTGTTGCTGTTACAGTTTTTCCGTAAGTGAAATTGGAACAAACCCAAGATGGGCGCCCTTCAAGTCCTCAAATTTTCTCTGTTGTTCCTCCAAGCCTCAAAGTTTAAGCAGATTTGTGTGTCTGAGTAGTCAAAACGGTGGCTTTAGAGAAAACTCTGGTGAAGTTGGTCGTGGAGATGCAGTGATAATTGTGGATCATGGTTCGCGTCGTAAAGAGTCCAATCTCTTGCTTAGTAAGCTAAACCCACCTGTTACAGCTCTGATTACGTTACTTGTGTATTGTTGATGCTTAGTAAGCTAAACCACTGTCATTGTGTTAACTTGGAACATGAATTTTTTTGGGGCATTGGGGGGAGGGTGTTTACTGAAATTGTTCAAGTACTAAGGAATCTTTTTATTTGATGTCTAAAACTTGTCTTATTTTGAATGTCAGATGACTTTGTGGAGATGTTTAAGCATAAAACCGGGTATGAGATTGTGGAGCCTGCTCATATGGTAATTTTCTGTAATCTGTTGAGTTTTTCATCATGTCAAGGACCGAAAGACCATATGAAGATAAAAAATGAAATCTGAATGATAGTAGATAGATAATTGAGCTGCTGTAGCCTATAAGCTAATTGACTATTTGTCATTTGACTCATTTCTTGCCTCAGTTTAAGGATATAGCTTCCTTGATCTTAAAAAAGCACCTGTGAGCATGAGAGCTAGTCTGGCATTATTTTAGCATTCTTAGAATTTTCCTTGGTTTGTTTAGCATGAACAATAAAAGCATGCTTATGATTTGCCTTCTTGAGGAAATATGGCCAAGCTTCTTACACTTTCTTTCACAATCTGACCTGGAATCTAGATTTGGCTGGTAGAGATAAGAGTAGTGACACAATTTTCTTTGTGCATCTGCCCATGTCTTTGCCTTTTCATTTCATGACTAAGTTGTAGCCATGGAGCAAATTCTTGATGCTTCGTAATTGTATTATACATTTGCAGGAATTAGCAGAACCATCAATAAGTGATGCTTTTCAATCTTGTGTTAAACAAGGTGCAAACCGTGTTATTATCAGTCCCTTTTTTCTCTCTCCTGGAAGGCATTGGAATCAGGTAGGTCTGCATTGAACACTGTCCTACTTTTCTATGAATTGTCAAAATGATTCTCTGACTTGATGAAGGTAGAAAGTAGGCAAAAATTTTAAACATCATTTTATGCAGGATATTCCTTCCTTAAGTGCAGAGGCAGCGAAGGAGCACCCAGGTGTGTCGTACATTGTAACTGCACCCCTTGGGTTACATGAGCTACTTGTGGTATGAATTCTATTACATTTGTTTAAACACTCACTAAAAGTTGTTCCATTTCCAAATTTCAAGTTTGATTGTATTTTTGTTGTCGTCAACTTTGGTTAGACTTATTATTCCTTAAAGATTAGTGAGACATGGATTTAAATCCCTTTGGATAAAGATTATTTCTTAAAGATTAATTTAACCTATGCCAAGTGCTCTGTAGGGGGCTGATTTTTTTATTTATTAACTCAAGCTTGGTGGGTCGGATTTTCTCAAGTTATAATATAACCCATGAATATGATAGTCGTCACATATTTGAAATGAAGGAAATAGCTGACTACACTAATTGAATGAGGATCTTAACTATCTCGTCTTTACATAGCTGTGGCTATAGGCTATAGCAATGGTTCATGTAGTTTTTTCCACTAGAAGCTTTTCGCATGCTGCTCATCCTCTACAACCATTCTCTCCTTTTTTTGGGGTGGCCAGTGGGAATCTGTCAATGTTTGTTCCATAGTTTTTACTGTGTTCATTCAAATCATTCCAATGTGTTTTAAGTGTAAAAGAATTATATGTGAAAGTGTGTTCATTGAAATCATACCAGATAATGGATCTATTTTGCATTGTAATTATGTGTATCACTTTGAAGTTTAATGATCTTTTGCCCACAGAATGTTGTGAATGATAGGATCAAACATTGCTTAAAGCATGTAGCTGGAGATGCAGAAGAGTGTTCAGTTTGTGCTGGGACTGGAAAATGCAGGCTCTATTAATGTGTGAAGTTAGGTTGTTTTGAATGCTGTTCCTACAAGGTAGATGAGGCTGAAAGTTAAAGGAATCTGTAAATTGAGTTGCAACTGTTCTGAAGTTGTGATTTCAGATTGTATATTATGGACTCTTGTTGATCAAATTTTGCTGTTTCAGGAGCCACTGCTAGTGGGAAGATTTAGAGTGTCCAATGTCACCAGTGGCACATGAAATTGATCGTTCAACCAGATTCTTCTCGTTTGTGAGCAAATGTATTCTTATTCACTATGCCATGCTTCCCAAATGTGGTTAAGTTGAATTTGTTTAACAAAATAATTTGCAATGACAAATTATCGTTTATGCAGATCATGTTGTAACGATATGTTATATTTAATATTTATTCTGATGCACGTAAACTTGGTCTCTTCATTGGTCCATCATGACTTTGAGGAGTTTTTTTTTTCTTCCTCCAAGTTGTATCAGTATTTAACATTAATGTAAAGGTTTCTCTTACCCAGTTCCAAATCCATCAAGAAACTACCCATATTTCTCTCAGTTATTTCTGGTTTGTGCCAAAAATAAATGAATAAAATGAGAATATCCCTTATTGCTTGCGATTGCAAATAGATTGACTTGTATGCACTATCATAAGTATTGGTGCCGATGTTTTTCAATTAGAATTATGTAATATACGTGACAAAAAGATTTTATTAAATGTCAATTCAATGTGTAGTATTAAGATAAAAATTTAATTATGATCGTAAAATATTACTAATATCTATAATAATATATTTAAGTATTGTCTGTTGGATAACAATAACACGATTTGTAGATGATTAAATTTTTTGCTTGTTTAAGTAGATGGGATTCAACCAAGTTAAATGATACACATATCATCTTATGCTTAAATTATTTTTATTATCTAATTACTTATAATTAGAAAAATGCTAATTAGTGGCCGGGCACAAGTTAAAAAATCAAATGTAGACATTTTATTTTATGAATTAATCACTTATATACTGTCAGTGTAAAATTTTTTTACACTGACAACTAATTATATCTTTTAATTGTACCATATCATTATAAGCACATTTACTTTTAACAGTGACATGACACAATTAAAAGATATAATTGGTTCTCAGTGTAAAGTGTATAAGTAATTAACTCTTATTTTATTATTAAAAGTTTAACCGCTAACTTTCTCGTATAACTTTTATTATTCATTAACTGGTGTCCCAATATAATTAAACTTAACTTATTTTCAAGTTTATGGCTTACCTTGTACTGGCTATACCTTAATTCTGCGGGTAGCAAATAAGACACACCTGACCTGGATGAGTAAGGGTCGTTTACTTAAAAGGTCAGGCTTTTGTTAAAATACTTTTTTAATTTTTATAGTTTTACTTAATTTATCTTTTAGTCTTTTATATTTTCAAATAATTTTTTTAATTCATATACTTTTTAATCATTTTTAGTTCCTATGGTTTTATATAAATTCTTTTAGTCTCTATATTTGTAATTTTTTAACTATTTAAATTTCTGTCATTAATATTTTTTGTATTAATTCAATTTTGTATTATAATATGAATTAAAAAGATTAAAATATTAAAAATATAGACACTAAAAAGATCTATATGAAATTATAGGGGCCAAAAAAGATTAAGAAAGATAGTTATAGAAACTAAAAATGTTTATTTTAAATTATATGAACTAGATCTATATGAAATTATAGGGGCCAAAAAAGATTAAGAAAGATAGATATAGAAACTAAAAATGTTTATTTTAAATTATATGAACTAGAAGGTAAAGTAAGTGAAATTATAAATATTAAAAAATATTTTAACTTATTTTTAATTATATAGAGTGGGTTTAGATATAATTTAAAAGTTTCTAATTATTTTTTTACCAAAAATAAATAATATTTTCTAGTAGAAAAGTTCTAAAAGCTCATTCTAGACTTATATTTTACTTAATATAATTAATTTCTATAAAAGTTATTTTTACTTAATTTCTCTAAAAATCAAAGTGTATAAATTAATTTAAGCGTACAAGAAAATTCAGTAAATTTTGTTTTTGTATTTTTTTTATTCATTGAGTTTGACAAATTTTTATGAATAAAGATCCTTTTTATTTTTTTTCTCTCTTCATTTTTTTTGTTACTAAAATTTTAAAAATATAAATGTCACATTTCGTAAAATATACATAAACTTTATTATATTATTTTTTTCTCAAAAAAATTAGAAAATGAAAGAAATAGAGAGAGAGAAAAAATAAAAAGTCATCCATTATAATTTTTTTTATTGAGTTTTTCCAATTTAAAAAGCAATAATCAGTGAAAGTTTTATGAACAATTACGTGAGAGAGATTTATTAATTATAGTAAAATATATAAATAATACTTTATATTTAATATTTAACTTTTTTATGAATATCTGTGAATTAGAAGGTAAATAAGAGGGTTGATGATGAAGCGTAGGTAGGGTGAAGGAGGGAACAAAATGAAGGGTGCAAACTTGTTTAACCTATTCCGATTTTCCGCTTCAAATTCAATCTCGCGCTTCACTCTCACTGCAGGTACCTTTCTTCTTCTTCTTCGATTTCAACTCTCTCTTTTCTCTCATCATTTTCTTCTCTCAATTTTTGATTCAGATTACAGCAAATTCAAATTCGCTTCCATAAGAACTCTACTCAAACCGAACAACCTCCAACTCTCACTTTCCCCTCTTCAACTTGCCGCTAACTACCTCCGTACTTCCCGATTATATGGTGATTAACCGATTAGCTTCCTTTCATTTCTCTTTCTTTTTCTATGCATGTAATATTTAATTCTATGACTTGTAAGATGATTATTTGAAGAAAAAAAAGGAAGAGAAAATTGGCTATGAATGCAGGAGTGTAATGTAGTTTTAAATAATCATTCAATTACAATGACTTTGGTGACTTTTAGGATAGCTATTTATCATACATGTTGGATTAGATGACACATGACACATGATCATGTAAAATTCTATATAGTGTGTATATATATATATATATATATATTTTGAGTGCATAAAAGTTTAGATGAGTTGGGTACCGGGGGTTATTTATCCATGAGAAAAAAAGGCTATGCATTGTTTACGCTGTTATCTAATCAGAAATCACTATGTTTGGTATGTTTGTTGAGTTTTATAATAATTGCCTAAAATTCATACCAATGATGATTTTTAATTGGTTGATAGAGTAATTTTTTTACACAGGACATGACCATTAAATTCTTTATTCATTTGGTTCTCGTTGACTTGTTTGTGCCACTCTTTAATTTCCACGCATTTACGGTGTAAAAGTTAACTAATCAGAAATCGTGTTACTGATGTCAGAGATTATTTTTGAGGTAGTTATTGTAAAAACGATATAGGGTTATCATATATGGTAATTTTTGAAAACACTGTCTGTGCATGTACTGTTTACTCTACTTATTTTTTTATTTTTCTATCAATGCTGCACTGCACTAGCTGCATATTCTAAGAAAATCCCTATGAAAATGTAGGGTTGCTTATACAAAAGTTTTGGTGGGCTAATATTGAATGTGATTCATTATTTTCTATTAGAAATTTGGAAGTTTCTGGGGAGAGGGAATATTGAATAGAATTTGTACAATGCAAAATCCATTAGCTAGAGTAGAGATGAGGTTTTCTTTGCTTATTATTAGGTTTTTAATTTTCATTCAAGCTTAGTTTTGTATCATTTCAATTTGGCAGTGACAGGGTTGTTACTTTAGGATGAGATGTATGTGATGGTTTTAATTTGAGTAGTTTATAGTGTGTGGTGATGTAGCCTGGTGCTTGAAATGTTGGGAAACTAAAAGTTTGCTTTATTTGATTTTAAGTGATGCCCAAAAGAAATATGCTAAACTTGAATGATTAATCTGCGAGTATTGTCAATTTTTATGTTGCACGATGGGGTCGTTGGTGCATATTCCAGGCGGTTACATATGCAGTGGAAGCATTTTAGGTGTGTCAATTGCATCTGCACCAATTATAGCTTATGCCATGGATGGTGAGCTGCATATCTGATTGGTATTATGTACTTTAGCTTTTCTGTTTGTTTTTTTTAGTAACTGTCCCCCGTACTCTCTATTCCTCTTTTTCTTTCAATGAAAAGAGTTTTTTATCTGAAACATGTAGCTGGGGATGCATTGGTGGGTGATCATGAATCACAGGACGTTTCAGAGGAGGAAGAAAATGTGCATCACTGGTGGAGATTGGCTAGGAAATTTTGGCTTCCTGTTTTTTTCTTTCTTACAGTGTTGACTAACTTGGATGACTCAATTACAATACTATTCATTAAGCTTACTTTGTTCCTCCTCAGCACAAAGCCCAACCCTTTCTCTGTATATGTATTTGTTGATCAGGTTAGATACTGCATTAATAATTTGACAGTTTAAACTACAGAATGTAGCTGAATTGTCTTTGTTCTTTTCCCCCCAAACTCCAACCACCTTAAGACTTTTCTACTTGGTTTTTCTCAACACATTTCATTGGGTAACACAAGCTTTTGTCACAAGACAAAATAATTTTTGTAAGAATTTTCATGGCCTTATTCTTGTCCCAATGCCTCTACTATTTTAAATAACTATATTGTTTTGAACACTGATAGTGTTTATGCGATTTTATTTTATTTGACAATTTGTTGATTATAATTTCTTCTTATATTGCAGTTGTGCCAACAATTTATGCGCCAAGAAACAAGATTTCTTAAAGTAAAGGTACATGGCCTTCTCATATATTTGGTTATGTTTCTAGTATGAAAATCTAATAAACTATTTCAGTTTTTTCCACTTCTATTGTAATATCATTTCATGATAAACTGATGGAATAATTGAATTTCCTTTATGGTCCCTGTAGCATTTAATCATATATTGTTTAGAAACCAGCATTTTTTCTTATCTCCAGCCTTCTGAAAGCAAATTTGGGAACCTATAGTTTTGTATGTTCCAGCAAACTTACTTGCAAGTTCATTGATACTTTAGTCAGATATTCAGAAGTTATAATGTATGCATTGGTATAGTTGATCTGCCGTGTTAGTAAAACAAATATCATAATTTGACTCTGAATTCTTTATGTGTTTATTAAGGTCAAAATACAGGACATTTAGGCCTTGATTGTTTACTGTTTTCAATTTTTTTTTTCCTTTTTCTAAAATTTGTTTTTCCCCTAAACACATTTGGTAGATAGTTTTTGTCCCTTGATCACATGTCTGTTTTCTATAAGTTTTTCCCCTGAGCCAAAAATCTCCCGAGCCAAAGCACTTGAACACAGCATTTGAAAAAAAAGTCAAAACAGGATGAGAAAACATCTATCAGCTGTTTCTGCATTTTGGTTTTTAAAACATTTATTTTGGAAACAATTTTTAAACTTAATAGATTGTGGATGAGGAATTTATTGCTGAGTAGTGTGGAATTGTTTTAAAAAACAATTTCTAAAGAAAAAAAATAAATAAGGGGGGAATCAAGCAAACCTTTACTATCTTACTCATGCTCTGAATTTCACTGATCCCCACAACTAGGAGCACTTTTGTTGAGTGACTATTGCCTCTGACATCTGGTGATATTTTATCTACAGTCACTATACGCCAGCAAAGTTGAAGTGCAGGACTATAAGCTTCTTTGCTTGGCCGATGTTGAAGTAAGAGATCAAAAGTTCACTTTGGTTGGAATTCTTGGTAGTTGGTGGACTTTGCCGCATTTGCCATTTTGGGAAGCACTCTCTTATGTTAGAAATAGAATTGAAAGCATCTTGGTGAAAACAACTTAACAAGGTAGCCTGCTAATTTAAATTTAGCACTCCTTCTATGTTGCCCCTTTCCCAAATCTTCTTATTGTGAGCAAGTTAATCATTCTGATTTTAGGGAGTTGGGCCTCTGTTGGTTTTGCCCCTTTTGTATATTTAACAAAACCATGTTATTCATTGAAGAAGAAAACAAGGGGCAGGGAGGGTAGATGAATGATGAATCAGACATGATTGTGCGTGCTTGGATTAATGGTGAATTGAACTCACCATGGTTTTTGAAAACAACAAATTGATAAAATCATGGTGCGTTCAAATCACCACCAATCTAGACACGCTAATTATTACTTCCAATTAAAGTATCCTGTCAAATATAACTGCCTAGGCTAGATTGTCATCCCCCTCTTGTTGCTTGATACCTTTCTCATGCAAATATTTATATCTTTGTATGATTGCGACATGTCAAAATTTTGTTGCAGCCCTATTCTTCCTCTGCCACTTTTGATATTTTCAAGTGATTGTTAGTTTTGAAGTTTTTATTTGTTTGAAAGTGTAAAGCAATAGAAGCCTTGGACCTATAAATAACTACGACATTCGGTTTCTTTGATAGACTTCTATTGTTTTGACAACTTTTTTCTTCGATTCACTTTGAAATTTTTTCAGATTTAGGAAGTTCATATTATTTTAAGAATTATATTAAACACTTTAATATTAAAAATGACCTGTATTTCGTGTCTTCTGAGTTCGGACTGTTGGGAAACCGTTGATAGATGTTAACAAATGTTTATCAATTTAGAATTAGGATATATAAGTGTATTACCATTTGCTTATGAGCATCAATGAAAAATCTGAGAATGTTTATTTTATCCTTTTTTTTAAACCCTTTAATGATAGAGAATAGTAGTAGCTTGGTATTTTCACTCTAAAAAATATTTATAGTTAATAATTTAAATTGTTAACTATAAAGAGGTTTAAAACCCTGAATTCCTTTGTCTTCCATTAGGCTTTTTAATTCTTCAATCCACTTCATGCACAGTGGTCAATCGTCCACGAGTCACGTGCTTGATCGGTGCTATTTATCTAATTAGATTATCGTATTAGGACCTATTTATCGCATTGCAGTTGGCTATCACTATTAGGACCTATTTATTTGATTAAATTATTAGAAAAGCTGTCAACATGTCTCCGCTCTGACTTTCTCAACAATGAATATTGCATATTTAATATTTTAAAAATATTTGGACAGGCAAAGCACAACACATGTTCCGAATTTCAATAATGTAATAATGTGATTGCAATTGGACATTTAATCTTATGTTATTGTTGGTTTTTATTTTACTTTGCTATTTGTTGGATAAAAGAAAGCAGAAAAACTTAAAAATCTTTTCAAATATAATAGCATATTTTTGCGAGGGATGTGAGGTGGTGATATATTGTTAATGTGTCTATTAAAAAAGCTGCAAGATACTTAAGTGTAAATTTGGACAAATCTTATATACAATTCTTTTTTGATGTTGATATTGTATTTTACTGGTCTATGCTGACTTTTATTATGTGAATTATGGAGATAAAATTCTAATTTTGATTGGATAATTGTGTTAAAAATACTAATAAATTGCATCTAGGATTTATACTATAAGTTTGCTTGAAAACCAAATTTCTAAACATGTCCAGGCTCTTGACCCAGAAGAGAATCCATTCAGCAAACCTAGAACCTAGTCGTTGAATAAAATTTGAACACATTCTGATTTGGCGTGAGACTTGCAGTGCATGATGCCAATAGCCAGGTGAAGGGGCACTGAAAAAGAACAGAGTTGCTGTGGATCAAGCAATCTCAACAGGAGAAATTTTTTCTATATGCTTTCAGCTTTTTGCCAAGTGACAATCTCGCATGGATCCTTTAATTTGTTTCACGTGCTTGATATCGATATTCTTAAATACTTGATACATATTTGTAACGTATCCTACTCATTAAAGAATATTATGAAAATTTAGTACAACTAGCCATTATCAGACATAGAAACGTATATAATATAGAAATAGAAGCAGGTCCCTTGATGAACCAATTTTTCTTCTTTTTTTTCTCTTTATAGATGATTGATTTCAAGAAAGCAAAAAGATTGATATTATTTGTATTTGTATATAATAGGAAGTGGTTTATGATGATAATGATTTCTGATTTTTATTGTTTTTAGTAATGTCCAATAAGCATATTATTAATTTGAATTTGTAAAATTGTAATTATATATTTATTATGTTTTATAATTTTTTTTATATACATTATGTTACATGTATGTGCATCATAGATTTCAATGGAGTCTTACCCAAAAATAAATAAATATCAACACGGTTTGGACCTGTTAGAAATTGCAATTATACATCTTTATTGTTATATTATTTATTCAATAATCCCCCTTAATATTATAAGAAAATTACAAAGATAAATTACATTTTTGTCCTCTTATAATATCTATCATGTAATTTTGATCCATAAATATTTAATTCTCCAAGTTTTATCTATTAAATGTATATCCATTAACCATTAAAATTGTATAATTGATCATGACTTGATGTTAAGTAATCATTAATATTTAATATGTAAGTTATATTTCACTTTTAATTCTTATATTTACTCCATAAAAGTGGTTAAAGAAAATGAAAATCCAAACGAAAAAAATATTTATGCTATCTACTTAATATTAGATTACAATAAATGTTAGAAATTTTAATAATTACCTAATGAACATTTAATAAATATATTAAAATTACTGATTTTATAAAATTAAAAATAAAATTATGAAATTAAAAATTATAAGATCAAAATACATTTCAAGTGTTATAAAAATATCAAAAGTGCAATTTACCCGAATAGCAAACATTATAAAAATAAATTAAAGTGATTTCATCGTAAGGGTGGTTGGTTAGATATTGCTTATAGAAAATTGTGATAATAAATAACAAGTAAACTCAGCAGTTATTCAACTCTTTAAAGTTGAAACTTGTTACATCACAGTCAATTTGAAAGTCAGCCACCGCAGCCAAATCATGTTTCACATCAATATCAGAAAAATAATGGTATATGACCCACTCGTATTATTAAAGAGGCAACTGGGGCTTGAAAAAATGACATGTTGAATGCATGACATTTTTCAAGTACATTCATATTAATAACCACATTTTTAAATTTTTTTTTATTCATATAACTTTAACATCTTTAAGCAAATTTGAAAAGTAAACTCATCTTTTAACAGTTATAATTACTAGTCATGACACTGTAGCAAGGTGATGGACAATCTATAAATAATTAAGGATATATGATAAGTAGCGGTTAAGCATCAATTTAAGTGTTTACATGTGGAGTATACATATAAATATGAGGTCATAAATACCTTCTACAAAGACAATTATGTTTGAGCTGAAAACATCCTTTGTTAAAGTATATACTTGATGTCAAGTTCATGTCATTAGAATTTTACTTGTCTATCTATTCTATTGAAAAAGTCACATTGCTTGCCTCTATTACTGTTGCAAAGTCTCATGTCTTTCTAGAAATATGTTGGAGCTAAGTTCACTTAAGGTTAATTGATTTTGAGATAAAATGTAACATACTCTATCCTTCTTTTTGGTTGGTTGGTTAGGAAACCTCCCAAAAACATGGAGTTATTGGGAATCAAGCTTCCATAATTTTTTCTTCACTTCTTGATGGCCTAATTAAGCTGCGTGTACTAGAGGACTCAAAGGAGCTGTTGGACACACCAACCTTAAATGCATTTGATGAGGAGATGTCTGTGCTAAATCCTAATGGAGGTGTTTGATCTAGCAATTTAGAGTTCAAAAATGGGGGTTGTTTTGGTATAGGGACGTCTAAATTTGAATTACTTAACATGCAAACAACTTGAGTCATGGATGGCCTCAGGGAAGGAGAAGCTTGTGTGCATAGTAATCCAATTTGAAAAACCCTAGATGCTTCTGCTGCTGGAAAATCATCTTCCAAGCAAGGATCAACAGCTTCAGCCAATCTTTTTGATTGGTATAGTTTCCAAACCTGGTTCCACAAGTACAATTTTCTACATTATCACAAACATCAAGTATTTAGTATGCAATTAGAAGAGCTTATTTACTATTAGTACCTATTTTGATTTATCTTATAAGTACAACACTTGTATAATGTTTAAGTGTCTTTTTATAGAAACTAATCATGTTATTGATACGAAATTTTTATTGACATTATGATAACTAATTTCTCTTAAGAACTTGATGTGGGATCTCTTAAAATCGATCTAAGCATAAGGCCAATAAGACCTTACCTTGAATTTCCTTTAATTTTTTTTTGGTATTATTATTTATATAATTTTTTTCAAAACTTATAACTAAAAAGTCACTTTTTATATTCTTAAAAGTTCATTCCAAAAAGTCCATTTCTAAAAAATATACAAAAATAATTATTTTTTATGAGACCCATTTCTAAAATATTTTTATTTTCTTATTAAAGGATATTATTAATTTTTAAAAAAATTTACTTTAAGATTTGCTTTAGATCTAACAATGTGTTAGGCTGACCCTTAGATCTCGCCAAAACTCAGATCATGTTTACTAGACCAAGTCCAATTCTACTTGAAGTGTTTGAAAGAACTTGTCAAAATAACTTACAATATGCCCATAAGTTAATTTCTGCTTATTTTTAATAAATGTAACTTATGAAAATAACTTGCATGAAAACTATTTAACCATATTTTTTCTTTAAATATATAAGTGCATAAAAACTGATTCAATAAACTATACTGGTTCCAAGTTTAGGGAAAATTAGGCACTGGACTTACTGTTTGCAAAAGGGAACCAGAATCCTCACGGAAGACATTATTCTTCCAGCCACATACAATTTCTAGAACAAGTACTCCAAAACTATAGACATCATCTTTATCTGTAAGTTGTCCTTGAATGAGATACTCAGGAGCCATGTAACCTCTGCTCCAAGAAATGAAACGGCTAGTGTCATTTAGAACTATGAAGCTTGTTAACAAAATATACAAAAAATGCACAATTTTAATTACCAGCTCATGCTTTTGTCTTGAATGGTTTCTTTATATGACATCAGTGCCTTTTGAAAATAGGGTGTGTAAATTTGAATTGAAAAAATTATTGTTGATCCTTCACTTCAAAGCATTAAACTTAATGCAATGCATTTGTGTAAGACAGCATGTTATTGATATAGAAATGAAGCAAAGCTTTACTTTGGTTTTTTAACTAAATAGTGTCACATTTTAGCTTGTTGAAAAGCTAATAGATTACATAACAGAAATTGATTACATAATTTATTAACTTGCAATCTTGCATGCATAATGTCGTGTGCTAAAAATCAAAGACTTACAGTGTTCCAGCAATTCCAGTGCTTAGATGAGTTTTATCAGTACCAAAGCACCTGGCAAGACCAAAATCTGCAATCTTGGGATTGAGATTCTCATCAAGAAGAACATTGCTACTTTTGATGTCTCTATGGATGATTCTTGTTTCAGAGCCTCCATGAAGATATGCAAGCCCTTCTGCAGTTCCAAGAATTATATCAAACCGCTGCTTCCATTTTAGAATCCTTGTTTTGTCCTTTTCTGCAAAGCAGATTAATTTGTCAATATCACCTTCCTGAAACTACATATAAGCATTTTATATCTCTTGCCCTTCCTTCACTATTTTCATGTTGGTTGGTTAACTTTATGAAATTAAGAAGGGTTAAATTTGTATTTATTCTTTTGTAAATAGGGTAATGTTCGCTTTTAGTCCCTAAAGAATAAATCAACTGCATTTGGTTCCTCATTTATGGAAATAAGAATTATGAAAATGTGTCATTTGCTTCTTATTTTCATAAGGTCTTGCAATTGAAATTGGACAAGGAATCAATATATAGAGAATTTTTATCCCAAACTACAAAAAAGTCACAAAAGAATATGCAGATACATTTTTCAATAAAAACTTTATACTTTCGATTCCTTAATCAGTGCCCTAAGGATACTAATTAGCATTTTTCATTTCATAAACGAGAGATCAAAAACAAACATTTTTTGTGGAGGACAAAAGTCACATCTGACACATTTTATAAATGAAAGACTAAAAGGAAAAGAATTATTTTTTGTGGGATAAAAATGAACTTTATCTTAATTGCAAGGACTAAAATCATGTTTAATGCAATTAGAATATTTATTGGAAATATAGTACAATTTTTCAATTGGAGTTATTATGAGAGAAAGGGAACATACCAAAAATGAATTGATCTAAGCTCTTGTTAGGTAGGTACTCATACATAATGAGGCTCTCAGGGCCTTCAATGCTACAACCCAATAGTTTGACAAGGTTTTTGTGTTGCATTCCACTAATTAAATTCACTTCATTGAAGAATTCATCCACCCATTGCCTATTATTGAAGACTAATCTCTTAACAGCAACATCTTTACCATTTGGTAGAGTTCCTTTGAATACAGAACCAGCTCCTCCTTGGCCTATTTTTCTTGAAGAGCTGAAATAATCTGTGGCCTTCTCAAGAGTTTCATATTTGTAAGTCAAGCTAGAATTCTTTAAGGAAGAGGGAATCTCAATGAAATTGTTTTCTGAGTGATTCAGGAGAAAATGAAATATATCATCAGAAAAATTAACAAATAATCATTCCAAATTTATATTATTGGTATGACAATAGTGTCTTTCAGAACATTACTTTTTCTCTTTGATAATTTGGTGAAGGCCGCGAGAGAGAGCACTACAATTGCTGCAGCCAAAACTAACACTGCTGCTATGATGGTTCGTTTTCTAGAAGAATCTAAAAAAAAATGAAAACATGGACAATTGCATCAACATGTATATAAACTAAATGAATAACATGAATCTGTGCCAGCTATGGACTAAAATCTAGGAATCTATTTAGGACAAGGTTTAGACACCAACTAACCATAGAGTTATAGCAGTGTAGGAAAGTTAAAGTTGAAAAACAGCATTTCAGTTACAATAACAGAATAACAAATTCATCCCCTATCTTCTTTTCCTCTTCATCTGTCATATATTCTATAAACACCAGAAGGAATTTGAAAGTGCATGGTAAAAAATAACAATTGAAATTCCCAGTTGAGCTTCAGTTTCCAAATTCCAACCACAAGTTAAGATAAACTTCTCGATAATAAAAAGCAAAATGAATCAAACTTATTTCTTAAGTTAAAATCAACTCATGCACCTCAGCTTTTGAAGATAAATGAGATGATTTCTATAAAAATTGAACCGCGTAAACTGATTTTAACTTGTGGAAGAAGTTTAATTCATATCACTTTCTTATTTTTACTCTTTTAAGTATTTTTTGAAAAGTTTATCCAAAAAACAAGGCCATAGTAATTGAATCGAGATACAATTTATGTATCACAAAAGCCTATTTTGAATCATGAATCGAATCATGAGATTCATAATCAATAAAAACATAGCATATAAATATATAAGTTCAGAAGTGTTCCTTCAATTCCTTTTTATTTAACAATTTAAGCTTGAATGACTTTTCAAATTTTCATGAAAAATGGTGAAAGGAAGGTTAGGAAAAAAAAGAAAGAATAGTTGAATCGTATGATTTGTATTGATAATACAAAATAGCATAGATTTATTCATGTATCATGAAATACAAAATCATTTTAGATTCATCTTGAGATACAAAGTTGCCAAATTGTATAGAATCGTAGGATTCTGATAACTATGAACAGGACTGAGAAAACAAATGAAGAAAATGAAAACTTCAAAGAAGAGCAACACTCTTACCATCCCCTTCACCATCATGACCTCCTTGATTGTAGAACTTAACAGTTGAATATCTCAAATAACACCCTGAATTCAAGGCCCTTCCTTCCCTCCGAGGCAAGCACCCCCTTACCTCATTTCCAGCTTTTCTCAAGCAATGATCACACCCTTTCCCCTCAACACTTTTCCAGCACTGTGCCAAGGCATAAACTCCCTCACCTTCTCCCACTGCAAACCCTCCTCCCTCATTCACTGCCTCCCTCACCACACTCTCAACCACTTCACCAACACTCTCATTAAACACCAACTTTTCAGCATCACCAACCACAGCACCATTCTGAGAGGTGCAGTTCACTGTGTCCCTCAAAGGGTCAGTGTCCTCAGTGTAGAAACTGTAGTTATCATAGCGAAGGAAGCAACCATCAAGGTAAATGCGAGCAGAAACTGAAGGGAGGCAGCGAGGAAGCTTGGTGCGGCTTTCAGCAAAGCACTGAAGGCAATCAGTGTGGGAAAGGTCTTGGAAGCATTGTGCCAAACCATACATGGGAGTGGTTGAAGACATGTTCTCAGAGTGAACACCCCACTTGTGTTTTGTCACAAGATCTTGAAGCCTTTCCATTTCATTGATGAAAATGTGGAAGTAGTTGTCACTTGGTTGTGCCTTGTGTGTGCCACAGTAGTGCCCCACTTCTGAGATTCTTGGATCAGATAGTGCTGAGTGGGAGAAACACAAGAGGGTGGCCACTGAGAACAAAACAACAACAAATGATGGATTGTTGTAGTTGTAGTTGTAGTAGTAGTGGTTGTTTTGATATTTGGAAGCCATACTTGTTATCAAAGGTTTAGGCCTCATGGTGGCAGTTTCGTTGTGATCCTTGATACTGCTAATACTGATTGACTAATGTGGATGATGTTGGCGAAATTGGCTGAGCACAACAAGAACAAGGCGGTGTAAACAACTAGAGCAACAAACAGTATCAAAACTTTGACCTAGTGGATGAAATTGCAAAAAATATGAATGACTAATGTAAATGATGCAGTCACAGTTGAGATAATAATGTAATTGACGACTCCAAAAATCTTCTTGACCTTTTGACCAAAATGATGAATTGGTTTTTAATAAAAGCTTGTTTGTTATGCTAAAAATGAATGACTAATGTGGATGATGCAGCTACAATTTTGGTTGTGATGTAGTTAGAAATTCTAAAAATATTGACATTGAGGCTGATGGACATGTTTTTAAAAGCTTGTTTGTGATGTTGGCTCTTTTGTTCTTAAGATTTCTCTATTTCTCTCTTTATGTAATGCAAGAAAGAGTCTTAAGTCTCATTTTTTTTTTTGTGTTTTGTGAGTTTGAGTGGAAGATGGTGATGGAATGGGCAACGGGGACAGAGTTTGCGTGGTTAGCACCTTAGACTTTTCATTCTACTTGTTGCTGTCATGCTCGTGTCTAACATCATTACTTTTGAACATAATTTGAAAATTTGGAATGTTTAAACCAAGTACATGCACGATTCAATATTTATCCATTTTTTTAATATTTAATATTTATTGATAAATTTAACTAGCTATCTATAATGAGATTTTTTTTTCTTTCTAATTACATTTTTTATTTAAACACGAGACTTTCCTTAACACAATTGAAATGACTTGTTTAAAATCTAATGGATATCTTCGCTCTTTAATTGTAAAATTTCTTTACACGTTAATCAAAACTTGTTATATATATATATGATTAGTGAGTTGAAAAAAGTGTAAGTTATTTTACACGAATAATGCATACATTTTTTTTTTCTCATTTGTTATACATAATTGAATTAATGATATTTTATCATCTCTTTACTATGATATCCCTCTAGTTTGTATGTCAATGAAATAAAATAAGAGAATTTGTACATTCATAGAATTCTTTGATTAAAACAATAGTAAAGTGTATATGCCTTATTTTAATCAAAACTAAAAGTATATATACCAAAATATTTTTATAAGGTGATATACAGATTTTATATAACATGAATTAAGAATTATAATTAAGTGGTATTTCTCATTTATTGTTAGTTCAAAATGTTCAGTTTTGATCATAATTATATATAAGTCCAGAATAAAAAGCGTAGCTTATTTAAATCTCACACACACATATATATATATATATATATATATATATATATATATATATATATATATATATATTATATTATATTATGTATGCTTTCTTTTTTAGTCAAAGCTAAGTGCAATCGACAAATTAAATTTACTTTTTTTTTTCTTTTTAAAGAAAATTCCTTTAAGTGTTTTGGACTTCTGTGACTTTTGTTTTTCAACAAAGACTTTTATGATTATGAACAGAAAAATGTATGATTTTAAGAAAATGAAATTTAGTTTGATAAATTTCTTGTGACATAAGTTAAATATTAATTTTTAATAAAATATTTAAACAAGTTAAGTTTCAAAAGTTAACTAGAGTCATCATAAATTTCAAAGTTCTATAAACATTTAAAAAAGTATTTATAAATTATTCATTAATAAGATCTTTATATTAGTAGAGATAATCAAATTCATGTTTTTTAAAATATAAATATATTTTTTATTGATTAGATCAACTTTTGTTGATTATATTAAACAATATGATACATTTCGTAAAAAATGAGATCAACCCTTTAGTCAACACCTTATGAGAATTATAATTTTTATTGACCAAATTGCATGTTTTCTAGAAGGGATGGATAGACACCACTTTCAGAGTCAAGTTCCAAAATCAAAACAATATTTCCATTTTATGCCAAAAATATAATTGGATGTTAAATGAATCTTTTCTTTTGAGGCTAACTTTGGGTTTGGATTACACAATGAATATGTCTCGCAAGTTATTCAATTTAATTTACCTAAAAATGACCCTAGAATGTAAGTATTGAAGCATGATCAAAGTCATAGACGGCATGTTTGACTTGTATACTAAAATAATAATTAAAATAACACTAAAGTTAAGATAACATGATAATGATATATAGAGAGAGAGACAGTATTAATTGTGAGGTGAGAGAAATTAATGTCCACTTTCCTAAATACGTCTCCATAACTATATCTGTCAATGAATGAGGAATAAGATTTCATAAAAATAAACATTGAAATAAATAACTAAAATATAATTCATGGTTCAAGACCACGACGTTGTATAAAAAGAAAAAACAAAAATAAGAAACTCTAATTCACAATTATTACCATATAGTTTCTTAAACTTATATTACTTGAGTAATTAATTTAAAAGTTATGTCATGTGAATAATTTTAAAGAGTAATTACACTAGGAAAATTCATTTGGTAATTTTCTTTTTTTAAAAGTCCTCCATCTAAATCTAATGACCAAATTACTGGTAGTTTTTAATACAGCAGGAAAGCGATTATGAGGGTCTTAGGCATAAAAATCTTAATATAGCTTTGAGGTTATTACTACTAGATTTAAAAAAAAAAAAAAAAAAAATCTTAATAAGTGGTTTGGTTTCTAAATCGAACCAATTTGAAATCAAGTTTTCAAGTATTTCAAAACCGTTTTATTTTTGTTAATTGGTTTGTATGAATTAAGCCTGTTATTTTAGTCTTAATGATCATAGTGGCAAATAGGGTTGTAAAAAAATTAATTTTAATGATCATAGTAAAAAAAATTGTAATCGTTTCTTTTATATATATATATATTTTTAATTAGATCTTTAGAGTTAATAAAACCGTGTATGTATGATATAAAAATTTGTAAACTCAACTTATATATTAGGAACTATTAATTTAAAAGTTAAATTGTTGAAATTTGATGTAAAATATAAGTTATTGAGTGAAATAAGCCTATCAAAACTTATTTTTTTAGAATAAGTGAATATATATATATATATATATATATATATATATATATATATATATATAAAGAGTGAAAAGAATAAATATTAAACCTTAAATCTTATCATGATGAATCAAAATTAAAACATAAAAACTATATGACTTTAAATAATCTCCATTTTTGAGAGTATGATTTTACAACAAATTTTTTTTGTTAAACTTTTGTATAAAATATCTTTTTCACAATACATAACATTCCCATACATGAAGTAATATATAAGGGAAATACTCGTTTTTCTGTTCACTTTTTAAAATAAGATTATTCTTCTGTATTATATTTTAAGTTTTTACTATTATATATTTAAGGATAAATAGAATATATATATATATGTATATATATATATATATATATATGTTGTTTACTTAAAAAATAATAACTATCCTTTTTTTTGGAAACACTAATTTATTTTATTTTTTCCACAAGACACAGTGCCTTTTTTCTTGCTAGTCATAAATAAGGAATATACATGACTGACTTTCAACTACAATGTACAAAATTCAAAAGTGATATTTAGACATCCTACAAATTCTATTATTGATCCTTTAAAGTTAAAATGAAGTTGATCTCAAATAAAATTATGATAAAATTTAAGTACAGTTTTTTAGGTGTACTAGAGATATAAAGTTTTATTTTGATATTACATACTTATATTTAATATAAATCTCATTAATATATATTTATATATAATATTAAGATAAATTTTAACTCTAATTAAAAACCAACATCACTCTAAGTTTTATCGTAATATTATAACATATTTGGTAGCTTTTAGCTTTTTCCCCTGATAATTACATTTGTTATGTCAAGGAGTTGCCCTTGTTCTTCTTCACTCATGCATTAGCTTCGAATCACCTCCCTCACTTTCATCGATTCCATAACTAACAAGTCGAAATAATCACTTTCTCACTCACCCATCAATAGCAAAAAACAACGTAAATATTGCTATTTACTGCCTATAGTAAACTACATTAATCACTTATTAGTTGAGAATGGCTCTAAAAAATTCAGAAATCATCACTCCTGCAAAATGAGCATGTCCTCCATTCATTATTTTAAAATCAAAATAATTATTTCTTCTCTATGCTACTAAAAACTGTATGAACTCAGTAAGCTTATTAAAGTCTTGCACACAAACACAGGAATCTTTTCCATCAAGATCACTATGGCAGAAATTCAAGTTATAAGTTATTACAAAGGATTAAATATGTTTTTCCCTCTAAATTGATTTTATTTGGTTTTAGTCCTTTAAAAAAGAATTCTTAATTTTAGTCCTCTAAATTTATATAATGTATATTTTTAATCCTCTTTTTTTTAAAATACTGTTAACTTTTGTTGTTAAAAATAGGTCACTTCAACTTTCAAATCACTATAAGTTTTATTGACATGAAATATTTTTAATTTAAAATATTAATTATTTAAGTGTTAAATTAAGTTTTAGGATAAAAACTAATTTTACATTTAATTTTTTTTACTATTCACTATCAATGCAAGTATAGAGGTTCTAGTAATTTCTTTTTTACTTGAACAAAAAGTTTTCCACTAAATTGTACTAAAATCTTCTCACAAACTTAAAATAAGGTTTTTTTTTCTCCACCATCATCACTGTGTCCATAAATGTTTAGTTTCACATTTTTGTCTAAGCTCCAAATTCTCAATTTTCAACAATATCATTTCACTCTAAACCTCAAAGTGTTAATTACTCTAAACAATATTCATTTTTCTCCCTCCCAAAATTTCAAGATGTTCTCTTTCTAAAACAAGAAACCTTTGACTTTCTCCGGGTGAAAGCAAAATATAGAAACATAGAAAAATAAAACATTTTTAGAATCCACATGTCTAGATCCAAGAGTGAATAGTAAAAAGTTTTAAATGTAAAATTAACTTTTACCCTAAATCTTAGCTTAATCATAAAATAATATTTTTAATTAAAAAAAAATCATGTCCATAAAACTAATGATGATTTTGGTACTAAGATAATCTATTTTGACAACAAAAGTTAACAAGGTTTAAAATAAGATTAAAAGTAAGTATTATGCATATTTTATGGACTAAAATCAAGATTTTTTATTTTGAGAGACTAAAATCAAATAGAGTCAATTTTAAAAAATCAAAAACATATTTAGCCCTAAGTTACATGTTAGACACTACATTTTAAAAAACGCTACTCATTTTGAATTATTTTGATCTGTTTTATATTTGCAGTATATTTTCAACTATCACATGTTTTCTTCTATGGGTAGTTCTTTCTTTTTTAACTGCAACAATCTTTTTTTTTTTTTTTTGTGATATACGATGCTTCTTGTCAATGTATAGAAAACACAATTCCAAGAATAAGGAAAACAGGAAAATTCAGGGTAACTGGGAATAATACACATGTTCAAAATTAAAAGGCTTAGACGAGCCGTACTTGCCGATTAAGACAATATGATGACAAAGCCAAATCATCACTTAACCAAATAATTAAGTGTTCAATGTCCTTCAGTGTAAGTACTAGTATTGTCAGCACTCTTGAGCTACTTGGCCTCACAAAAGTGGCCAACCATTTAATCAACTTGGGCGTCAAAACCCAACATAAATCAATCAAGAATAACCCTAGATACTACGGATAATTAACAACTAAATATCAGCCGATTGCATGGTCGTTCACCACTCAACTTTTTATTGTGAAATGGCAATCATGATGGCAAACTTGTATCAAGCATAAACACCCATTTTCCAACAGCTTTCTCAAGCTTCATACAGCAAATCTAAGAACACAGCAGCGCAACAGTTCCCAAAGTCCATTACTGCATTCCCAGAAGCTCAACAACTATTAAGCATCATCCGGACAGGGCAAGTTATATATGGATCAAATTGACGTTATTGGGCTCTATCAAAAACCAGATTTCCAAGAAAACCATTGTGCTTCTTACACTGCTGGAAGAGTTCTTTCCTCAAATCATGGCAGTATAAATCCATGAGTTTGGCAATAAAACCATTGGTGTTGCTTACCACTAGGAAGTAATTTATTCATCATCCACAAAAGACAATACAGGAATTCCCTTGCTAGAGAAGCTGGAGCACACAACTCGCATCTCATCACCTATTTTAAAGTCCTTTTTGTTATTTTCCTGCATGACAAAACAAGAATAGGTTAGCAAGTGAATTATATGGTTCATGAAGCAAACGAGAATTGATTGACCGATGATACATCATCAAATGAAGAGAATAATACAATTTAATAATAGTGGTGTGGGTATTAGAAGTTAAAGGAATTCTTGAGCTTATATGCGAAGTGATACTACAATGAAAGAGATCAATTGTTGCAGAAATGGAAAGGAAGAAGAAAGACAACAATTAGTGTGTTAACTTGTGGGTATGAATAATCAGCAAAGCTATTTCGTTGATAAACAGATAATGTACCATATATGCATTATTATTATGGCCCCTAAAAGACACATAGTATGATTGACAAAAAGAATGCCAAATGACCAGAGAATATATCCTCAACATGATATCATGAGAAAAGAGGATACAAAGATGACTCATACCTCAAACCGGTACATTCCTCGAATTCCTCCACCCAAATCCAACACTAATCCATGTGCACGAATTTGATCTACCTTGGCAGTTACTTTTGTTCCGAGTTTCAGATCTTTTGCAGATTCAGACGACTCCTTATCTTTAGGTTCTTGCTCATCCTCCTCTGGTCTTTGATGATCAGATTTGGACTCTTTCATCATCGAAAGTTTTGTCTTCTTAACATTTTTATATGGCAAGGGACCTGAATGAGAAGATGGAGAATCAATAACAACTTGAGATCTGCGAGATTTTAACTTAGGTGGAGAATCATTCACATTTTGAGATCGACGAGATTTTGACTTGCGATCCAATTCAACCTCATTATCCACGTGAGAACCTTTTGAAGATAGATTCAAGCTAGAAGATTTCTCCTCTTCATCACACTCTGCAGCACTACGTATTAAAATTACTGGGACTTGCGAGGTTTGGGAGGTTTGTGATTTTGCTTCACCCAACTCAAGATTGCCTAGAGACGACTCAGAAACAGAATTTTGTTGTTCTTGTGTACTAGACACATTCCCAACTGGTGCCCAAATGTTGGCTGTTTCTTTTGCAGATGCAACAGATCCTTCAACTACATCATTAGTCTCCATTCCTCCGCGACGAGGCAAAGTTGCTTTAAGGGATAGTTTAATGTTACCATGAACATCTTGGCCTATGCACATCAAAGAAAGCTTCTGGCCAACAGAGACAACCTCTGAAACTCGGGAAACCTAAGGATGCACAGTTATTAATGACAATTATCACATACAAATTGCTATGCCTGTTAATAGCAGACCTAACACGACTCTTAATGATAAGCAATTAAAAATAGTTAAAATCAGACATACCGGTTCATGTGACAACTCAGAAATGTGAAGTAGGCCCTGCTGGCCACCATTAAACTCCACAAAAGCTCCATATTCTTTTATAGTGGCAACTATACCGGTGTAGATACCTCCAACTTCAATTTCACGGCCCACAATAAAATCAATCTGACAAACAAGGTTGTACTTCAGAATGACAGCCACAAGGAAAAAGATGAGGGTAGATATTTCACCATTCACCATTAATATATACACAAATTAGCATGTATATGAACAAATAATGAACTTAACAGACGGCTCAGTGTGCAAGGCTCCCACCAAGTGGGGTCTGGGAAGGGTAGATATATAGCAGTCTCCACAGGCGGAGTTTGTTCCCACTTTCCAGTATATAAACAAATGGATAAAATAAAATGGTTTACAAGAGAACTCTTAATTCTTAATGATAACATTACTGCATGATATTATCAGCACAATATCAATTCCTGATATTAGGACAGACAATTATCTCACTTATGACTACGTGAATGAATTTCCAAACAAAAAGCACAAATGGATAAAAATTAATTGTTCAACAGAATGGAAGAACTACCTTTTCCAGTACTTTGTCCATTACAGATTGATTCTTAGCAACTATTGTAAGTGTTCCATCACCTACAGACATACGTGCACCTGATTGTAGTACATAATAACATGTTAAGTAAATGTGTTCTGTTCCTCAAAGTATACGTAATACAGCAAGCAAAAATGCTGTTAAAAGCATGCTCATATTTAGAAGCCAGAGAAAGGACAATATTTTAATATATATTTTTAAGAGAACTTAGATATAAATATTGCAATTAATGAAAAAACAAGATCAAGAAGGATCAGAACTAGCAAGCCCAAAAAAGGTGAACAAATAAATCCTTCTTCGTCAAAAAGGATATCCGGAAGTATAAGACAACTTCATAATACAGTCTAAATGGCAGGGGAAGCGGATTCAAATAATTAGAACAAGGGTACAATTAGTTAAGAATAGTATGCAAAATTTCATTTATTTGTGAGACAACCGGGTATCATTTGACTCGATAAACTATTTAGTATTTAATGAGATTTTGAGATATAAGAAACTGTCAAATGAGTGAAGAATGAACACTTTGGTTCCTATATATACGAATAAGGGAGACAATCAAAAAATGAGTTAATTACAAAGGGATAAGAGTCACACTATGAAATAACGGGAATATGTTAGAGCATAAATTATTAGGGACATGAAAAAGATTATCCCTAAATAGATGAGTTTTGATTGAAGAATCAACAAAGTGGTTAACTCTAAACTTGAGGTTTGGAGATAGACATTGCAAATTTACCAAGAAATAAGAGGAAAATGAGTTGGAAGTAAAAAATTGAAGATTTTATACCGTAGGGGGATCAATATTATAAAATGATGGGGAAATTAAAGAAAACGCCACAAGAATTATACAATTTGGTTGATTAAAAAGAAAAAAAGGCATCCGAGATTATTAGTGACCCAAAGTACCTCTCAAGCTCAAAGAAAAGTTTTTATCATACTGTTATACAATGAACTATACTCTACTGCAGTGTATGTTGGGCTCTAAAGAGATGAGAAGAAAAAAAATGGGAGTAGCGTAATTGAATGTTACAATGAATGTGGGGCCACATAAGAAAGAACAAGATGCAAAATGATTGTACACGAGGAGATATTAGTGTGACACCTATCAAGGAAAAGATGATAGAAAATTAATTAAGGTGATCTGGACACATGAAAAGAAAGCTATTGTAAACACCAGCGCCAGAGGTGAGGAAAGTAGATCACATGGTTTTTAACAAAGTGAAAACAGGTAGAGGGGAATCAGGGGCATTGGAGGGTATTATTAAAAGGAATTTCATAGTGAGTAATATCCCTGAAAATTTGGTTTTAAACCAAGTTCAATGGCATCGTGTGATCCATGTTGCTGTCCTTACTTAGTGGGATAAGGCCATTGTTATTGTCATGACTCATGAGGCGCAAGGAAATATTAAAGGAACCCTTTATTTTTTTCAAGAAAAATTTGGAAGGGGAAGGCCACTCTATTCCAAGGTCAAGGCACCTGGGCAAGATCATACCACAATATTTAACATCTTTTACCAAGGGAATTTTTAGAAACAGGAATCAAACCCAGGCCTTTCAACTTTCAAGCAAAGTACTTTGATTCTAACTGTTGAACAAACCCCCTTGGTAAACTGCATATCCCTTTCACAGTTTTACATTATTAATTAAATGAAAAAAAATGCAATTTTCCAATGACTACGTGCATTGATGAAGATCAACCACAATATTATATCAGAGCAAAAACTGTTTTAGTAAAATAAAAGTGAACCTCAAACATGCATTTATTGGCAAAACATTGACAGAATAGAAATTTTTTAAGGCACTTTTGGAGAAACTTGAAATTTAAGTTGACCTGTTTCCTCTTCCATTTTTCTCTTAAGAGCACCCATTGGTCCAATTAGGCGACGGAGAGCATCATTGTTGTACTTTAAGGTGGCTGCACCATCAATAATAAATTTCAAACTTCAGGTATCAGACATTATCAAGGAACCTAACTTGAAACAAAAACAGAAATGAACTAAAATAAGTTAAAAATCTTAACCTAGTCGTGGAGAAGTACTGTCATTCTTGTTACGAGGTACATTAATTTCTTGATCCATGTGATCAAGAATTTGAACACGGGCTTTGCGCCCAGGTTCTAAACATTCACATATGATATCCAGAGGAATTCCAGCTGGTTTCATATCCAATTGAATAGCAGTAACTCCATTTCGACTCCCAGCAATCTTGAAGTCTATGTCACCCAGATGGTCTTCCAAGCCCTTCGAAAAATTAAAATTAATACTTTTGCATGAAATACATCATTTCTTTTCTGTTCAACATCTTACTCTTTGCTTAGTAATATAGAATCACTGGAACACATAAGGATACCATGAAAGGCAGAGGTAATTGCAAATATGTAATATTATTTAAATACATATTTGATAGTCAAAAGGAAGTAAACTTGAGTATCACAATGTAACTACTAAATCATATATTCTCAACAAATATGCAAACAAAGTTCATTATTTTGTTTACTTTAAATATAATTTTTTATGTAATTTAAAATTATAATATTTCATTATAAATTATAAATATAGAAATCATTCAAAAATATTGACATAAGTTTTTATTCAAAAAGATCATAAAATACCCTAAGTAATGACTTGAATGTAAGTAGTCGATAAATTAGTAGAAAAATATAAATTTTAATTGAATATTATTATATTACTCAAACAAAAATCATATTAAATGATATAACCATACAAGTTCTGGAATATACCAGAATATCGGTCAATATACGATAATCTGTTATTTCGCCAGTGGATGGATCAAGCTCACTAACAAGACCCACAGAAACCCCAGCAACATGTTCACGCACAGGAATGCCAGCATCCATCAAGGCCATACTACCTACAACACAGAAAGGTTCATAGTGAATTTTTTCTCTATTTTATTAAATTTCACCCATCTATTCTCCTGTTTGTGCACCTTATTACGAGTAACAACTTACATCATACTTTTTTTTTACTATTTTTTTTGTAACAAAAATTCTTTTATTAAAAAAAAAGGATAGTTATGTCACCATCTAAATCAATTGGCGTGTGTTTGATTTGGTGTTAAAAACACCTAACCGCCCAACACCTTTGTTGCTTCTCAATTCTTACATTGGAAAGTGAGAAATTACAGTTCCGTTTAAAAAAAATGCATACCCAAACATGCTGTTAGAAGTTAAAACTTAAAACTTCATCAGCAAGAAAGATATTAAAAAAGAAATTAAATTTTCCAAAGCTTAAATGTGAATTAAGAACATCAAATGGCATCACAAATGCTTTAATTGTGGGTTGAAAGAGTACCTCCACATACAGTTGCCATTGATGTTGAGCCATCAGAAGCCATGACTTCAGAGTTCACACGAACAGTGTAAGGAAAATCTTCTTCAGGAGGCAAAACAGCGAGAAGGGCTTTCTCAGCAAGTGTTCCTACAAAAGTTAAACAACAAATCAGCCAAGCTCTTTAATTAATGAACTTTAGATTGGTAAAGCCAAATACAATTACTTAGGATTATTAAGAACACCATTTCTTTCTGGTTTCCAAAATAAATATCCTTATTTGACCATCTGTTTATTATCTTTTATATAGCTGGGGCTTACAATAAAACAAGTCGAAAGCTAGAGAAATCAATTGTTGAAAAGTAACTTTGTTCTTTCATATAAATTATTTTATGTAATTCCTATCAATTTATAATTTTAGAGTCACTGCCAACATAGAATGATAGATCAAAGTTGTGTTATTCACCACTTTTCAAGCCTTTTACAATCCTATTGAGTTTATACCCGACACTTTCATATAATAAGAGACATCAAATTTCATTACACAATACACAGCCTTTAGATAATCATTTATTTTTATTATAAAGAAAACAATTAATTTTGATTTTTAATATTGCGTATAATCTTGTTAACATTAATTTATTCTCTCCCCATACCAATTATTACTCAACTTTCTACTGTCATTCACTCCATCCAAAAAGCATTAGAAGCATCTATCATAAAGAACAGAAAGGGATGGATCTGCAGCTAAAGTCAATCTCTCAGATGATAGGAGATCCAGCTTTCGTAGATTTCCCATGTTCCTCCTCAAATAGCAATAGCCCAAGCTTCCGCAACAAAACTCCCAGATTAGCTAATTAATTAAATGTCCAAATAGATAAAATCTTCTACTCCTGTTCTAGGGCCAAAATACTCATTTTTTGATAATGAGGAAGCACTCCAACAATAATGTCTTAAACTAAGGATGCATTAGCATATGATTTTTTTTATTAAAAATGCTTTTATGAAGTACTCCTCTGTTTCTTTTTATTTGTCCACTTTTGGTGGGAAAGATTCCAATTTATTTGTCCATTTAGAAGTTAAAGATAACATTAATTGCCTTCTTTTCAATTATACCTTTCTCCATCTAATTCTTAAATATTTTGCACACTAATCTTGGGGGAAATAATAGTGGAAATCATTCATTAATTTGTATACTATCTTTCAAAGTACCAGATGAAATAAACAGAGACAATATAGAGAGAGAGATTTTTAATCAAAAGCTGTTATTTTTAACTTCTGAGAAAATTCACTTAATTTTTAATTTTTTTATTTTTCAACAAACCTATCTAATTTATTATAATTTTTCAAACTTTTTTTCATTAAAACAACATTTTTTCCTTTTGGAAAATAAAAACAGCTTCTAATTTGTTATGAATCATAACTGGGGAGGTTTTGGCGATTTTGCAAATATGGGAGATCTCCATAAGTTGTGGATAGTCATAGTGAGTTACTCATTTACCATGACCAACTTCACGCCTGTTCAGACCACCGCGTTTACCAACTTCATTTATGCAGAAGGGAGGAAAACTGTAGTGTAGCATAAATCGCTTTGTCGGAGGACCGACTACAGACTCCAGGCGTTGAGCATCTGTAGGTGCTCCAAGCGTTACTGTACATAAGACCTGTCCATGCAATCAACATATATCACTGCAAATGGAAGTGAAACCACTCAAAATAAAATTATTATTTCACATCATTGCGATTATTTAACTTTCAACAAACAATAGCAAAAAAACATAAATATATCTGACCTGTGTTTCTCCACGGGAAAATAGTGCAGATCCGTGCAACATGGATAAATATCCAGCTTCACAATACAAAGGTCTTACTTCATCTAGCTGTCTTCCATCAAGTCTGTATCCTTCTGCAATAATTCTTTTACGGACCACCTATAATGTGTGAAAGTATAAACACCACTCTTCAACAAGTAAATTTGAAATCAACATGACAAGTACACACACACATGAAATAATTGTTAAGAATTAAATATATAGAGATAACATTATCAGTAATAACTCTTAAAAAAAGATAGCCAATCACCAATTTTTCTTTTCGTGCCAAGTGAATAATAATTATATAAAACAAAATCAGAATAATATAGCTACAAGCTACACCAGATTAGAGAGAGAGAGAGAGGAGGGAAGATTTTTACCAAGTGCAAATAAAGTCTTCCTTCTATATTCCTTTTCAAGTTTAGCACAAAATATTTTATGGCAAAGAAGTTTTTCTTTTCTTTAGAAACTTTAGATGATGATGAATTAGACCCATATCCCACTGGAAGAAATATTGAATTACACCAATTTTTTTATTACTTTCTATTTTACTCCAACAATAACCAAAGTGAATATCCTTCAATATGTGACCCCTACTAATAATCTTACAGTGAAATATTTATTCCTCCAAACCTATGGGGACATATAGAATTTATAGTCATCCAACATTTCATATTGTTAGATTTCATCTTAAAACCAATTGACATTAAGTGAAGTTGTCAAACAAATATATAAACCACACACAAAGAGGTAGGTGGTGTAAGACTTTCCAATACTCTCCGCCTATCAAACCAGGCGATGCCTACCAAAATAGGCAAACTAAGAAGATGGATTCTAAACTTTGATGATAGATTTCATTTTAAAACCAATTGACATTAAGTAAAGTTTTCCAACAGATATATAAACCGCACCTGGAGAATTAAGGCAAATAATATGGGCCTTCCCAACACATGTAACAAGGTAAAACTTTCAGAGTTATTAATTAAGGATAACACCCTCTTCCTCAATGGAAAAAATAAGCACATTAGTCTCTAAATTTCTAATAAACTTGTCACAATGCTCCATACCTTCTTCCTCACTGTATCTACAGCCTTTGACAAGACTTTTAAGCTTTCTTCATCACCTTCTTCTTCGAGCACTTTCTTTACATCTTGTGTAATATTTTCTAATGCTTCTCCACGTTCAAACTAGAAGAAAATATATAACAATCCAAAAGTATAATAAGTGAGAAAAGAATTTAGCTTTTGCAAAACACAAAAGGCAAGAAAACAAGAGAGAAAGAACAGAACACCTTTCCATAGGAAGGATCAGTAAAAACAGCTTCAATCGGTGCCTCTGCGATATTACCAACTTTCTCCAGTGTTTTGTCCGATAGCATAGACAATTTGTATTCCTTCTTAGATTTACCAGCTTTAGCAGCAAGTCTGATTTGAGGTTCAATATACTTAACTGCCTGAACAATTATAGTAACTCATCTCAATAACATTCAATTACCGAAAGAGTAAAACAAGTAACAAAGTTCAAAGTCACCTCCGGGTGAGCCATTCTTAACCCAGCTTCTAGGTCTTTCTCAGATATCTCACGAGCTTGCACATCGATCATCAAAGTTTTGTCCTTCGTACAGGCATAGATCAAGTTAAGATCACTTAACTTAAGCTGCAACACCACAACTAGAACCAGTAAGAGAACAAAAATAATGCAATTTAAAAAACCTAGTAAACCAAGTTCCAACAACAAACAAAAATACAATAATCACTTTATACGATGTAGCTCATTCAATATTACCTCATCCATGGTCGGATTTACAATAAACTGCCCACATATCCTGCCAATTCGAACCATTCCAATGGGACCGCCCCACGGAATATCTGATAACATAAGAGCAGCTGAAGTCGCATTAGCCGATAACACATCCGGATCTTGTTTTCCATCAGAAGAAAGAACACTTGCCGTTACCTAAAAGTGAGCCATTCCTTTTTTATTAGAAAAAAAAAACATCGCAAACAAAAATTGAACAAAAAACTAAAGAATTTAACTAGAATGTACTTTCAATGTAAAAGCTTTTTCCTTGTCCAATTACAATTTATCATGCATGGTAAGTTTATTAACTTCTACACCAACTATTTTAAAAGTCATACATAAAATGATTTCTGATTGATTTACCGTGTAAAATTCTTTAGACAATGCTTAGAAATTAAACTAAATAATAAATGAAAAGTAAATAGTCTATGCAATATCAACCGAGATCGCTACGGGATGACACAATGTATACAGTTTTTATGTTTGGCATAAAATTAAGATATTTTCAGATAAATTTCTCCACAAGAGTAGAAAAAAAATGAAATAAGTTTCTCTTATTCTTCATAAACTAAACTTAACTTGTGCATAAGCTAATTTGTAGAAATTTTCTCATATTAACTTTTTCAAAACTTATTTTTAACTTGAGCATAAGCTAAACTAGTATAGAGAAACTCATTTCATCCTTTCTTTTTACAACAACTACTTAAAAAATCATACCTACGATTTCTAATTAGTTAGTGTAAAAAATCTGTACATCGGTGCATAAAAATTAAACTCATAGATGAATCAGATAAACAACAGCGACATAACATACCTGAACCTCGTGGTAAAATCCCGGTGGAAACAACGGTCGAATCGGACGGTCAATGATTCGACCACACAGGAGTTCGCGTTCCTTCGGAGCACCTTCTCTCCGCATGAACGACGTCGGAATCACGCCTTGCACGAATTGCTTCTCCTGATAATCGACCTGCGATCACCAACGGCATTTTCACCGCACCGTCTATGCACAGACTTCACAGAAGAAGGTCACGAGAGAAGCAGAGGCACTTACGGTGAGAGGCAAGAAATCGCGAACGGCGTCGCCCTTAGCGGAGGTGACGGTAGAGAGGACGCTGGTGTTCTCCATGGCCAAAACGACGGCGCCGTTTGCGAAGCGAGCGATCTTACCTGTCTCGAGCGTGATGAGGCGCGAGCCGACTTCGAACTGCTCCGTGAAGGATTCGAGGTGCTTGACGGAGCCGGCGGCGAGGGCGTGGCGGCCGGAGCAAATGGTGCGGAAGCGGAAGGCGCGCCATGTGAGAAAGTGCGGCAGCGTGCGGAGGAGTGGCTTCGACCTTCTCATTCGCTTCTACGGTGAAAGAAATGAAGGAAAAGCTCGGTGATGGGGACGGTGCCACACAGGGTACAACACTAGTGTTACTTACCACCTTCAACTTCGTGTAAGGAATCTCGATGTAGGGTTTAGGGTTTAACGAGTAAAATTAAAAATAAATATAAATATGCATTTTTTAACTTAGCAACATAATTGTATTTCACGAAGAAAAATAATGTATTTTTCTTTTTTTTACAGTTTTGTGAGTGTTTATTAATTATTAATTTTCATTAAAAAAAATTGATTCATCACCTTTGCTACCGTGTCAATGATTTTTTTTTATTTTAATAAAAGTGTCTATGATTTTATATAAATATATTTTTTTAAATATGCATATTGAAGTTATGAGTTCACATCTACAAGGGAAATATAAATTAATGAATGTCAAAGAATATTAAAATAATCATGAAAATATTTATATATCGAGATGGAGTTATCAAAATATTAAATTAATGAAAATATTTAATGGATAGAAGGATGGAGTTAAAAAATTTATTTGATTAAGAGATGAATAAGGATTAATTATTTTCTTATTTAGTTTATAAGAAAAAATAAATTTTAAAAGTTAATTTATTTTTTTATCTTTATGATTTTAAATTTAATAATATAAATAATAATATTTTGAATATTATTAAAAATATTTTAAAATTTATCAACTCTCTCCCAAATCTTCTAATATTGGAGAAGAAATAAAATAGAGTTGGGAGGGATTTTGTTTTTCTTCCTTTCTATAAATTTAATTAGAGAATTTTTTTTTTTTTAATATCTCTTCCCTTACTTCCATTTTCCATCAATGGATATTATGTATTTTGAAGTCTTTTATGTTTCAAGAAAAAAAAATTTATCTTGTATGTAAGAGACTAAAAAAAAGTCTAAGATGAAATATATATCACGTGTATTTACCTCGTTAGATATATTATTAAAATATTTAATAATTGAGGTTTATTATGATAAATTTAAATATTTTCATATATAAATCTATTTTAACACTAAATTAATACCTTAATATGTTTATTTTTCTTAACTTTTACATCTATATTTAATGATAGTTCATTCATGTACCACATTACATAATATTTTAAAATGATAGTTTATCAACACAAAATTTAACCGATCATTTTATATTGTAATTTATTTCAATTACATGCATATGTAAATGTCTTGATCATAATATATATCTCATTTGTCAAGTTTGTTGATAGTGTATTGATTTTATTATTTAATGCATATGTTTTATGGTTAATGTTTATATTTTAAAGACTAATAATGGCCGCGAACCAAAAAGATTAAAGAATTAGGGATGAGAAAAAGAAAGATATTAAATTTTTCAAACTAAACTTTTATACTTACAAATGTGTTGAATTATAGTAAATATACCACTTGTAATGAACAAATGAGTCCATACTTTCATAATTTTGCAAGAAAGAATATCTTGGAATCAAATATTATGGATTTGCAATTTGAATATAGTGTTAGTAACACATTTTTCTTAATATTTTTTTGTTAGAAATTATTAAAAATTACAAAATCAATAAAATCATAAAATGGAGTATGATACTTATCAACTTTTATGTTTTTCAATAAATTAAAGATAATATATTTTTAAAAAATATGTTACTAAAATTTCTCAACAAATTAAAGAAAATATATTTTAAAATAATATGTTACTAAAATTTCTCAATATCAAATAGTGATGACTTATGACCCAAAATTAAAAATCACAATATTTGAGTAAAGTTACATGATTAGTTAACTATGTATGTATTTAGTAACAAGTTTATTATCACTTGACGTGGTAGGAATAAGTAACTATTATATACTTTTTCGTCAAAATTGACACGATTGATGCTTAAATATGAATAGTAGACGGTAATCGAAACATTGCTATAACAAGTTTAAAGTACTGAAAATTAAGTTTGACATTTTTTTTTCTATTTCTCATTCACTTATTTCCAACTTTTTTTCTCCTTATTCGTTATTATCAAAAAGAATGTAATGATGTGTTTAGATAAAGAATTTTACAAATTCAAGGAATTTTAAATTCTTGGTATTTGAATTACTTTGATTTTAATTTCTATCATTCTTAAATATTTTGTTTGGATAAGTCAATTCAAATTTTTTAAATTTTAAATTGTTGAGTTGGATATGATAATTCGATTCTACCATGATAAAATTGATTTTAAAAATATATTTATATGTTGAGATTTTTAAATTAAATTTTATAAAAATAAATATTAGCTAATTTTTAAATATTTATAATAATTTTAAAATTTTATATTAGATAATATTAATAATTTTAAAAATATTTTTGAATATTAAATAATTAAAAACATGAAGAGATAAGAGATAAGAGATAAGATAAAATATATAAATGAAATAAGAAAAAAAAATATGAGGAATTTCAAAATCTTACTTTTTTGGGAGAATTTAAAATTCTACTATTTCAAGGAATTTCACAAATATTTGAATTTCAAATTCCTTATAAATTCTCCATTCAAACAAGGTATTTCACCTCAAAAAATTTAAAATTCTTCAAATAAATAAATTACTCCATTTAAATTTTCCATCCAAACACACTATAAAAGTTTTTCACCTCTCTCTATGTATATATAAATAAATTGTCATGAGGTAGAAAATTATCTTATTCTGTTTGTTTCAATCGAAATAGTAACCAAATATAATAATAATAATAAAAAAAATAAATAGTATAATAGAAATATTTTCGCGAATTTGATTGCAAGGAAAAACATTAGAATAGAAATAATTCTTGTGTATATTATTCAAAAATTATTTCTCACTCCTGATATGAAAAAAAGATGAATTAGTCTTCTCTCTCCAGCGATATTGATTTTAAGTATTATTTACTCACAATAATAAATATTAATTTTATTATAATATAATTTATTTCCTTTTCATTCATTAAAACTAAACAACTGTGAGACCCGGAGCTTACTCTTTTCTCCCTCTCAATTCTATTTTCACTCATTTCTCTTTTGAACTCTCTTCTTCCCCACAAACTCACTGAACCTTGTTGCTGATTTCATTTTTTCTAGTTGAAGTCGTGAGTGAACTAGGAGGTTCATTTTCTCAAACTTGAAGTCGTTTGGAGCTAGCCGTGTGCAGATTTTCTTCTTCTTCTTCTATTGTATTCTTCTTCCTGGAGCTCAGATTTCTTTACCCCGAGGTAAGGGAAGCTAGTTCTTGGTTGTATTGTGTGGAAAATGAGTTTAGAAACTCATTTGTGGTCTGATGTTTGATGATTTTGGCTAAGATTGAAGAAACTTCATTTTTTGGGATTTCGGGGTTTTGATGAAAATTTGGGGTTTTTGATGATTGATGGGTGCATGTTGAAAAAGCTGGGATTTTTGGGCTATTTGATGAAAATGTGGAGTTTTGGGCCGATTGCATGTGTCTGGGCTGTTGATTTTTGCATGTTTTTGAAGAAATTTTTAAACTTGGTGAGTTGCTGCTTGGTATCACGCTGGGCGCAGTTCTTGGCACCGGGCGCGTGACCACCAGAGGGCTCCATTGGGTAAGCCCGCGCGGGCGCAAAATTGTGTGCGCTGGGTGAGCTTGAGAATAGGAGCCTCTGGATGGCCCACGTTGGGCGTGGTTGGACCGTGCTGGGCGCGATATCAGTGAGTAACAAAGGTTTTGGGATTCTGGTGTGGTGCCGGCGTGACTATGTCTCGCCGGGCGTGGAGACTGCTTGGGAGTCTCTACTAAAGGTGGCACCAGGCGCAATTGAAATTGCGTTGGGTGTGAGACCTTGGGGAGGTCTCTGCCTACCGTACGCCGAGCGTGGGTTTGGCACGCCGGGCGTGTGAGGCTCTTTGGAGTCTCTGCCTCCTAACACGCCGGGTGCAATTGGTATTGCACCGGGCGCATTTGAGCCTTGGTACTCTCTGATTGGGCCACGCCGGGCGCGACCATGAGTGTGCCGGGCGCGGATGTGATCTTTGTTTATATGCTGATATGTGTTGAAAATGCTGATAGATGTAGATGTTTGTGGAGTCGAGCTGTGATTGATGAATGTTGAGCTGATTTATAATGCTGTTATGTCGTGGGTTGATTAAGTTGTGTTGTATAATGTTGAGTTGTACTATATGTTGTTATTGTTGTATTGTGTTGTGCTGCATGTTGATATAAAATGTAGGCCGTAAGACTGAGCTGTAGTAGGCCGTAAGGCTGAGCTGTTGTAGGCCGTAAGGTTGAGCTGTTGTAGGAGATCTCCGAGCTGATATGCGTGACGACGCATTGTGTGTTTACTGCTGTTATTGCTTAATGATATGAGATGTATGCTGTGATGAGTTGTATGCTGATGATTGCCAAACTATATGATGTGCTGATAGTTGTAATTGTTCATATTTCTTATATATATTTTTTATATGCTGATTCTTTTCACTAGCTTACCCTTTGTTGTTTCCATATGATTTGGACTGCAATGATTATACTATGTATTGGAGCAGAACAAGGATAGGTTGGTGTTGAGGCATGTCTGCAGCTGGTAGATGGAGTGAAGTTTATTCTTTTGTTGTTCTTAGCTACTTAGTGTAGCATTGTTGGATGTATTTTGTATACTATGATTTTCTTTAAGCCCCAGATTAGACCTTGTGTATATATTTTAGCTGTTTATATATATGCATGCTCTTCTCTGTGTGGTGTTGTGGTGTGTGGCGGCCAGGTGGGTTGTTACAACAACTATATAGTAATGTTTTTCTTTTATTTCTCATCTATTTTTCTTAAATCATACACACTAATTTCTATTCTATTTTTACTCACTTATTTCTCTCTTTAGTATTTTTTTTATTTTATTTCCTCCATTTTTTTTCATAGTCATTTTGTCAATATTTCGTTGATTTTTTTTCATTGTCACTTTTTTAAAACCAATGACTTATTAATTTTTTTTTCATTTTTATTATTGATAATTAATGTATATTTAGAGAATAATGTGTCCATTTATTTTTTAATGTAGTTATTTTTTTCTAACCTTTTGGTATAACAGGAAAATAAGTAATAAATATTTTAAAAAATTTAAAAAATTAACAATTTTTTTAATTCTCGTGGATAAACTTAAAGACATGTAAAAAAACGAGGGAATAATTTTTATGTATTTGTTTCCTCACGGTCAAACACTTTATAAGTTTACTTTGGGTGATCCGGTCACAGGTTGTTGTAATTGTAAGCTGCAGTGACACACAGTCCCAGCTCCCGAGTAACCCAACACTGTAGCGGATGGTTAGAGCAGCAGCGCTTCGATTAAGCGCCATGTTATCTTCAACCTCTCTCCCAAACCCTAACTTTCTCTTCGCTCCAACCCCAACCCTCTTCGACGCTCGCCTTCTTCGCTCCCACACGCTTTCCTTCTCCCATCGCCTCTCGCTTCGATGCTACGCTGCTCGCGCCGCCTTCCACCGAGTTCCCGTTCTCAATCCCATCGTCGAAATGGACGGTAACGTCTTCACGCTCTACTTTCATTTTTCGCTTCACACTTTCATTACTTTTCTTTGATGTTTAGGTGATGAAATGACGAGGATTATATGGACGATGATCAAGGATAAAGTATGACTGCCTCAATTTCGCACTGTTTATTTATTTATTTATTTATTATTATTATTAGAGTAATACGTCAAATTAATTAAGGATAAAACTTATGTGTAATGTTTTAAGTGCCTTTAGTGATGCTTTTGGATCAGGAATAATAGAGTTTCAACTCGTTAATTCATGTTTGAAGGCTTGCATGAATGGTCAGGTTAAGTTATTAAGGTGAAACTCCAATTCTGAACGGAAAATAGCGGCAAAAGCACTTAGGAGTTTGCATATAAGTTTTATTCTTCAATTAACAGCTGAAATTATAACTTCTGGTCAATTTAGTTTTTGAAATAACTGTTTTAGTTCACGATGTTGGCAAATGAGGACTAAAATGATTGACTTGCAATAATTTTAAGGATTAGTTTAGGGTATTTTGGTGGCTTTGGATTTGCTTTTAATAGGAACAAGTGGTTTTGTGCGCTGCAGCTTATATTTCCTTACCTGGATTTGGACATAAAGTATTTTGATTTGGGGCTTCAAAATCGTGATGCTACTGATGACAGAGTTACTGTGGAAAGTGCTGAAGCCACTCTCAAGTGAGTAATTTCAAATCAATGCAAGCGACAAAAAGCATGCATAGGAATTTAACTTTTTATGCTTGATTCTTGTTGTTATTGAGAGTGGATGTTATGGCATAGTTTGGTCTCTTAAAAGGGAGGTATAAAGAAAGATTAAACTAGCATATAAAGTTTTTGGACCTGGTAAGAATTTGATAGCCAAGTAATGTGATAGGTAACCCTGGTTAGTTACTTAGTTAATGAGTCACTTTGTGAGTCAAGTGGGTTTATATTAGAAACATGGGGGATCAGCCTGCAATTAGTTGGACCCATTTAGGATATTTTCTTCTGTTACATTCTGTTAATGAGTTACTTCCTATAAGAGGGTGGTATCTGTATGATATCTACAGACTTTTGGAGAGTTAGAAAGTTTAGAGGAGTGGATCCAGACCTCTTGAAATCTCTGGAGCAGTCTATCTTTCGTAAGGAAATCTTGCCTAATTATTCTCAATAAAATTCATTCTTTTTCACTGTTTTGTACCAGTTCTATCATAATGGCACTTGTTTAAAAGAAAATAGTTTACACGTAAGACAACCACTTGCTGTTTGTGTTTGCCTTATTTGAATTTCCATCTAGATGGTTGAAGTCTAAGTATGTGTTCAGACAATTTGTTTGGGGCCAACTAAAACTCTATAAGCTTTGCACTTGTCTTCCTACTTTAGCAGTTTTATGGTTGTTGAGGTTTAAAAATTTGTTTTACCTTTTACCCAACAGAGGAAAATATTTTTTGGCAGTGGTATTGTTCAGTTCATGCAATTCTGTGGTACATTTGGTTGGAGTGAAACACTTGCATATTAAAGGGGGTTTCTCTGCCTTTAACTTACATCTGTGTAGGATCATACTTTTGGTCTCTCTGTGGTGCTCTGCCAGATTCTGGTTCAAGTAATGTGCCATCAGTTACAGTCTAAAGACTTGTATAGGATTGTACCACCTTGCTGGATTTTTTTAATTTCTTTTCACTTGATTGTACTTTTCTTCTTGCTTTAGTGACTTTCTTCTGCTGCTTTCAATCATCATTCTCTGTCTTTGTTCTAATAACACTACATTTTATAAAGAAATTTTGGAACTCCTTCCCATTTGTTTATTGAGGCTTCTGTTTGCTGCAGGTACAATGTTGCTGTGAAATGTGCAACAATAACTCCTGGTTAGTTGTACTTGGATTTAAATTGACCAAATATTGTATATCAAGATTCATAAATTAATGGACAACTTTGTTCCATGATGACAAGTTTTGCTACATGTAGTGTACTAGCATGTTCATGTTACCTAGTGGACAGTAGTGTATTACTTTGATATATTTACCATTTTTGCAAGAATGATATCATCTTAACTCTTCCAAATTTTCAGATGAGACCCGGGTGAAAGAATTTGGACTGAAGTCTATGTGGAGAAGTCCCAATGGCACAATTAGGAATATTTTAAATGGTTTGTAACATGCTCATTGTATTGATTACAGACATCAAATTTATGTTATCCATTGACTTTACCCAGTTACTGCAAAAATGGCTCTTTTCCTTGCATGTTTCCTTATTGTGTATTGAATTTAAACGACCATGTATAAAGGATATTAGTTTGCATAGGGGAATATTGTCTTTTTATGTGAGACGTTTTATCTCTGATAGTTGCAGAATTTCAATATTTGAATACTTAATTTGGTAACATATACAAGTAAATGTTAAATTTGTCATACAATTTCTATATGTTATGCTGCAGTTATTCAATACTTTTGATAAATGTGCTGATGTTGACATAATCCAATTATTTATTTGTTTTAACATATTTGTCTTTAGCTTGTAATTTTAGTTTTTCTTGTCAATCGTCTTGAAGCATGTCTATATTTTCTAGTTCATTTTTTTGTTAATATCTGATCGTAAGTCATAACTGTATTGTTGCTTCACTTGCTTGCCTTGTTAGTAGCACTGAATTTGTCACGATTCATGAATTTTCCAACATTAATAAACTTCTTCATATGTTGATATTCCTAGATGATTGAGAACATGACGTCGTAAATGATTTTTTTTGTTTCTTTTATATACATCAATTTTCCTCATCATAAATAGTTTGCTACGGGTTGTGCACATTCTAAAATTAATATTATATGTTCACATTGTCTGTTATTAATTGTCAAGGGAGGGAAATCCTAGGCTGTGAAAATAAAGGTTAGGAATCTGGTTCTTGGGTTGTTTTACAGGTATAAATTTCTGGTAGTTTATTTTAGCTGCATCTTTTATGACACTATGTGAATCCTAGCAATCAAAATGTATTGTGTTTGAAGTTACTTAATAACAAATGTTCTGAACTCAAGTGAATTAAGCTTTTGTTCTTTGTCTGTTTAAAATTTTTCTTCTGTTCCAAAACTTTTTCAAAATTTTCTTTGTGATATTTTTCTTTTTTCTTTCTTTCTAGGTACTGTTTTCCGTGAACCCATAATATGTCGCAACATACCCAGAATTGTTTCTGGTAATGCCTCAACTCTAGTTTGATCTTAATGGAGTTGAAATACAGCTAAGCACCATTTAGAACTTATTTTTTAGTTTACAGGATGGAAAAAACCCATTTGTATTGGTAGGCATGCTTTTGGTGACCAGTATAGGGCCACTGATGCAATAATAAGCAGACCAGGGAAGCTTAAGTTGGTATTTGGTATGTTAATTTCCAAAGCCCCGCTTTCAATGGAATTGAAATTTTTAATTTATTCATTAGAATATCAAACATGTTGTTTACAAACTTGTGTTTATGTCTAACTTAGTCCCAGAAGATGGTGATGCTCCAACGGAGCTTGATGTTTACAATTTCAAAGGCCCAGGTGTAGCACTTGCTATGTATAATGTTGATGAGGTTTGCTTCATTTCATTTTTTTTCCTTATGTAAAATCTGCAGTATGTTTTAATTAAATATTCAAAGAAATTGCTTTTGTTGTTTTGATTGTATTTTAACAATAGCTTTCATAATGTGTCAGTCTATTCGAGCATTTGCGGAATCATCAATGTCACTGGCATTTGCAAAGAAATGGCCACTTTACTTGAGCACCAAAAACACAATTCTAAAGAAATACGATGGCAGGTGATTATTATTAAATGGTTGGATTTTTTTCTTCATTTTTGTCAGGTGCTTGTCCCTAGTATCAGCAGTTAGTTTGAGCAGACTCCATTACAGTTCTGATTGTATCAACAGTTGGTTAGTAGTTAGACAGTCAACAGCATTAAGAATCGGAGGGAAACAATTGTGGAGAGGTTTTAGAGTTTGAGTAGGGATTGGGTGGGGAGAACAAAGACTCTCAAATTTCATGGGATTTTGAGATATTCAGTTATGTACTATATCTTCCCTCTAGGTTCTTGCAATCAGCCCTGATTCAGTTTAGGAATAAGAATGATATCCAATAAAGCTCATCTTTTACTTTTTTTTCTTCCTAGTCTTGAAGTGTCACCTTTGTATGATAAACTTCTCTGTAATTCAGACAGACTTTTTTGTTTGTTTTGTTGCTATTGGAAATGATTTGCTGTTTGTCATTATTACAGATTTAAGGACATATTCCAGGAGGTGTATGAAGAAAGGTGGAAGCAAAAGTTTGAAGAACACTCAATATGGTTTGTTTTGATGTTTGTGAATCAATTTGATTTGACGCGATACATATACAAAGATGGTTGACAATTTTAAGTGACTTCAGGTATGAGCATAGGCTAATTGATGACATGGTGGCGTATGCACTCAAGAGTGAAGGTGGATATGTTTGGGCTTGCAAGAATTATGATGGTGATGTTCAAAGTGATTTACTTGCTCAAGGTAATATAGACTGGAGAACTTATCTTTTATGTCCAAAATGTGAACATGGTTGGTAAGTATGATGATAGTATGTTTGATGTCAGCAAGCAGTAATTGGTTGATTAACCAGAGCCCTGCCTCACACTTCTGATTATCCAAAGGTGGTCATAAGTTTCTTCAATACAAAAAAAATAGTATCCTAGTCCAGTAGTCCTAGTCATTTGGCTCAATTATCATATAAATCAGGATACTTGAAAATTGAAATTGGGACCATAAGTACAGGCTATGCGAGCTCTTTTCATTATTGAGGACCCTAAATGTAGAGATGATAACATCATAATTTGCTTTGATCGGATCTTCTAATTATTACTAGATAATATTATCAAATAGATTAACTTTGCTAAGATTGTAGTTATGAAAATTTTGGTTATCGCCGGCTTACTAAACCTTTATAAATTACACAAGAGAATGACCTTAAGGAAAATATTTATTGGAAAAATAAGCAATTACCAAACGTTGTTATAAAATGCCAAGTTTTGCAAACAAACAACACGCACTATCTCTTGCTTTATATTAATTTAACTGATCCTGAAAATATGTATCCATTCTGGTTTGGTTGTAATTTCATTTTTTTGTTCATGTCTTTATGGAATGTGAAAGAGAGCATTTGAAATTTGGTGAAATGAATACTTTTAACATGCTAGGAGGCATCTTTTAAATAAAGTTTATTAAATTGTGTGCAGGATTTGGCTCATTGGGTCTCATGACTTCTGTGCTGGTGCGAATTAGAATATTAATATTTCAGCATTTTTTCATCAACATTGTTATCTTTATTTTGGTTATTGGAACTCATACTTCATTTTACATCCAAAATTTTGCAGTTATCTTCTGATGGCAAGACATTGGAAGCTGAGGCAGCTCATGGAACTGTAACTCGACATTTTCGGTTTCATCAAAAGGGACAAGAAACTAGTACGAACAGTATTGCTTCCATATTTGCATGGACACGAGGACTGCAACATAGGTACGTTGTTTCTTGATTCAAGCTGGTGCAATTTGATGTTCTTTGAAAGTTTTCCTTTGTTAATCTCATTTCCAAGTATGTGCAGACACTTCAATGTTTTAGCATAAGTTTTAAATTGCAGTAAGTAATATAATTGGATAAACTGTAATCTGTTTCTAATGCATACACATGAAAGTGGCTAGTGGCTACCATTTTTTGATGTTACTGAATTAGGAAATGGCCTTCCATATTTATGTGGCCTTCCTCTTTTCAGCTAAGTTTTTTTCCCAGACTAACGTTGAACACATGATATGCCATTTTGGAAGTCTACTATGAAAATGTGGTCTAACTATTTTTGAGGTTGACAGTTTTTCTCATCGTGTTTTCCATATGGTGTGATAACTATAATACGTCATCATCTCTGTTGTGGCGTTGTTTTTATGGTGATTAGGATGCCATTTTGATTGTGAGTAAAACTATTTTTATGGACAAGTGCCATTGGGTGTTCTTATAACTGGCAGAATGTGGAAAGCTGGAACTGGAAGAACAGATAGCAGATACTTATATGCTGATTTTAGAAAGACCTAGATGAGGATTGAACATGTTATCTAGTCAAAAAAGAGCAATTTGTCAAGGAAATGGGATTGAAGCTCTCCTTCTGGGAGGTGCCATTTCACTTGCTACTTGGGGGGGCTGGGGGGAATTGCACCCAAGTTTCACCCCCTTTTTTTTCCTGAGCTCGCCTGTGCTGTGTGGGTCCTTTTGCTCATGATTTTTGTACATCAGATGGAAAGGTATCTCTTATTGTTTACTGGTTTTAAGGCAAAGAGCCCAATGTATTCCATACTGTAGTTTAGTTCATAGGTTAGCCGGGCTGACTTCCATCAGGCAACAGACAAAACATGTTTCTCTTTATACTCTCCATTTAAGATGTACTTAGCCGTCTAATTTTGGTTGATGGACTCATTTTGAATTATCTACGAGAGGACATGCGGTGATGTGTTATGTTTCTGCAAGTAAAACACACTTTTACTAAATCTGAAATATCAACAAGATGAAATCCAAACATAGTCAGTTTGACCAAACAAGGGATACAGGACAGAGAAGGAGAATCACAGATTCCACACATCCTCCCTGCTCTACTCACTGCCTAAATATATCCATCACTAATTTTCTTCCGTTGCCTTAAATTTCCATGTTTTCTTTTTCACATGAGAACCATGCCTCACGCTACATGCTGCCACTGCCTCATCAGTCGGATTAATTGCCCACATGTCCTTGCGCTTGGTTTAATTCTGTCATATTTATGTTCTTGTATAAACTGATTTATTTATTTTTCCCTCTTTCATGTTCTCCCTTCCTTATTCTTTCCCTTTTCTCTGAACTTGTTATTGACATGATTCTGTTATTATTTACAAGAGCCAAGCTAGATAATAATGAAAAATTACGGGATTTTACTCATAAGCTGGAAGCTGCATGTGTTGAGACAGTGGAGTCAGGAAAGATGACTAAAGATCTTGCAATTCTAATTCATGGACCAAAGTAAGTGGATCTTCTTCTCCTCTATGCTTATTCTCTCTTGAATATTTTAGTATTACAAATATCTTTAAAAATCTTGTATTACAATTTGTAGTTAAGTTCCCTATTCTTGTCTCCGGCCTTGAAACATTTCTAAGAATTTGTTATTTAATGAAATATTTGGATCTTTGGAAATTTTTTTTGATAAAATTCTAACATTGTTAAAACCAGTTTATTTGTTATTTGATTCTATCCCCCCCCCCCCCCGCCCCCCGCGTAAAATTAACACGAGATTAATTGCGTGTTTATAGCCTTTGTAATTTTTACTGGTTTGTGGCATGCATCTTGTTGGACACTTGACCATGGGATATTAACCAAGTTGAGTGCTATTAACATATTTAATAATATACCAAGTTTTAACACTTTCTCAGTTATTGGTTAATTTTTTTTAAACTATAAAATCATGAGATTCGTTAAATAAAAAAGTGATATCAGAAAATTGTGATTTTTAATAAATTTTAGCTTATAATAGACTGTCGCAGGAATTCGTCATTAACAATATATTACTGTATGTCTAATTGTTTTGGACATCTGAATTATGTGTAGGGTATCACGAGAATTTTACTTGAACACGGAGGAATTTATTGATGCTGTGGCACACAATCTTGAGACAAAGCTCCGAGAGCCCGCAGTGTCTAGGCACTAGTTTTGCTGAGGAAAGGAGGAACAAAAATTGGAAAAGCTGAACAGTGGTTTGTGGGTGGCTACTCTTTTGACCATTGATATTACTGTTATTGGTTGAAATCACGGTGCCCTACAATGTCACGAAAACTTTAATCGTTGGGGGGTTCTGACAATTTCATCTTTGATTCTTGAGACTTTTGGCCACTGGCTTTCCCATTCTAACACGCCACCATCATAGTTTTATAAATGGTAAAATCCGTGGCCATGAACCAGCGGAATTTGGAAAGTACAAAATTTTGATGAGAATAAAGCAAATGGCGGATTATGATTTTTGTCAATTTGATTTATTTTCTTTGATGAACCATTTATGTGGCTTTTTCTATTCGTGGGTAAAACAGGCACCTGGGATGAACTCAGTATTTTAGCCAATTTTCAAATATCTATCTGTTTCACCCAATTTTCACCGTTACACCTCATGGTTTCACAATATTTTATGGAAGTTTTTAAATATCCATCTGGCTTATCCGGTTTTGTCAACCGGGAAACTAAAGTTTGTTCATGCATGATTCAAATATATTACATCAACTAGAATGAAAATTAAAACAATAACTAATAAAGTCAATTACTAAATTACACCAAATACTAATAACTAATGTTACTAACTTACGCCATTGATATGGGATATATCTAATTAAGCTAATTAAATTTAGTATTAGTTAACTCTAATTACTTTTTAATTTGACAACTTATATTATGAATAAGGTACCTAAATAAAATAAAAAATCTTTAATTTAATTACTAATTTTTTTACCTAAAGTATTATGCATATTACTTACACTAACTTGGGTACATTGCTAAGACTAACCTAGGTACATTACTAATTAACTTGGGTACATTACACACTACTTAGACTAACTTAACACATTACTGTAAAGCTAATCTAATTAATTGCATTGAAATAAACCAGAAACGAGCCATAACAAAGGAAGAAACATACTTAATAGCTAGGAACAGTTGTTGTAACAACCCGCCACGGTCTCTACACTTAGTAGAATCGTACTACAACTAGTTAACTAAAAGAATATTAAACTGGATAACACATACATACATGCATAAATATAAAGATCAAAATAATTAAGTTTCTGTATATAAAATATAACACCATATATGTACAGTCATCCCAAAATATTCCTTAGTTCCGGTCAAGCACTGACAAAAAGAATGTTACCCAAAATGGTAACTCAAAACACGAGACTCAGCTCCTCATCTCGCAACGATCACTTCTACTCCCAAGCTATCCCTGACCTGCTCCCATACCAAGTATGATCATCGCAGTTCCACCACATGGAAAACAAAAGGGTAAGCTAGAATTCAAAAATCAATAATACAAGTACAAAATAAAAATCTATACTACACATGCATCCCAAATCCTGTCCTTAAGGAACCTTTCATCTCAATCAATCATTCATTCATCAAACATGAAGTCAAACACCACACTTCATCATGTCAATAATCATGCAGTAAATGCATCTCATGACAGATATCAATGCATATCAATCATCAAATGCGTCGTCACGCATACACCTAGGAGATCTCCATAACAATAGAGCTGTATAAGTGACATTCCATCCTACCGAAACCACCCCAACCGTTTTCACGCCCAAAGCGCTCGCTCAGTCACAGCTAAACAGGATATAATTTTCCCTCGGGTTTACTCGGATGATGTCACTTACACACTTGGAAGTCCAGATCCACCGTCAGGTATAGCACAGCTGGGTACGGGCTTACCACGACCTTGGCATGCATTAACCAAGTCAATTGTGGAGTTCGCCCACCGACTATCCGCAAGGATCCACGCACCTTCCCGAGTACTTAGTTAAGGGAATAACCCTCGACCTCATACCCCGCTCCAATACTAGCTAAGGACTTAGAGGAGACTCACCCAACCTAGTGGCCTATCTGAGCACCACTCTCCCAAATCCAGTGGCCTCCCAGAGCACCACTCTCATATATCAGTGGCCTATCCAAGCACCACTCTCAAGAGACTCTATGTGAGCTCTTCCAGTTCGAAAATATTTTTCTTCTCCTCAAGTCCTAGGCTAGACTCATGCCATAGGCATTACATGCAATCATGCATCATACATCATAATGGTCTGCCCACCATCATGATCAACAATCATACACATGTCATAAGACATCACATGCAATAATGAATCATTCATCATAAATGATCTATCCATCATTATGATCAATAAACATACTCATATTCAAACATTCATACGTATCATTACAAACATACATATGAATCATATCGCACCATACATACATATATGATCTAAAACTTTAACTTTAAACATGCATAAGCATCAATTTAAAACAATTATTTATAAATATAATTACGCTTGGTGCAGTCAGCTCGCACCTAGCCTAACACCAATCTAAGAGCTCTAAGCTCTTCCACGCCTGGCACACTCAAATTGCGCCCGGCCTAATCCCATTGAGTATGTAAACTCACATACATCCTAAATAACAAACATTCTAGCTTTCCTTACCTGAAGATTGACTCAGATAGCCAAAGACTGAACAAAAGTAGAATTTCCCCTCGAGGCTCAACTCGGAACTTCAGTCCTCCCAAAACAAGCTTTCTAATCTGAATTTCAAGAAAAGACAGAAGGAGTTATTGATCTAGAGGAGAAAAGGAGTTAAACAGAGAAATTTGGGAGAGGAAGGAGCTCACTGACCCAGAGACTTTCTCTCTAAAACTTCTCTCTAGAACCTCTACTTCTCCTCACGGCCCCCCCTCACCCCTATTTATAGGTAATCCGGAGTGACCAGAACGGCCCGTACCGATACCGGAACGGCCCGTTCTGAACTCCCAGATCACGCACAAAATCCACGCCTAGAACGGTCCGTTCTGAAATCAGAACGGCCCATTCCGGGACTCATCCGGAACGGCCCGTTCTCCCTCCGGAACGGCTCGTTCTCCTTCCCAGAATGGCCCGTTCTCAACTACAATATGTGGTTTAATTCAGTAGCTTGGAACGGCCCGTTCCAGTTTGGGAACGGCCCGTTCTAGGCTACTGAATCAACCTTTTTTTTTTCTTTTTTTTTTTTCCTTTTTTTCCTCTTTTTTTTAACAATGTTACAATACTCCCCAGCAATTAGGAATTTTCGTCCCCGAAAATAGGCTTACCTGAAAAAAAGAATGGATACTGTTCCTTGAACTGACTCTCTTCTTCCCAAGTTGCCTCACCAGTAGCTGCATCCCAAAGAATCTTCACCAAGCTAATGGACTTGCCACGAAGCTCTTTCAACTTGTGATCAATCACAGCTACCAGTCTCTTCTCGTAGGTCAAGTTCTCTCTAACTTGCACCTCATCCATCTCTATCACGTGACTCGGGTCTCTGATGTACTTCCTCAACTGTGAAACATGAAACACATCATGCAGGTTGGACAGAATCGGAGGTAACGCCAACTGATAAGCTACCGGACCTACACGACGAAGGATCTGATAAGGACCAATGAACTTCGGTGTGAGTTTCTTGGCCCTTACAGCCCTTCCCACTCCAGTAATAGGTGTCACCCTGAGAAACACGTGCTCTCCCTCCTCAAACTCTAGAGGTCTCCTCCTCTTATCAGCATAAGACTTTTGTCGACTCTGAGTAGCTCTCAACCTCTTCTGAATCTGTCTCACCATCTCAGTAGTTTGAAGAATTAACTCTGGACCAATCACTACTGACTCACCATCCTGATACCAACATAATGGAGTCCTACACCTCCTGCCATATAAAGCCTCAAAAGGTGCCATGCCAATACTCGCATGATAACTGTTATTGTAAGTAAACTCTACCAATGGTAACACCTCCTTCCAGCTACCCAGATGATCCAACACACAAGCTCTCAGAAGATCCTCTAGTGATTGAATTGTCCTTTCCGATTGACCATCTGTCTGTGGATGATAGGCGAAACTCAACCTCAATCTCGTCCCCAACGCCTGATGTAGAGTCTGCCAAAACCTTGAAGTAAACCTTGGATCTCTGTCAGAAATAATACTGGAAGACACTCCATGCAGCCGTACTATTTCTCGGATCTATAACTGTGTAAGCCTCTCCAAGGACCACCTCTTGTTGACAGGAAGAAAGTGAGCACACTTTGTCAACCTATCAACAATCACCCAGATAGAGTCACTGTTCCTAACTGTCCTAGGCAATCCAACCACAAAGTCCATAGTGACACTATCCCACTTCCACTCAGGAATCTCCATCAACTGTAAAACCCCTCCGGGCCTCTGATGCTCAATCTTCGCCTTCTGACAAGTCAGACAAGCGACTACAAACTCTGCTATCTCCTTCTTCATACCAGGCCACCAAAAACTTTTCTTGATATCTTGATACATCTTAGTCATACCAGGATGTATGCTAAGACGACTCATGTGTCCCTCCTCTAGAACAACTCTCCTCAACTCTGAATCACAAGGCAAACAAATCCGACCTCTGAATCTCAGAATCCCATCAGTACCAAGCTCAAAACCAACTGTCCTCTCAGTACCAAGCAATCCCAAAATCCTCAACAATTCTGGGTCATGTAACTGTTTAGTTCCCACCTGCTTCAAGAACTCATTAGTTATGGTGATCATACCACAACTAATGTGATCCTGAATAACCTCCACCTCTAGTCTCAAATCTCGGAACTGCTCGATCAACTCCAACTCCCTAATCATCATAGCCGACATGTGAATAGATTTCTTACTCAATGCATCAGCTACCACATTCGCCTTTCTAGGATGATACATCAACTGGAAATCGAAGTCCTTTAGAAATTCCATCCACCTCCTCTGCCTCATATTCAACTCTTTCTGATCAAACAGATATTTCAAACTCTTGTGATCACTGTATACACTGAATCTCGCACCATATAGATAGTGCCTCCACGACTTCAAGGCAAACACCATAGCTGCAAGCTCAAAATCATGAGTAGGATAATTTCTTTCATGGGTCTTCAGTTGCCTCGAAGCATATGCCACTACTCTCCCTCCCTGCATCAACACACAACCTAATCCCTGGTGAGAAGCATCACATAACACATCAAAATGCTCACCAGTGTTAGGTAACACCAAAACTGGAGAAGTGGTCAATCGTTTCTTTAGCTCCTGAAAACTCTGCTCACAAGCGTCCGTCCAAACAAAAGGCTGATCTTTTCGAGTCAGTTGAGTCAAAGGCATTACTATTCGAGAAAAACCCTCAATGAACCTCCGATAGTAACCCGCCAACCCAATAAAACTCCTAATCTCTGTAGCAGTCATCGGACGCTCCCACTGAATCACAGCCTCCACCTTGGCTGGATCTACTGCAATCCCCTCTGCCGATATCACATGTCCCAAAAATTTTACCTCAGACAACCAAAACTCACACTTAGACAGTTTGGCATACAACTGTCTCTCCCTCAACACCTCCAAAACCGACCTCAAATGCTCACGGTGATCCTCCAATGATCTAGAATACACCAAAATATCATCAATGAAGACCACCACAAATCTGTCCAAGAACGGTCTAAAGATCCTGTTCATGTAATCCATGAACACTGCTGGAGCATTAGTGACACCAAAAGGCATCACCACATACTCATAGTGACCATACCTAGTCCTGAAAGCAGTCTTCGGTATGTCACTCTCCTTCACCCTGATCTGATGGTATCCGGATCTCAAATCAATCTTTGAAAACACTGAAGCTCCCCTCAGCTGATCCATCAAATCATCAATCCTCGGAAGTGGATACTTATTCTTTATCATTAATTTATTCAACTGCCGATAATCAACACACAAACGGGCCCTACCATCTTTCTTCTTCACTAACAGTACCGGAGCACCCCAAGGAGAAACACTGGGCCTCACCATCTGTTTCTCCAACAAATCCTCAATCTGTTTCTTCAACTCTACTAACTCAGCTGGAGCCATCCTATAAGGAGCCACTGATACCGGTCCTGCACCTGGTACCAGATCAATGCTAAACTCAACATCACGCCTGGGTGGCAATCCTGGCACATCATCTGGAAACACCTCAGGAAATTCATTGACAATCTTGATCCCAACAATAGCTCTCTCTGTCTCAATACTCAAAGCTGCAAACAACATGAAGCACTCAGCTCCATCCCTCATCAACTGCTCAGCCTGACCCGCTGATACCAACGCCTCATCCTCCAACTGAGGAAACATCAACTCTCTCCGAGCACAATCTATAAGGATGTGATGGGCAGATAACCAATCCATCCCTAAGATTATGTCGATATCCACCATGGGCAACACAATCAGGTTCACTCGGAACCTCCTACCAGACACCTCTATCGGGCATCTCACACACATCTCCGACGTCACCACAGAAACTGAAGCCGGAGTAGACACAGAAAAATCAACATGCAAGGAAGATACTGACAAACCCAATCTCTTCACACAATCAACAGAAATGAAAGAATGCGTGGCACCAGAATCGAACAAAAATAAAACATCCTCACCTGCTGCCTTCCCCTTTCCCTTCACCAAGTCTGATGAAGTGGAAGCCTCTGCACCTGACAATGCAAACACTCTCCCCGCAGCTGTAGGTCTGGGTGGCCTCGGGGCACTCCCAGATGAAGTCGGCGGTGTTTGACAATCTCTAGAGATGTGGCCTGGCCTACCACATCTGAAGCAAACATTTCCCGGAAGGGAACAATCTCTAACCATATGTGCTCCTCCACATCGGTAGCACCGCACCGACTGTGCTCCGCCCTGAGGAGTAGCAGGTCGAGGTCCCCTACTAACAGCTCCTCTCTGAGACTGTACAGGTCTGTCATAGGGTCCCCTCTGCTGACCTTCCCTCCTGGACCCAGATGATCCCTCCTGAACTTTAGTAGCCTTACCGCTGCTACCACCACTCTCCAAACTCTCAACAGTCTTTGCCTTCTCAACCAAGGTAGGAAACTCCACTATGGCCATGGGGACTATGACCCTCTTCAGCTCATGCCTCAATCCCTCTGCAAACTTTCTACATCTCCAAGCCTCAGATATGGCCTGAGAGTAGAAACGAGCTAGATGCTCAAACCTCATAGCATACTCAGAAATAGATAAGCTCCCCTGATGTAATCTCATGAACTCTGCCTCCTTAGCGTATCTAACGCTATCCGGGAAATTATTCTCCAAAAAGACCCTCTTGAAGCAATCCCAATCAACAGGCACACCCCTGCTCTCTAACATCTGTCTGGTGCCTCTCCACCAGTACTCAGCCTCGCCCCCCAGCATGTAAACTGCATAAGCTAACTTTCTCTCATCAGAAGATCCCAAAACACTAAAGATCTTTTCCATATCCCTCAACCACTGATCCGCCACATCAGGATCTGAATCCCCTCTGAACTGAGGAGGCTGACATCCCCTGAACTCTGCTAAATCTCTCCCCTCTTGAGAGACCACCAGTCTAGCTGCCTCAGCCGCAGCTCTAGCTGCCTCAGCTGCAGCTCTATCTGCCTCCATATGAGCAAAGTGAGCACTCTGCTGCTGCATCGCCATGACTATCATCTCCATGGCCCTAGCAATCTGGTCATACTGGGGTCTCGCCATACTACAAGAATTCAAACATCCTATTAGTAACATAATACCCCCACAATTCACCAAAGGCTAACACATATCAGAGATACGACACAACAGAAACCTAGAAGGATCACTCCCCACAAAGTATCCTAAAAGACTCGACCGGCTCTGATACCATAAAAGTGTAACGACCCGCCACGGTCTCTACACTTAGTGGAATCGCACTACAACTAGTTAACTAAAAGAATATTAAACTGGATAAAACATACATACAGGCATAAATATAAAGATCAAAATAATTAAGTTTCTGTATATAAAATATAGCACCATATATGTACAGTCATCCCAAAATATTCCTTAGTGCCGGTCAAGCACTGACAAAAAGAATGTTACCCAAAATGGTAACTCAAAACACGAGACTCAGCTCCTCGTCTCACAATGATCACCTCTACTCCCAAGCTATCACTGACCTGCTCCCATACCAAGTATGATCATCGCAGTTCCACCACATGGAAAAAAAAGGGTAAGCTAGAATTCAAAAATCAATAATACAAGTACAGAATAAAAATCTATACTACACATGCATCCCAAATCCTGTCCTTAAGGAACCTTTCATCTCAATCAATCATTCATTCATCAAACATGAAGTCAAACACCACACTTCATCATGTCAATAATCATGCAGTAAATGCATCTCATGACAGATATCAATGCATATCAATCATCAAATGCGTCGTCACGCATACACCTAGGAGATCTCCATAACAATAGAGCTGTATAAGTGACATTCCATCCTACCGAAACCACCCCAACCGTTTTCACGCCCAAAGCGCCCGCTCAGTCACAGCTAAACAGGATATAATCCTCCCTCGGGTTTACTCGGATGATGTCACTTACACATTTGGAAGTCCAGATCCACCGTCAGGTATAGCACAGCTGGGTACGGGCTTACCACGACCTTGGCATGCATTAACCAAGTCAATTGTGGAGTTCGCCCACCGACTATCCGCAAGGATCCACGCACCTTCCCGAGTACTTGGTTAAGGGAATAACCCTCGACCTCATACCCCGCTCCAACACTAGCTAAGGACTTAGAGGAGACTCACCCAACCCAGTGGCCTCCCAGAGCACCACTCTCATATATCAGTGGCCTATCCAAGCACCACTCTCAAGAGACTCTATGTGAGCTCTTCCAGTTCGAAAATATTTTTCCTCTCCTCAAGTCCTAGGCTAGACTCATGCCATAGGCATCACATGCAATCATGCATCATACATCATAATGGTCTGCCCACCATCATGATCAACAATCATACACATGTCATAAGACATCACATGCAATAATGCATCATTCATCATAAATGATCTATCCATCATTATGATCAATAAACATACTCATATTCAAACATTCATACGTATCATTACAAACATACATATGAATCATATCGCACCATACATACATATATGATCTAAAACTTTAACTTTAAACATGCATAAGCATCAATTTAAAACAATTATTTATAAATATAATTACGCTTGGCGCAGTCAGCTCGCACCTAGCCTAACACCAATCCAAGAGCTCTGAGCTCTTCCACGCCTGGCACACTCAACCTGTGCCCGGCCTAATCCCATTGAGTATGTAAACTCACATACATCCTAAATAACAAACATTCTAGCTTCCCTTACTTGAAGATTGGCTCAGATAGCCAAAGACTGAACAAAAGTAGAATTTCCCCTCGAGGCTCAACTCGGAACTTCAGTCCCCCCAAAACAAGCTTTCTAATCTGAATTTCAAGAAAAGACAGAAGGAGTTATTGATCTAGAGGAGAAAAGGAGTTAAACAGAGAAATTTGGGAGAGAAAGGAGCTCACTGACCCAGAGACCTTCTCTCTAAAACTTCTCTCTAGAACCTCTACTTCTCCTCACGGCCCCCCCTCACCCCTATTTATAGGTAATCCGGAGTGACCAGAACGGCCCGTACCGATACCGGAATGGCCCGTTCTGAACTCCCAGATCACGCACAAAATCCACGCCCAGAACGACCCGTTTTGAAATCAGAACGGCTCATTCTGGGACTCATCCGGAACGGCCCGTTCTCCCTCCGAAACGGCCCGTTCTCCCTCCGGAACGGCCCGTTCTCCTTCCCAGAACGGCCCGTTCTCAACTACAATATGTGGTTTAATTCAGTAGCTTGGAACGGCCCGTTCCAGTTTGAGAACGACCCGTTCTGGGCTACTGAATCAACCCCTTTTTTTTTTCTTCCTTTTTTCCCTTTTTTTTTTTTTAACAATGTTACAGTTGTAGCAGTGGAAGGGCACAAAATGCCTTTGAAATGGTGGAGTCGGTACTAGAAAAGAGATGTGGAGGGCTCAGCGGTGCCAAAAGTAATGTCATAAACTTAATTTAATTTAAGAATTCATCGAATTAAATAGTTTAACTAATAATTTTATTTAACATCACTCCTAATTTAAGGTTAATTTTTCTCCTACTAACGAGTAATGAGTGACTTAAATTGTTAACCAACTAATGAAGACATCAACTTACATGAACTCAAGGAGAATCAATAATTAACAAGACCGACCACCAAAATTAATTTTTATAAAATAAAAATATTACATATATAAAAAAAATCACGTGTTAACAAAAAGACAACATATTCTTTTATTTAAAGAAAAAATTTTCTCCCAATTTTTTTTTAGACTTGATGAGCCGAACCAAATAATTAACATATTTCTTCATTTCTTATATAAAGTATCGTATATAGTGCCTTATACGCATGGCCCACAAGTGAAGTAGAAAGGAAAGCGTCATGTCCATTTTATTGATGAAACCTAATACATACAAATACTTGCAAGTTCGCAACTAAAAAATTTAGGTTCTCTAATTCATCTATACAAGCATTGCATTGCATTGTTGCTTTCTCAAATCATTTTCAATCAGTGACCTCTACAGCATTATGGAGTGGTTATTCTGAATATCTACTATCACAGCTACAAATAATTGTACATGAAACTAAATCCAAATTTGCATAATTGGTGGTCCTTGTTGGTCTTTTCTATGGGACGATATCAACCTTGAATTAAATCTCTCGCATTCTTTCAACCCTAACTTAGTAACGCTGAAAGCGAGTGGAACGTGGTCCATTTGTACTATTATTATTATTTTATTTAATTTTCACTTCATTTCTTTTCCTCTTTTATCAATTTATGAGGTCGTGGGTGTTTTTTGTCTACACAAATCTATCCTCTACCATAAGTATTTCAGTTCGAATCCGGTAAGATTATAATCTATACTTGGAATACCCTTTTTTAGTAATTACCTTCGTCTCCACTTTTCTTGATCATTATGCCTTTTTATTTTAAAAATTTTATACTAATATATAAAGGAAATACCCTTTTTGGTAATCACCTTGGTCTCCACTTTTCTTGATCATTATGTCCTTTTATTTTAAAAAATTATAATTTTTTTTAATTAAATTTAAGAACTTGAAACTAATGAATTTATACTTCTATGCTAATATATAAATGGGATATCATTTTCAATAACTACTTTTGGTTTCTATCTTTACATTAATCATTTTATTCTTTATTTATTTTTTAATAACTACCTTTTTTATGAGTAACTTCTTATTTTTTTTAATATAATGCAGGTACGAAATGTCTTTTTCCTGCTTAGTACATAATAAAGTTTTTCTTTCGAATATTTATCACAACTATGTATTTAGACTTAAATTTAAAATTATTGGTTAAGCTGAAACAATCACTCACCATCGTGGGTGCTTTTGTGTTAAAATATGTAAGCGATTTTTTTTTTTGTTTACCAAATTGGCCTTCTTCACTTTTTAATATGAATAATTGACTTTTCTTTGAAATAATATACGAAATTGACCTTTATTCATTGTTAAATTGTGAATTTGGGATTACAAAACCCGAATTCACACTTCTCTGTCGTTTGATATATGCATCATCTACATTTGGAATTCGGGATTTCAAAATCCGAATTCTGAACGAGATTTTAAAAAATTGATTTATTATAATTTAAATAATTTTTAAATATTTATTTTAATATTTTAAATGATAACATAAATTATATTGTTATCTCAAGAAAAATAAGAATATTATATTTATATGTTAAAATGTATATTTTGTCTATTTAATTTAATACCATTAATATAAATTATATTTTTAAAAAATGTAAGTATTATATTATCATTCAATCATCACTTTATATGTTAAATTGTGGGTTGTTTAAAAAAAATATAATAGTTTAATTAATATTTATTTTTATATTTATTGGAATTATTTTCTTATAATTGCTTTAATTAATTAAATAGGTTTTATAAAATATTTTAGAATTTTTTAATAATTATGATTATTTTAATTAAATAATAAATATTTATAAAAATTATTTTGTATAATATTTATTAGAATTTTTATGATATTTTGTTATAATAAGTATTTAGAAAAAAATATGTATTTTTATTGTAATTGTTTATATATTTTATTTTAATTATGATTGTGTTAGAAGAAATAGATTTATTTTATATATTATATATTTGTTAATTATTAATTATTGTATTTTGTTATAATTATTTGGATTGGAAGAAATATTTTTATTTGATATTATTTATTTATAAGTTTTAATATTTGAGGAAAAGAAAAAGATAACCATAATTAACGTATTTCTACTAAAAGGTGTGGATTAAGTTTTTAAAAAGGAGTTACAATAATTTTTTTTTTATACTTCTCATTTTTTGTGGTTCTAAAGAATGGGAAGGAGAACCAAAGCTCGTAGGAGAACACCTTAGAGATTTACGTCGTTCATCAAGTGTTCATCAAGGTAAGAGAAAGTGAGAAATCTCGCACTAGGTGTTGGTTTGTATGCTGGATAGTGGAATTAGTCCTAATCTTGTGTTTGTTGTATGCTCATATACTAAGGATTTTTTTTCTAATTGTGTATGTTTCACTTTTTGTTCTTCTTGTATGTAATTACTTGTATGAATTGCTTGAATGGATGATCGATTTCATGTTTTGAGATTGTAATTGTATGATTTGAGATCTCTATGTATTTTTTGGGAAACCCTAAGGGAATGCATTAGTGATTGTACGAGGAGATTAATTAAGTATGTAGTTATATGTATAAATTGTGTCTTTTAGAAGTGTAACGTAACCTATAGAGAATTTTTATCAATTGGATTTAGACAAAAAAATTGGATGTGACTTGTGTCAGATTCCGAAAATTCTAGTATGAACATACCTATGTATTTATCTAATTTCTCTAGGTTTGGATAATGAAATTGTTTTTATTGTTGGGTTAGAAAGTAGACTTTTAGAGTTATAGTTTTGACTCAAGAATCACATAAAAATGTTAAGGAATGACTGAGTTATGTGAGTTAAAAGATGAACCTCATATTCTATGCGCAAAATATAACGTGCATACATTGTAAGCTTTTCAAGTAAACTTAAATGAAAGAATTAGGTTTTGTGATTCTCATGAAAGTTGTAGCCTTAGATATTAACTTTCAAAATGTTGTTAGAATCACCTAAAAATGAGGTATATAACTCAAGTTATGATCAAATTAGTGAGAAAAGGTCAGACAGTTAGATTTAGATTGAAACATTATGGTTTTTTATTTATTTAAAATAATAGATGACATATTTAGCTCTTGATGTCAATATAGAAGTTGGATATAATTGTATTAAATTTCTAATAAAATTAAGATCAACTTGATATCATATATATATATATATATATATATATATATATATATATATATATATATATATATATATATATATATATATATATATATAGCTCTAGATATGACATTTGGATCACACGATGTCTTAGAAGGTTAAGTTGTGGAAATGTAGTTTGTAATGAGGATAATGAATAACTTTATCCTTTAAGTGTTTGATCTTATAAATAGTTTGAGATACTTATATCAATGTTTAGGAATGATGAATTATGGTAGAAAATAATTGTTAATAGGTTATAATGTAAGTTTCTTGTTAATGACTTGAGGTATTATAATGATAACAATATCTAAGGACTTCATGTGTGATAGTGATAAAGTTGCTAGAAATTCTTAGTGACATTGATTGGCTATGGCTAAGGTGCTAACATATGATTAAACTATCTCATAATGATTCTTACTTGAGGTGTATTGGATGATGTTGTGTAATCATTGTATTACTTAATATCTAGTTATAGTGTCCGAGTATGTCATTGATATGGCATATTGTGAGCTATGTATGAATTGATTGATGTGCTTTGACATTGATGCATTTGATGTGTATGGATCTTGTGAGGGTCATATGATGAAAAGTCTAAGTGAGGCTTAACCAAGATATGATATGATAAGATGTGTGATGTATTATGGTATAAGACCATGTGAATGTAACACATATAGTCACACACATTATATACATAAAATGTTTTTAAAGGGTACGATATGGAATACACTACTAGGGAAGGTCCCTTGTGTAAAAGCTTAGGAACCAACCTTGGGGATAACTCGATTTGGAAGTCTCAGTCTTACCTCATGAGCATGAAATGTATCTTGTGTGACTTAACTATCTCGATCAAAGGCAAGTAGTATGTCCTTCTAGTGAAAGCACGCAAAGGGTATGACCTGACATGTATTCATAGACTACTCTACATGTATTGTTAACGACAATGCACAAGTGTGACATGTGATGTTTTTACTGGTGCCACATGCATGATAACATGTAGTTCGTGTCCATTGCATATGCATTATAATCTTATCTGTTGTTGGTTACTATGCTATGAATGAGTTAAATATGATGATGTGTAATTGTATATGCTATATCACGTTGTATGTTTTGTTTGTGTTTGGCCAGTCAATTTGCATTCATGCACCGTGAGCCAGAGTGAGATACTTCTTACTCCCTTTTCTTTTATGTTGTTTTCTTGTGGTTTTGTTGCAAGTAATCATTAGCATGATGTTAAGGATGTCGGTGATGAAGCTTAGTCTACAACCTTAAATTTTGCTTTGATAAGACACGTGACATCGGAGAATTAGTTAGGACTAGTTAGGATTTGATTTATATTATTTACTTTGAGTAGTTTAATTTTAATTCCTTCGTAATTTAATATTTTCATTAAGTCTACTTTATGTTAAAATGTGATTCTCTCTATCTGTGTGAACTTTGAGTTTATTTATTATATTGAAGTTATTTAGTTTTGTATTATATTATGGCATGTGGAGTAGAGGGTGTCACACTTTCTACCTATTATATTTCACTCTTGAAGATGTTGCAGGTGCCTCATCTAGTATGTCACAACCATCAAATAGGGGTGTGCAAAAAATCCAAATTGAACCGATCCAATCCATATTGAAAAATCCGTTCCATTTTGGAAAAAAATTTGAACCGAACCACTTTATAGAACCGGTTCAGTTATCCAATCCATTTTTACAAAGTGGATCGGTTCAGTTCGGTTTGATTTAAAAAAAAAACGATCCATATATGAGTAAAAAATGGATAACTGCACTGCACCGAACCGATCCAATTTCAAAAAAATCGATCCATATTTTTTAAAAACCAAACCGATCCAATTTATAAAAAATGGATCGGTTAACTGATCCACTTTTATAAAACGGTTCAGTTTGCTTTGGCTCGAATTTTTCAAAAAATTGATCCATGAACACCCCTACCATCAAATGTGCAATATGAAGATGACGAAGATCCAAATAAAGAAATCATGTGTGAACTAATGGAAGAGAAAGAAAGATATTGTGATAACAGTCCTTGGTAATATACAATGTATGGAAGTGTGATGTTAGAGGAGTGCGTACAACTGAACCTTTCCCCATCACAAAACTCAAGAGATTAAGAATGATCGTTTTAGTTTTGTTCACATGCGTTATTTATTATTTGCATTTTGAATCACACTTTTATTGACTTTTACATGTATTTATCATTTCGTTTTTCTTGTGTTTGGAATGTTTGTTATGTTTAATGTTGATGTTTATTGTGAAATTAATGAGTTTTCTTTTATTTTGTTAGACATTAATGACTAATATTAATTATAAAATAACACGTTCTGTACTAACACTTGAAAGTAAAATCCACTTGTACTTTAAATCTGGTTGTTGTGAGAAATTCGGGTGGCCAACCCTGATTTCTTAACAACAATTATAAAAAAATCAACACTCCTTTTACAAAATCGAGGTTGAGGAGGGAGACTTTTCTAAAGGATAATACAATGTCCTAGTTTGGTTAATATTATACAACTTGTACTATTAATATACATATTTTTTTTATAATAAAAAATTAAAAAGTCACAAACATTTATAGAAGTAATATTTTCCCCATTCTCATGAAAATTTAATGATCACATGTAAAATTTAAGGTTTGCTAACTCTAATTTTGAGCGCCAAAATTTTCAAATTTTAAAGGTGTTTATTTTAACTTAATTTTAAAATAAGAATTTGTATTTTAATTAAAATATTTAATTTTAGCATTTCTATTTATAAAATTTAACATCAGTTACATTATCCTTTTATCATTTATACGAATATTGCACTTAATTGATAAAATATACTCTTGATTTTATTAAAAAAACATAAAATTATATATAGTTATATTCATTTATTTTATTAAAATTTTAAAATGAAATAATGATTTAATAATTATATTCTTCTTGTTTATCATTCTCATTGTGAAGATATTATATACATATTTGTGCATCAATATCACTAAAAATAGTAAATAAAATTGGAGAGTCTAAAAGGTGTGAGAAAAAAGCACACTACACAACTTTTAATACGAGGAAAACATGAAAAGTTTTTAACATTTTGTAAAAATTTTAAAGTATTTCATAAAAAGGCTAATAATTTCTTAAAAATAGTATCTTATAATAAGAATTATAAGGAAAATAATTTTGTCTATTTAACTTAATGTCGTAAACATAGATTACACTCTCATTTTTTTAGACATTCAAATATTATACTACATCCTTATTTGTTAAATTACAAAATTGAACTCTTACAACATTTAAATTACACTTTTCTTTCTATATATACTAAAATTTAATTTTATTTCATTTAAAATTGAAATTCATAAGGAATTAACTAAGAAATTAAAGTTATTAAATAACCGAATTTTAAACAAATTTGGTAAAAAAAAAATTATAAAAAAGGATGTGAATTCAGGGTCGGAAAAATTAAATTTACGCTATGAACAATATTTTTTTCTATTTAGATAGATAAATTTTAAGATTGTATAATTGAGTAAATTTAATTTTATTTTGATATCTTTGTAAACAATTCACAATTTAACATATAAAAGGATGATCGAATGATAATATAATACTTACAACTTTTTAAAAAAAATATAATTTATATTTATGATATTAAGTTAAAAAGACAAAATATACATTTTAACATATAAATATAATATTCTTATTTTTCTTGAGATAAAAATGTAATTTGTTTTATCATTCAAAATACTAAAATAAATATTTAAAAATTATTTAAATTATAATAAATCAAAATTTTAAAATCTCGTTTGGAATTGGGGTTTTGAAATCCCGAATTCCAAACGTAAATGATGCATATATTGGAGGAGAGAGAAGTGTGAGTTCGGATTTTATAACCCGAATTCACAATTTAACAGTGAATGGAGGTCAATTTCGTATATTATTTCACAGAAATGCCAATTATGCGTATTAAAAAGTGAATGAGGCCAGTTTGGTAAAAAATTCCATATAAACACTGTGTACTTTAGGTGTTAATTTGATTGTATGAATTATATGATTAAATTGTTATTTTTTTTATTATTGTTGTTATCTTAGAATTTTGGGAGTTCAGGAGACTCTTAAGAGTTAAGTTGTCTTTGAGATAATTTTGATTAGAGTTAGTTGAGTCAACTGAGGTAAAAGTATTGGAATCATGAAAAGAGAAAATAAATTATTTATTAAGTTTTAAATTATAATAAAATTTTACAATAACCCCTTACTAATTTAAAATTTAACTAAAGAATTAGAATCAATATTGTATCAAACCCTTAAAACAATTTTTAATGGAGTATGGGATTATTTTTTCGGTATAAGAAACATTTCGAGTTTTAGCTATATACTTATTATATATGAACTTTCACTTGAGAAAAATACGGATACTTGATTGTCTTGAGGCATATTACCTTTAATCAGACTTTGGAACATAACATAAATAATATAGGTGTTCATTTTGAGTTTTAATCAATGGTGTACGTTCTGGCCTTGCACAAATATCTTATTTCATGAGTATTACTTAGAGACTTACTCATATCTCATATTGACAGTCCCGCCACCACACTCACTAGGTGAACCTTTCAAAAGGTGACCTTTAATCCTCACTCCCACAATTACTGTCATTGGGTTCATTAAGAGGTATTTCAATTTTAACACAATAAATAAAAATATTTGAATACCTCAACCTTATAATTGTCATAGTTTAAAAAATACATCTTGTCATAGGAATAGGAACTAAAACATCTCCATATAATAAATAAATTATGGTGTATTTTAGCCAACAAACAACTTTGTTGTTACCTGTAAAATTCCTTTCTTGTAATCACCATTTACATAAAGTTGAGTGTTCATCGTTATGACTAATTAATGAACTTTAATCTTATTGTCCTCGATGATTTAGTATGTATTGACACATAATATTTTTTTTTCTCTCTTTATGGGAGAATTCACAAAAATTCTTTAAGAAATAATTTCATTCTTCATGAGATAATTTTTGTCACTACTATTGTACTAAGCTCAGCCATGGCTTTGACCGAAACACACTTGTTTACAACAACACATTTGATTGCAATGAAGATTTATAAGAAAAAAAAATAACATTAATTAATTTATTTGGTATTCTCTTATTTTCTCACAAAAGTTATGCTAGTGTTTTCCTCTTTTTGAAGATGAAACCCATAAAGCATAAATGCTTTTAAATTCATCAATTTCATTGTTAGCTTTCTTACACTTTAAACATTAAGCCACATACCATTAGCAATCATCCTTTCATTAATTACAAATCAATGAAAGTTACAAATCAATGAAAGTAATAAGTTGTAAATCCAATATGATTTGGAAAAAAATATAATTCATGTTGGACATATAAGTTTCAACATCACATAATCAACCAAAAATAAAATTTAAACTTTCATGATTAAAAAAATGCAAACATAATGTTTAAAGGTATAAAGATTATATATGTGTTAAAGTTCTTTCAAGTTTTAGAAATAGAAAGACTACTATTATATTAAAATAATTTTTTTTGGTTACCATATAAAATAATTTGATAAATAAATTTCTGAATTTAAAATTACTCCTTTTTTTCTTTTGATACTGAAACATGTTTATTATAATTGTTGAATTGTTGGAAAATTTTATTATAACTTTAAACTTAAATAAATCTTTTATTTTCTATTTCCATGATTCCAACAATCTTAGATAGAAAACCTATTCCAAATTAGAATTCTTTTTTATAAAAAAATATTTATCCTGAAAATATGAATTATTACTTTAGATGTCAATGATATGAATTGATTATAATTTGATGAACTTTGTTTTGATGTAGTAGAACAAACACCAAATAAAGGTGATATAATTTTTTATTATTATAAAAGTATTTTGTGTTTTGGAGCAATGTTCTTTGAGAACCTTTGCTGCACACGATTGATTTGATGGATTGTTGTATATTGGAGAGGAGTGCATTATAAATTAATCTACTAGTGTAGTGTGACTTTTTCTCTCTAAGGATAGAGCTTAACGTGTTTCAACTCAAACTTCTCTAAACCTTCCTCTTATTTTATTTTAATCATTGTTATTTTATTTTATCTTTTGTTGATGTTCATCTTGATGTAATTTCATTGATAAATAATATATATTTTTTTATTTCCATGGTTTCAACAAAGGGCATATAAGTTTTTTCTTAAGACATGAACCTCATAAGTTTCTATTTTAAGAAAAACTAGAGAAAAGCTAGAGAAAAGGTCTTAGAGAAGTTTTTCCTTCCTTCAGTTCCCCCTGTTACTTCCAAACTCTTCTCCTAGCTAATCTGAATCAGTAGAGAGGTTATTCGAAGCTTCTAAAACTGAGAATCTAGAGTTTAGAGTCATGCAAAGTTTCCAGGCTCTTCTTCCATCTTCTCCTCCTCTTCTTGTTTTTGGAGCAATTCGAGGAAAGGGAAGTTTGTGGTTAATGATTTGCTTAAGTTGTATTACATGTTTTCTATTGAATTCATTATTTTGATGGTTGAGTTGTTTGAAATCATGAAATGAGGATGTTGTTGAAAGTGTTGTTATTGATAGTGTCTTTGGAAAAATTGGTTATCTTGATGGTAGATGATTGCATGTTGTTTATTGCACTAAAAATGTGTTATTGCACTAAAAATGTGTTAATAAGTTGTATATATGATGAATATGTGTTTGCATGTTGTTGCATTGGTTAGATTGTAGGTGGTGAGCCAAAATGAGATTTTGCTAAGGGCAAAAATACTTATTGCATCGAGTGTGACTTAAGTTAAGGGCTCACTGCTTTGATCATGCTAGGTGTGGAATTGTAGCATTGGGCATGAGATAGTGGATGGCTCTTTGACTTAGTCATGCTGAGCATGGATTGAGTGACACCAAACATGAGAATTTGGGAAACTCTTTGACTTGGTGATGCCGGATCCTAGAGGCATGTGGCACCAAACGTAATTAGTTTAATGGCTCTCTATCTAGATGACACCAGACACTAATGTTATGACGCTGAGCATGAGTCAGGCAGAGACTTTTTGCCTAAACGAGGCCGGACGTGGGATTTTCCATGCTAGGCATGAGAGACTCAAAGACTCTTTGCCTCATCCATGTCGGACATAGGTGGATTGGTGTTAGGTGTATATGAGGCAGAAAGCTCTCTACCTCAATTGATGTTAGGCGTGAGAAGAGTGACGTCAAATGTGATTGTTGAATGAAGACATAATGTTTTAAGTTATTTAAAGATTGAAGAATGATGATTGAATGATATAATTGATGTTGTATGAAAGTAGTTCAATATGTATTGATATAGGATAATGTATAGTGATGTATGAAGTTGTTTGAGTTGAAAATCAATAGTTGATGAAATTGTAAAGTTGTATGATGCTTTTAGTTGATCAAGTTGTTGAGTTGTTAGGCATGTGATGAAGATACATGTCTTAGTTGAGATATATAAAAACTAGAGGAGAGTAAAATTGTTTTAAAAATTGAAAAATATGATTATGTGGATATATGAGGGCCAGGTCGAGTCATACGTGTACAAAGTGACAAACTGAGTACAATATGAAGTGAAAGGGTAAAATCCTTAACTGATTACTGGGAAGGAGCGTAGTATTTGGAGGGTGTCTACAAATTAATCCCAATATAAGGCTTATATTTGCATGCTAAGTGGTATGTTCACACCTAAGTTGTTCTACCCTGATATTGGTACTAGATTTTCCTAATTTAAGTGATGAAACTTGAGAAATCAATTTAAGTTGTATACTTGGCACTCTAAGAGGCTTAACACTATCTATACTTGACCTGGTTGTGATAGGTCAGACATTGTGGTTTGATAAGATCGATCTACTTGGATTGCTCATCTTTATTGTAAGAGATCCCTATAAGTTGATAGTGTGACAATACATTAATTGATTTAAAGTTATTGATGTTGTGTATGTTGAAAATGTTGTTCATGTTGTTAGTTGTAATGAAGATTGAAAATTGTGATTATTGACGATATGTTGTTGTTGTAGTATGAACTAGTTGGATGTTGTTTAAGTTGTTGGTGTAGTATAAGTTGTACATGTATATTCTTGCTATGTTGAATCTTTCACAAACTTACCCTTTCTTTTTCTTGTGATTGGAACTACAATGATCATACTTGGTATGTGATTGTGACATGATTAGTAGGATAGCTTGTTCAGTTGGTGGAGGGTCATGTTGGTGATGACCTAGTTTTGGTGATACGACTCTGATGTAGCAAGGTTATTGTATAAATGTTTGATCAACAATTAGAGTTATTTTGTGCATAATAATGTAGTTTATGTATATTGTGTATATGTTAAGGGTATGTATGAAACCCTTTAAGGAGTTTTATGATTCAATTTTCTCATATCTTATACTCATATCTCTTGCATGAATACCCTATACTTGTATGAAGGTGCTTATGAATATTTATATTTATATTTAGACCTATAGGTAGGGAATAGATAATCTTAATATAAATATTCATGAAACAATTTAATCTTCTCTTTTTCCTCATCTAAGCACGCTTTTATTGCTACAATAATATATATATTGCAAAATTTAACTCAGTGACCCCTAAATTTATATTAAAAAATTAACAAATATCATAGATTATTGTAAATGTATATAATACGTTATTAGAGTGTGGAAATTTGTTAACTCACATCCACAACTATTTTCTGGCGTCTTTCCCCCGCAAGATATTTCGAAACCAAACACGCGTATCAGTATATCATATCAGCATCAAAATCAATACGAGAAATTATTTATCAATATTTAGACGTGTGGTTTTTCACATTTCACTTTCATTTTCGGTGACGTTAAGAAGCTGAAATAACTATATATTTATGCACCAAAACCATGTGATGTATATAAAAATTAGGATAACATTATTTTTAAAAAAAGCTGTTTATTCATATGTTTATTATAAAATAATGTTAATATTAATATTTATGTCTTTCGGCATTTTTTATTTAAAATTTCTTTAATTAAAATATATTTTGCGAACAATAACAAATAAAAAGAAAGTTTGTATATTGTAGAAATTCAAGAAGAAAGACACAACATTTGGATAAAATAATAAAATAAATATTAAAAAAGTAAAAAATCACTAAAGGTCCTTTAAATTTATACTCTCTCCTTCTCACTTCTTTAGTGATTTTAGCTTTTTTTTTTCCTTCTCAAAACAATATTGTTTTAGAATCTGAATAACAAATTAGAAATTCTTTTCCTCTAATTTATACTCTTATTTAATACTCCCTTTGAGTTTATTTATAAGTATAAAAAATATTAATTTTTTTGAACTAAAATATAATAAGCATAAACAATTTTCATTGAAGTTAATTTTATTTAATATTCTTAATCTAAAATTACTCCTATAATAATAAATGAGAATATTATCTACTACGAATATGATTAAAGATATTTTAAGAAATATGATATATATTTTATGTAAAATTGTGAAAACTAAATATATTTAATAAACTGTTGTGTGAAATTGATTTTATTTACTTATTTATAGGTCCAAAGGAAATAACATTCTATCCAACAATTACTCTTATTAAATAAGATTTTTTTAACAAAATTTGCATATATTAAATATTTTTTAATGCATGTGGCTTAACCTTAAATTATCCCTAAACTAGTCAGTGGTAGTGGTATGAGAGAGGAAGAGGGTTGAAATAAATTATACATAATCTTATTATATTATTTTAATTTTTATTATATTATTTCAATTGTTATGAATAAAAAAATGATGATGCGATAGATAATAGAATATTATTGGATAATAAAGAAGAGGGTATTTGAATCATGTAAAGTAATCGTATATATATCAATCAGCTGTATCAAATGTTTGGTCGATACTTCCTCAGACACAAATTCAGAAACAGCATTAATTCGTGCATTGTCTGAATCTCTGTTCATTCACTGCACTCCATGCAACAACGGCTATGTCTCCTTATTCTCTCTCTTTGTTAGCCTCTCATCACAACCCCAAAATGCACACCCTTTCTTTTTTGTCACACTCTCCACATCATGTTCCAAACCACACATCCAAACCCAAGAATTTCCCTTTTCAATTCTCTCCTCATTCCCACACCATCAATGGACCCTCTTCTTCTTTGCTCCTCACTGCCACAAAGTCTTCACCTTTTCTCCTTTCCACCCCAAAATTTGCATCTTTCAGAGTCCTTGCTGCCTCTCTTCCTGAAGCCAGAAGTGATGAACCAACCAAAACTAGTGGTTTGCTCAAGACTCTACAGCTTGGGGCCATGTTTGCAACTTGGTACCTCTTGAATATCTACTTCAACATCTACAACAAACAGGTTTTTCATTCTTCATCCGCATTTGGAGTCTAAAGATTCCACCTTTGCAATTATTTGGATCTAGGGAAGAAAAGAGACATTAACTAATTTTAAGGTTTTTTAAGTAGTGTTCTTAATTAGTATAATTAGAATCAAAGTTTTATGACAAACTTCTTAGTTTAACTGGTTTGAGATTTATGTTCCTTAATTTTAGTAATAGAATTACTAATATAGGAGATATATTTATATTTTAAGCTTACATGGAGTCAGAATTGGATGGAGATGGATTTGTTGTGAAGGAGATTAAAATATAAACCTTCTTATTAAATAAAATAAAAAAATAAAAAATTATAATTTCATTTTGATAATCTACCTATAGGAGATTTGCACCACAGATAAATATATAAATTATTGAGATAAAACTCTAATTTTGATGGAATAAGAATATTAAAAACACCAAAAGAATAAAGAGATTATTGAAGTGTAATTCTAAGAAAGTTTATCATACAGGCTTGCATTAAGAAATGTGGGGTGTCCTTGTTATATATATTTTTTGTTTAAACTCTCTTTTGGTTGTTCTCAATTGCATTGCACTCATTGTCTATTAGGTTCTAAAAGTCTATCCATTTCCAGCAACAGTTACAGCATTTCAATTTGGGTTTGCAACATTGATGATTAATTTGATTTGGAGCTTGAATCTCCATAGGAGACCAAACATAAGTGGCTCACAGGTATGTTGAAAAAGGGGTGGTTCTGTCCATGAATTTGGTGGGGCTATCACACTTCTGATTTCCAAATGATTCATTTATGTTTGTTTGCATTGATTCACAGCTTGCAGCAATTCTTCCTCTGGCTGTGGCTCACACAATTGGGAATCTCTTGACCAACATTAGTCTTGGAAAGGTTGCTGTATCTTTCACTCACACAATCAAAGCTATGGAGCCTTTCTTCACTGTTGTTCTTTCCACTCTTTTCCTGGGTCAGGTAATGTTCAACTCTTCACTTTTTACTTACTTTTAAAAGAATTATTCTTCATTTTATATATATTTTAATATGTTTGTAGTTAGCAAATTTCATGCATTTATACAGCAAATGTATAATAAGTGTTAGGCATTTACCCTGAAAATGAAGAAATTGTGATTTTAATAAGTTTATATATGATATATGATTAACTTTTATAAATTGAAAATTTACATCTCACATAAATATTAGTTGAAATGATTGATGCATGGTGATGGTGTATGAACTAATAGCTTCTCCTAAAAATGATAGTTATTTCTTTGAAGATTAGGATTCTCACAATTCCAATATGAATAGGTTATTTAGATTAATTTACACACGAATTTGTTAAAAAATCAATTCCATCAAAATGAATTTTAATCCAATGGCAAAGGAAGTGATTGAGATTGGTGCCACTTTTAATGGTGACCATTTGATCTTGTCTTGAAATGTGAAACAATTTCAGGGAAATTTAAAAGCAAACACACGCCTTCTCTTCTTTTCTTCCAGTTATTCAATTTTGTCTTCTTATTCAATTCAGGCCCAGTCATCTTTACCCATTTTTGTTAATTTATTTTATTAAATGTTTTCGCAATAATTTATTTACTCAATTTATTTTATATATTCCCAAAATTATGTATTTTTTTTATCTTTTATATATTTTTGTCGTATTTTATTTTATAAAATTTCAAGTTTATTTATGTAGGTCTTTTTTTATTATCTCCAGTTTTATACGAGACTTTTTTTTTACTTTATTATTATTTTTATAATATCATTTCTTAATTGTCTTTTGCATTAACTATTTTTTTTATACTATTTTTAATTAAAAATTTCTTAAAAAATAATAAATGCTAGAAACTAACAAGGCAGACTCTTTCTATATCTTATTAAGATTGGAGGAGATGAATACTTAATTTAGTTAGTAGTACTTAATTTAGTTAGTAACATTAAATTTAGTTAAAAATATTAAATTTGTCTTAAATTTATATATTCTTCCCAAATTATCTTTATCATAATGAGACATATTCTTCTTCTTTTTATTATTTTAAATAGTATTTAATTCTTTTAATCTCTCTCATTATTTATATATTTATTTTCTTGATATTTATCGGCTATGAATGATCTCTCACATCATTGATATTTTTCTTGTCTTGATTTTTATTAGTAATGAATATGAACAGACGAAATAAAGTTTTCAAAAACTATCTATAGGGTTAAGTTTGACTTTTAGTCTGAGATGTTAATGTACCACTCCTATTATTTATTGAACGTAGAAAAAAAATCGATAAACCGGTAATTAATTAATACTATTTCTGTTTAATTGTGGGTTTTCTTTTTAAAGTAAAATTTTATTTATTTTTATTTTTATGTCATTTTCAAAATTTAAGATTATATTAATTATTGTTTTGTCAATTATGTTTTTATATCTCATATAACTTTTAATTAATTTATGATTACAACCGATATGTATTTATTATAAAAAAAGTAAAATGAAAGAGGGTATCATAAATTCATTAATAATACATTAATTCATTTAGATTCACCAAAAATTTATTTAAAAAATTCAATCCATCTAGTTCATTTAACCAAAAAAAAACTATTCAATCTATATATTACTAATTTTTTATGGATGAATATCTGATCTATCTATAAAAATAATATTTTTCAAGAATTAATTTTTGTAAAATGTTTTCTTTTTCTTCTTTCTATTTTTCTGTCACTCTCGTATTTTTTTTATGGGCTATACACACAATCAACATGTGTAATTCAAAAGAGAGAAAAAAAAAATTGACAATATCTAATTAAGAGAGTAAAATTTCCACTATCAAATTATGTTAAATAACAACTTAAAAATAATTAAATTGTCCTATATATTTATAATCACTACAAAAAATTTCGTAAATATACATTTAAACAGACCAATATTCAAATAGTCCATACATCATATGAATGTTTTGGAAGTTATAAATATCTTAATTTTAATAATGTTTTCTCATTATGTTGCCCACAAAATTTATGTTTGCTGCAAATTCAACATGTTCCTATGTGGTGGTTGTTCATCCTCCAATGAAAATGAGATATCGTATTCATTTATTTTTCTTTATCAGAAGATCATTTTCATTCAATTGTAACTTTTAATGTTTACCAAAAGCATATGGAGTCCTTTCAAATCTTACAAATGTATAAATCCTTTTCAAATTTTAAAATTTTTATGATATAAAATATTAAAATTTAAACTACAAAATTTTGATTATAAAAGTCTTTTTAAAAAATATTATAGGTTGTATAGTTTTATATAGTTCTTTAAAATGCACAAGGCTTTTATATGTTAAAATAATATTTTAAAATTTTATTTCAACATACTCTTTTTATTATAATCCAATAGATTTAAAAAAAAAAATAGTAGATGAATCATTAACCACCTAATAAAATTAGATGGATTTAATTCAATCCTTTATTATTATACTTTTGTAATAGATAAATTAAATGCATTTATTTGTGAATGACTAAGATGAATAATGAATAAATGAATTGTTTTTCTACCCTACCTACATGTCTTGCAAGTTGCAACATACCAAGAGAAATGAAATTACAGGGCATATGGAACTTACATGTCTTGAATCATAAATGTCATTTGTAAGACCTTTAAATTGATCAATGTCCATGATAAATATTTTGACATAAGAATACTGAGGCTCCATAATTCTTTATAAGCAATTATCGACATAGAATTATGATTATGGTGAGAACACAATTGTTAGAATTAGATAGTGTCATCACTCATCAATAGTTTCAAGACAACATCAGAAGTAGGACTAGGAGGTTGCTTCAAACCTACTTTTGCCTAGAATGTTTGGTGGACTTAAACCCTGTGCTACTTAATTTACCTATTTTGAATTATTCATGTATATAAACAGTACTTCTTTCCTTATTGTTTAATTTGACTGTGTCAATTATATAGAATGTGCTTGTCATGAATGAAATATAAATTATATAATTACATTTTTCATCACTAATGCAAAACAAGGTTAGTTTGTTACACATTAAAAAGAATTCTGATATAAAATAATTTAGTGATTATTTCAAAGATTTAAAATAAAAACTAGAAATTAATTTAATTATATTTGTTTACAATAAAATCACTTTATTATAAAGAAGCAATTGATTTTAGGAGAAGTTATTCAAAATTGCTTTTACTTTAATTAAATGTTCAATTATTTTGAAAGCTAATAGACCTTATGCTACCCATTCATATGAAAATGCAGAATAATCTAATTGTTTTGGTGTTCTGATCACCTTTATTTTTGATCCTTAAATGAACAGAGGCCTACTTTTTGGGTAGTTTCTTCCCTTATACCAATAGTGGGGGGAGTGACACTGGCATCAATGACTGAAGTCTCTTTCAATTGGTAATTGATCAAACTAAACTGCTGCAAGCACAAAGTACTTCAAGGACAATATTGAATAATTTTGATACTGATCATACAATAATTTCCAATATTATTGGAGGGGTACTATTGATTCAATAGTTTCATATTTTCTTTCTCAAAACAGGATTGGATTCACTACTGCTATGGCATCTAACCTTACCAATCAATCACGGAATGTTTTGAGCAAAAAACTGATGACTAATGAAGAGGTAAATAACTTCCCCATATCTTCATGTTGTTATGACATAGTTACAAAATGAAGTTGTTGCAACTTGCAAGTAGGTGTGTGCACACTCATATATCTGTTTGGATAATTTTTTTTTAAAAGTATTTATAAAAAAAATTAAAATAATTTTTTTTATAAGTTAAAAATTAATTTACGCATAATTAAAAGCAAAAATTTACTAACATGATAAAGTTTCTATAAATTAACTTATTTACAAACTAATTTAACTTATAGAAAAATTTATTTCATTTTTTTTTTCTCTTTTGAAGGTACTTATGAGAAAATTTACCTAAACAAATTATATACCCCTTTCAGGCTCAGATATAAGAAAAAAGTAACTACTTTCACATTAGTTAAGAATGTGAGTTAACCTCGTTTAATTTTTAATCTCATTTAGGAAGATGAACTTCATTCCCTAAACACTAAACTATTCTTCATGCCAATTAATGGAAGACTTCAATTTATAGAAAATTGTTTCATATGAGAATGCTCAGTCACTATGTTGAAAGCTTGTGGTTGATATCACGAGAATAAAGGAATCATCAGAAATAAAATATGAATTAAGTAATAGTTTAATATATCATTATGTTCTTGAGTTTTTTTAAAATCTTTTATTAGTTCTCTTTATTAAAAATTATAATCAAGTTCTTGATTTTCTACAATTTTTTTAACTAGATTCATGGAGTTGCTTAATTTTTATTTTTATTTTATACTAATTATTACTTTACTTATTGAAACTCTTAGAATATTCTGTTAAAAATAAGAGTCACCATTTGAAGCATGTTCTTGACAGGAAGTTTTGGACAATATCAATCTCTACTCAGTTATAACCATCATTTCCTTTATCTTGTTGGTCCCATGCACTATACTTGTGGAGGGTGTCAAGTTTACTCCTTCTTACCTGCAATCTGCTGTATGTATACAGTTTTATGTTTAAAATTATATGTCCTTTGCCACTATTTTTCCTTCTTAAGTAATTGAGGAAGAGAAAAATCTGCCTAACATTTAGTATGCTTTTTTTTTTTTTGCTATATAGGCAAGCCAAGGGCTGAATGTTAGAGAGCTGTGTGTCAAATCAGTTTTGGCTGCTTTCTGCTTCCATGCATATCAGCAGGTCAGACCTTTCAATTTTCAAATGTTATGTGAATAATGGGATTTTCCACTTAGAAGATTGTCATGATGTTAAATTATGATCTACAAGGCAATAAATAGTTTTACTCTAATACTTAAAAGAGGGAAGAAAATTATCTAGCTGGTGGAAAATAATTTTATATTGTTATCCATTTATTAACTATCATTTGTGATGTGTTTAATCACTTATATACTGACAGTGTAAAGTTTTACACAATTAATCAATAAAAATTATGTTTTATAATTTTTTAAGATAATTATTATACAAATCAATCAACTTATTATTTATAATAAAATGTGGTTAGATGACAAGTCACCATTAAATATTTTGGATAATGATTTTTGAAGTCATATGAATAATGAATGAGTTTTCTATAGATAGAAGATCATCATGAATGACTTTTGTATCCTATGTATACAATTTTGAGCAGTATTTTGTTAGAGATTGTGACCCTTTGATTTCCAATTTTACTTTCTTGGTTTAGCATTTTATTAAAATTCTGATTAACCATATTCTAGCTTTCTTCTCTTAATTAGTCCTTTGTGCAATTTCCTTTGCAAAATGGTCTGTGACTGGTGTGAGATATGTTGTGTGAAACATTGTAAGTAAATGCAATTGGTGGCAGGTCTCTTACATGATATTACAAATGGTGTCCCCTGTGTCCCACTCGGTTGGAAACTGTGTGAAGCGTGTGGTTGTCATTGTTTCTTCAGTTATCTTCTTCCAAACTCCTGTCTCACCCATTAACACACTTGGTAACTCTCTCATGTTAAGTTTTAGTGTTAGCTATACACTTTTAAATATATTCTTAATATTACATTTTTTAATTAGTTTATTTTATTAAAAACCACTTCATTTATTTTATAGTAAGTATCATCCTGTATTTTCTTATACAGATAAAAAAAATAAAAAATAAAATAAAAGAGAATTCGAGTTTTATAAAATTATCCTAATTATTAACTTTTTTTTAGAAATAATACATCACAACATTAATATTTTTTAAAAAAATAATATTAGGGATGTAAATAAAAAATAATAATTAATGTTATATTGAAAAGTTAATATGATGCTTGATTTTGAGACTCTTTATTTCTTTTATACAACACTTATTATGGAATTGAAGAAGAGCAAAGTAGTAAGAGAATGGTTTGTTAAATAGGATGTGGAATCCATTTTTTTTTTTTAAATTTTAATTTTCAATAAATTTAACTAATAAAAATGTATTTTTAAAAAATTGTATAAAAAGTGTTGTTAACATTTGTGTATGAACTTTGCCGTCTCAAACATATGTGTATTAAAATTGCTAGAACTTAATTTCTTCTTTTTCTTGTGGTGTTTTGTGAATACAGGAACTGGTGTTGCACTTGTTGGAGTTTTCTTGTACTCAAGGGCAAATCGGATAAAGCCAGTGCCAAAGACAAATTGAGGCAGCATAACTCTTCTAAAGAAACGAAAAGAAGGAAAAGGAAGAGTAAATACTTCAGACATAACAACCATTATCAGTGTAAAATATTATTTTTTAGGTTAATGATCATGTACGTAAAATAGTTTTACACGATCAATAATAAATTCAATGTTAGTATGACTTTTTATTCATTAACTATAAAAGTTAACAACTAATCACAAATGATGATTTGTGATTTGGTGGACGATGTAAAATTACTTTACATTATTAGTATATTGTTTATTTATTCTTTTTCTATTTTTTTAATCTATTTTCCCATATCGTAAGGATAACAATACACCTTATTAATTAATTGTGATTGGTGTAATAATGAGAAATTTGAATAGTTTATATAAAATTTTAGCTTTTAAATCTTGTAAAATAAATATTATTAGTATTTGTTACATAATATTGGCAAATAATACATAGATAATTATTACATCATGAAAGGAGTCAAGAGGAGTGAGTTAGATATGAAAGAAGAAGGTCCAAACTTTTATTAAGCTTTAAATCACTTTTAATAGCTTACTTTTTCTTTTTTTGTGAATATTTTTTCTTAAAAATATTTTTCTTAATTTTGACCTTGTATTTTTTGGTCAAGTAATATAGACATTTATTTCCTTGTAATTATTATTTTAGAGGAGTATAACTAGAAAAGGAGATATGAACTTATTGGACTTGAATGACTCATGAGCACTTTAATGGACACATGGTTCAAAGAAAAGGTTGTCCATTTGCTTGGGACAAGTAGGTTGAACGTCACTTTCATCGATGGGACAAGGTGTCTCATGGTCTATTCCAAATTCCAACAAATCACATATGTTTATTTAGCCATTAAACATGTAACTAGAGTTGGTTATTGTAACGTCTTAAATTTCATATACAATATTCTTAATTTTATTATTATTATACTCTCCTTAAAATAGTAGTCTAAATTTTTAGTTAAAAAAAAAAGAGAATAAGTGCAATATTTTATATAATTACAATACATTAAAATTTTTATTACAAAATTTTCAGTAAAATAAAATAGAATCGTATAATATTTATTCCCAATTTTATTATTATTATCTTATTTTTAAAAAATAAGATTCTTAAATTTCGATTACCATATTTTAATAAATATATAAATACTGATATTTTATTTTTGATACCTTATAAAAATTTATATTTTTGGTAGAAAAAAATATAGAATATTCAATTATATTAGAAATATTTATAATAACTTAATTATTATAATTACATGTGAAACAAATTAGATATATATTATAATTTATATAATACATACATATAAAATGGAATAGTTCAATAACTTGTTCAGTGGTGCATAGGAATTATAAGTTACAAGTCATAGGTTCAAGTCATGCTATGCCTTTTTATATATTTTTATAACAATTAAATAGCTTTTATTTAAATAAAAAAAGAATAAAACCTTATGTAAATAAAAAAAAAATTAGTAGATAAGATAAAACTTGCAATTTCAAAGCCATCTGTGTAAAATTCAATTCAACTTATAAGATAAAATTTGCTACAAAGATACATTCAACTTATAAGATAAAATTTGCTACAAAGATACGAGAAACTTTAATAACTTTGTAACTAAACTAAAATCTAGTTAAAAATTGTAGTAAAAATCTAACAAGTGTAATCATTGCATTAGTGCCTATAAATAGGCTTACCTGAATGAATCAAATGAAGTGGGAGGTTACTAAGACTTGAGGGTGGAGAAAAAGAAACGAGAACGAATTTATCTCGTGGTACGTGGATAAATGGTGGGTGACTCTTTTTAATGATCTAGGATTGGCGGGACTTGAGTTTTTCTCAATACACCCCCTCATGCCTATGGCGCATGTATTAATGGTGGGTAACTCATTTTTAAGAATCTAGGACAGCTCTGATACCATCTTAGAATAGTGGATTAAGCCTAACTCAACCCTACAAAACTGGCTTATAAGGTGAGGGTTGTTTTCCACTTATATACTATTCAATTGCCTAATCTCTAGTCGATGTGGGACTTGGGTTTTGTAGCAAAATAAAACAAGAGAAAGAACAAAGATTTTGAGTGATACTATTTCAAATATTAAGGTAAGGGGGAGGAGAATTTTATCTTTTTAAAATTTTATATGCTATTATGTTTATTTGTTTGTTATATTTTATGTGTATTTACTTAGTGAGGTGTCCTTAACCTCACTTACTTACTTAATCTATGATAATTTTTACTCATAATAATTAATAAGGTGTTCATAGTTTATGTTGTTTAATTATTTTCTAATGATTATCAATGTCATTTACTTGATAGGTACTCTTTAATATATTCCATTTCCGTAAATATTATTTTATTAAAGCTTAAATAATGATAAATACTCAAATTTATTTAGCGTAATTATTTTTATGATTAACTATAATATAGTTTTGTTAAAATATCTCTAACTTTTCTTGTTGTTATTTCTTCATGCATTTATTTATATATATATATATATATATATATATATATTATTCTATGACCATACGAATAAAAGTTTGAATTAATGTGTAGTTGGAGGTTTACCTTGGGGATTTAAATGAGAAAAAACTTAAGGTGAAACAACCTTTAGTTGTTTGTTATTATGATGCTCATTTATCCTGACTAGTCACTACAAGTATAGTTCAAATTTTTATAATAAAAAGAATTAATATATATATTTATTAGTATTAAATATTTCTATGCATATTATGTAATTGTTGATATTTATTAGATAATTGTTCTCACTCCTTATGTTTCTTGTTTAAATATTTAATTAATTATAATAAAAAAATAAATCGACCTACCAGCACTTCTGGGGCCTTTCCCTTCTATCATATCCGCGGTATTTTTAGGAACCACTTCGAGTGTGGGTGTTGTCACCAATTCGGTTACTTTTCAAGGAGTAGCACTGTCAACTTTTACATTTTCTCCTACTCAGGAAATCCCTACAGTTATTGATGGACCAATAGTGGTTACCTTTTTCCTACCTCCAGCAAACTACGTTAATCTTATAGTAAACTTATATCAACCTAATATGTAAACATTGTAATAGATGTGTGAGAAATGAGCAGTTTTAATTACGCACATTGTTGTAAATATTTTTTTAATATTATGTAATGTAATTATAAGCTAGCTATATGTAAATGAGTTCGAAAAATCTTTCTTTGTTATCACATGTAATATTATTAATAATATACTTGTGTTTTCAATCTATAAATATTATACACACACACATATATATATAATATTAGATACAACTAGACGTTACAGTTATCTTGAGTACAAGTTAACTAACCTTGGTTACACTTAACCAAGGTTAGTCTAGCTTGTACCATAAGCTAGCCAAACTCTATTTCTTCTTTTCTTCTTCATGTACACTGATTGTACTCCAGGGGTGATTGGAAGGCCAAATCCTCCATGGAAGCTCCTAGACACACTTTGATCTTCCTTGATCCAATGTGACTTTAAAAGTGACCGAGCAAATGAAGGAGAATATGTAACACCCTATTTGTTTTATAGAAAATAATAATATTATTAATATTATATTCTTTATTATATTTTGGGGATAGAAATATTAATTATTATTAAAGGAAAAATAATTTTTGTATTATTATTTAGGTAATGAGTTGGGTTAACCCGACCCGAGAGAATGGAAAGGAGGGATTTATAGATTAACCCTCATTAGTCTTATTTAGAATTTTCTAAATGAGTAAGAAAAAGAGAAAGGAGAAACAAGAGATTTGAGGAGGAGTGCCCAGGAAGAGATTAGGAGCAACTTCCACTACATCAAGAGTATTCTGATTAACACAACCAGGTACATAGAAAAATGAGATTTTTATATGCGAAGCCACATGAGGGAACGGGTACGTAGAGGGAAAGTTCCCTAGGATTTTTGGTAATTTTATATTCGTTTCTGTTTGGATGGCTAATGATTCTGATAATTTCTATGTGGACTTGTGAGTGTATTTCTGGTATTAGATGTTAAAATCAATGTTCTGAGAGAGAGATTGAGTTGTTTGAAATGTACCTGTGAGTTAGGGTTCATGAGAGATTGGGGTTTTGATAATTGGTAGATAATGATTCAATCGGATTTCATATTGATTTATAAATCTGGTTGTGAAATTATTTGATAAAATTGATGATCTAAATAATGATTGGATTTATTGGGATGTGCTTTGTAAGTTAGGGTTCTTATGGATTGATGAACACCCTTAATTATATGAATTAATAAGTAATTGAGAGATTTTACTTATGGATGTACTTTAATATTTTTGTAATATCTTTCTGTGTAATTAACCAAATCAATTTTCGTTTGTTGGGTTAGAAAGTAGATGCATGGGGATATAATTTAGACTCTATAATCGTGTAAAAATGTTAATAATTGATTGAGTTATTCAAGTTATAAGTTCAATCTCCATTCTAGTGCATGAAATATTAAGTTTTATATTGTCAGCCATGCGAGGTGACCTTAACAACATTTTTAGACTTCATGTTCTTCACAAAAGTTGTAACTTCGGGTATTATATTTCTAATGGCCATAAAATCACTCAAAAAGGATTTCTAGAACTCTAGATATGGCTATTTTAGTGAATAAGGGTCAAGTTGTCAATGTGGATTATATCTGTTTCAGATTTTGAAATTTTTAGCTAAGTAGATGATTTTTTTAGAATTTCATGTCTTCATAAGAGTTATAGATTATTTTCTTATATTTCTTTTGAGATAATTTTGAGATTATTTGGATGAGTATAACTCTTTGTGTGTTGCTTTCTTTGACAGTTGTCGAAGGGAGATACATATTGTTTTGATGTTCTAAGGTGTTATTAGGGATGGCAATAGGGCCCTATGGGGGCGGGTAATAGTAAACCCGTCCCCGTCCTGCGGGATGAAAATTGGTCCCATACCCATCCCATATCCGTGCGGGTAACTATTAAGCAAGTATCCATGAATTTCTTGAATACCTACGGATATTCATGGATATTTATAAATTTTTTAAGAAATTAAAAAAATTATATTAGAAATAATTTTAAGTATATATTTAATTTCATTGAAATATTAAAAATAAAAATTTAATGTTAATTTTGAACTTGTATTTAATGTTAATTTTGTTGAAATAATAATAAAAATGCAAGATAATCAATAACTTAAAATACATCAATCTCACAAGTGAAAGTCTCATATCAGAAAGCTACAATAATTCAATCTCATAATTTCAAATAAAAGTAAACAACTTAAAATACATAAATCTTATTGTGATGACTAATGTGTGGCTTGTGCGGCTATGGAAAGAAAATAAGATGAGAGAGTTTAGTTTTAGGGTTATGTGGTACAAAGATAATTAGGATATTTAAGAAATATTATTAAACGGGTACCTGCAGGTATGAATATCATCATACCTGCCCCCACCTCATTTATAAGCGGGTAAAAAATTATCCGTCTCCATTATCCGCGGGTACCCAATTAGCCTATCCATTTATTATCCGTAGCGAATTTTACCCACAGATACCCGCGGGTGCGGGTATTTTTGCCACCCCTAGGTGTTATCATGTGGATTGAAAAGTGGTTTAAAGTTTTATAATATTATGTTGTAGAGTTAATTCATATATTAAAGATGATGTGATGTGAATTCATGGTGAATTGCGTGAGGGGTATGTGAACCATTGTTTTGTGTAGATTTATCTATATTGTGCATGTGATGTAGAATTGAAATGTGAACTGCGATGTGATGATTGGACACAGTTGTATGCATGAAACTAGGCCGTAAGGGTGTGCACGTGTTACAGTGCTATTTATGTGTTGTTGGGGGCATGGTCATATGCATGATACTGTACTAGATGTGTGATGCGTCAGGTACAGTCATATGCGTGATATCGGTACCGGTAGTGGAATGCATTATCAAAGTCGGGTGAGTGATATGATGTTGGACGTGTGATACATCAACAGGGGCATGTACATGATCTGGTGCTGGATGTGTGACACGGTGTATATGTACAATTTGTTTATATGTACACATGTGAATTTTGATGAGATGATGAAATATGTGGATTATGATGAGATGATGGAATTTGTGTGTTCATGGATTATATTACTTTGAGATTGTTTTGTAGAATTTCGTGTTGAGCTTTCTATAAAAATATTTTCTTTTCTCACTGTACATTTGTGGTTGTTTTTAGGTGAGGAAGGTGTGGACATGGGTGACATTCAAGGTGCCAATAGTTGAGTCATGGGATTTCTCTGATAGTGTGACATCGAGGGAAAGGATTTTAGATTATTCATTTTATTGTATTTGGATTTTATATTTCTTTGTTAGTTAAAGTTATGAACTTATATTTTATAAATATTTGTTTTAAATTATTTGGATATTGGAAGTATTTTAATTATGAACCATTTTATCTAAGTTGGGAAACTATTTTTTTATATTTTTATATTATATGTTGTGGGGTAGAATGGGTGTCACAGAATAGGTGTTTGGGCACACACTCTTCTAAGGAAGAAGAAGTAAGAAATTGGTGCACTAACCTATAAGAAAAGTTTCCTTGTTGGAAGTGTTTAAGGACAAGTGTCTCCTAAAGGACTTTAGAGAATTTGGAAGAGATAATGCTAAATATAGAATGCTCATATAAATACAAAGTAACCAAATACATCAAGGAGGAGCGTTAAATAGAAGTAGCTAGCTTATGGAGGATGTAACATCCCAAATTTTTCTACTAATACTACAAATAATTATTATTTATTTTTGTATTTATGAAGATTATTTCCTTATAATTATTTTGATTAATTAAATGAGTTTGATTGAATTTTTAAAGGTTTTTATTAATAATCATTTATGAAAATTATTTTGTATAATATTATTAATTATGATATTTTGTTATAATTATTATTTAAAGAAAATCATGTTTTAAATTGTATTGATATGTTATTTTAATTTGATATATATATATATATATATATATATAAGTATTTATTTATTTATTATTTAAAAATTCTGGATTTTCATGGTCCCGGAACGGGCCGTTCCACTTTGGGAACGGGCCGTTTCGGATGTGTTTTTAAAGGACAAAGTCTTGACTCAGAACGGACCGTTCTGGTTTGGAACGGGCCGTTCTGGGAGAGATTTTTGTACATGTTCTATGTTCTCAGAACGAACCGTTCCACCTTGAAACGGGCCGTTCCGAAAACCCCAGAACGGGCCGTTCTGGTTTTGGAACGGGCCGTTCTTGGAGAGGTTTTTAGACATGTTTTATTTGTCCAGAACGGGCCGTTCCATATTCGGAACAGGCCGTTCTGGCCGCGACCTGATGCTTATAAATAGAACGTTTTTCACTCTCTAAAACTCATTTTCTCATTTTCTAATCTTCTTCCTCCTTTCTCTCTGAAGACGAAGGGGAACCTAGAGGGGGCGACCAACAAGATTCGGCTCCTGCTTATCGAGGTAAGGGGGAGTGAGAAACCTCGCTCTAGGTGTGGGATTGTATGCTGGGTAGTGAGATTGGCCCCCAATCCTGTGTTTGTTGCATTTTTTGTATGCTTATGTATGAGGGGTTTTTCCCAATTGTATCTGTTTTGCCTATTGTTTTCTTATATGTAATTAATCGTATGAATTGAGATTTCTATGGGTTCCTATGGGAAACCCTAAGGGAATGCATTGATAATTGTAAGAGGCAAATTTTAAATGTTTTCTGTTTTACCTTCTGAGTTTTCTGTTGTGTTTCTTGATATTTGCTGAGTGTAAATATGTATATAATCTTGAAAATAAACAAGTTTTGATATGAATTAGAGTGCTATGTGGGTTCCTGTGGGAACCCTATGAGAAACAGGCAAAATATGAATGTTTTCTGTTTTGCTTTCTGATTGTTCTGATGTATTCCTTGTTGAATGAGATGTATAAATATGTGTTTATTTTTGAAAATAGATCAGTTTTGATATGATTTTGAGTGCTCTGTAGACACTCTGTGAATATGATGAGATGATGTGAAAAATGATAATGTGATATGGGAATGAGAAATGATAATGTGATATGAGAATGCATAGAGTCTTGATTGACATGCATCATTTGCATAAGTGTTTTAAGGGTACGATATGGAATACACCGCCAGAGAAGGCCCCCTAGTGTAAAAGCTTTGGGAATTAGTCCTTGGGGATAGCTCGGTTTGGAAGTCCCAGTCTCGCCCATTGTGTGCATGGGATGTATCTTGCGCGACTTAGCTATCCCGACGAGACTCTGGTAGTATATCCTTCTAGTGAGAGTGCGTAGAGGGTGTGACCCGACATGTATTCCTAGACTACTCTTCGTGTATTGCTAGCGGCAATATGCCATGTGATGTTTTACTGGCGCCACATGCATGATAATATGTAGTCCGTGTCCATACTTATGCATTTTTAATGTTATATGATAAAGTGATGGTTTATGTCTTGGATGAGTGTGATGTTATTATTAACTTATCTATGTTATACTTGATTTGTTTGTGTTTAGCTATTCGACATACATTTCTACACTGTGAGCCAGAGTGAGATGTTTCTCACTCCCTTTTTTCGTGTTGTTTTGCTTTGACTATTATACAGGTGATCATTAGCGTGATGCTGAGGATGTTGGTGATGAAGCTTAAGCTTCTATGTTGGGTTTTGCTCTGATAGGACATGTGACATCGGGACATAAATAGGATTAGTTTAAGATGTTCTTATTAAATTATTTTGGAAAATTCAATTTTATTATTTCTTTGTAATTTTACTAACATGTTATTTGGATTAAGTTTATGAATGTGAACTCTTTACCCTTACGTGGTTGGAAATTTGATTTTTATTGATGAAAAATTTTATTTTTTTTATAACTACTGTATATGTATGTTGGGGTAGAGGGTGTCACAGAGGAAGCTAGGTTAACCTAAGGTCTAAAGCAAACCATGGTTCCCTAATCCTAGTTACTAGGCGCGCTAATTTGAATTTGAAATTCAAATTGGTGTATGAACCTAGTAGATCCATGTGCCTCCATGTGCTAGTAGATCTAAGGAGGTTATTTGTTCATTTGCATGCCATATGAGATGCATTTGGATTGAATTTGTGTAGTCCATGTGCGCCTTCCACATGGTTGGCCACATGGCTATCAAATTCAATTTTAAATGTATTTCTATGACTCAAATGAATGCATAGCTTCTTAGGCCCAAAGCATAAAGATCCTATGCTACTTGACCCAAAATACAAGGCCCAAACAACTATACTACTAAACCTAAAATACAAGGCCAAATAAAAAATACAAACAAGTAAAAGTATACGTTGAAGAGGTATTGGGCTTAAAATCATGTAGTAGCATAGCTCAAGAGAAGATTAGACCCACTAACCTCTGTGTAGGCTCAATCCTGTTGTATCCTCCTAACCATAGCCCTTGTAGCAAGACCCTTGGCTCTACCTTTGCCATCATACATGCCATTTTTAATGAAATTCTCAAAATGTGGGTTTCACTAGAAAACTTGTGAAAAAGAATTTGTCAAGTTTTACCAGAAAACTTGTGAAGGAGGGTTTACCAAATTTCACAAGAAAACTTGTGAAGGGGGAGTTTGCTGGGATACAAACAAAATATCACATCATAAGATCATGAAGAGAAATAAAGGTTTATAAAAATCTCACATCCATTAGTATGAGGCCTTTTGAGAGATGATCAAAAGCAAAATCATGAGGGTTTAGGTTCAAAGTGGACAATAGTATACCAATGTAGGGACATGTGTGTTTGAATCTCGAGTTCCACTAGTAGTATCAAAGCCAATGGTCATCCAGGTAATCAACTTAAAGTCTCAAACAAGTATTTTATAATGGGAGGTGGTGGATCCAAGTGTGAGATCCCTTGTTTTGAAAGTCTTCCTAATAATGTGGAGGTCAAACAATGTGTCTCATTAATGTGAGTTAATAGCGTTGCAAGTATCTAGAGCTGGTAGGTGTGGCTAAAGCTTTAAGGGTAACTATTGAATACTTGTAGATGAAAACAAAAAAAAAATTTCGTTGAAAGGGAGGTTAAACCATGAGGGTTTAGGCTTAAAGTGGACAATATCATAACAATGTGAAGACATGTGTGTGTGGACCTCAAGTACAAACAATGGTATCAAAGCCAATAGTCGACCAGATGATTGACTTAGAGTCTTGGATGAGTATTTGGCAATGGGAGGCAATGGATTCAAGTGTGGAATCCCTTATGTCTAAAGTTTTCATGGCAGTTTGGAGGTTAGGCAACATGTCCCATTGATATGATCTAATGACGGTGCAAGTATCTAGAGCTACTAGGTGTGGTTGAAGCTTTAAAGGCCATTGTTGAATACTCGTAGAGGGAAAGAAAGGTTTTTGTTGAAAGGGAGGTTAAATCATGGTCTTTTGTTTGAATGGAGGTTTGTTAGGGTATAAATAAAGTCTCACATCATTGGATCATGAGAAGAAATAAATATTTATAAAACATACATAGTTTCCATTAGTATGAGCCTTTTGGGAGATGACCAAAAGCAAAATCATGAGGATTTAGGTCAAAAGTGGACAATAACATACTAATATGGAGACATGTGTATGTGAACCTCAAGTACCCAACTAAAATTGATAAATAAATTTGAGTTTTTATTGGAAAAATTCTCTCTTTATGAATTTTTATCAAGAAATTCCTTCTTGAGGCAAGTTCTTCACCATTATTGTTTATCTTTTTTAAAGTGGCTCACCTCTCTTCTATTCTCCTCCACCATTTGTAGATTTCTTTTAAGTTTTAAGATCCATGGAAGAAGCTAGGGAGCACATTGGAGCTAAGGATGGTGATGGGATGGGTACGGGTTTTACTATCCTTGACTCCCTATCCTCATCCAAGTCCTTGTTCCTGTATCATATACCCGTCCTCATCTCAGTACCTGATGGATATGAAATTTGTATTTTCATCCTTGTCCCTGTTGGTATCGGGTATGCTTATATCTACCTAAAAATTAATTAATTTTTTAAAAAATTAAAAAAAAATTTCAACACAAAGTAGCAATTTTAAAATTACATTAGTTAAGTTTCTTTTGACATAAATTTAAAAAAAGAATAAAAATTACATAAATATCAAATAATTTTTTAAAAAACAAATTAAATTTTTAGAAATTTAAAATGAGTATGTATACGAGTATGGGGCAGATAAGTATATATCCATCCCTATTCTCATATCCAATTTAAAAAATTGAATATTAATTACATGTATCCATAAATATATTTAGTTAAATTAGATATTTTTTTATCAAAAGCTGAAACAGATTCAAATATTACTCATATCTATATGTTTGCTTGTCATTTCTGCTTTCAAGACAATTGAGAAGAGTAAAAGCAATGGTCTATCATCATCGTATTAAGCCAATGACCTACCTCGAGTATCACAATCACAAGGCTAGTAATTCATTGTATTCGAGGCTTCAAAGTTAAATTATAATATATATATATATATATATATATATATATATATATATATAATATGATTTTTAATAGAAAATAGTTTTCTAACTTTATATGTATAATTAATTTTCAAATCTTATTATCTTAATGATATTAATTGATTAATGATTAGCTGATTTAATTAATCAAGAAAATAAGTAGTCGAATGTATGAATTAGCTGCATTAATGAGGCTATATTAATGACATACTAGATATAAACAAGCGTGATGCACAAGTAAGTAGTTGAATTATTTAAATGAATGATAATAATAATAAAAAAAATTAATGTAAGGATGTGCGATACGCAAGCAAAATAATTTAAATTGGTGGTTATTAAAAGATATTTTAAACATTATTTTATCAATTGATTTGTTAGTTTTAGATGTGTTAGGATCCCTCCTTAATTGGAGAGGTTCTAGAAAATTCTAGAGCTTTCTAGAGAAGTATAGAATTTTCTAGAACATTCTAGAGAATCCTAGAGAATTGTAGAATTCTCTAGAAGCTTGTGGAATAGTGTGGAACCCTCTGGAACATTCTAGAGATGTGTGGAGCCTTCCGGAACCTTATGGAAGAGTATAGAAGGATATAGAAGGGAGTAGAGATTCCTGGAATGTGTGGAGCATTCTAGAGAACCAATCTCAACCCTTGATCCCCACCATTCATTTTGAAGGTGGAGTAGTATAAATAGGGGTAGGAGGCTTCATTCCTATCCATCCAAGCCAAGAGTGAATCCACTTCTTAGAGTGAGAAAGTGAGAAAGCCTCTTTGTGAGAGAAGAGAGATAGTCTCAAGTTTGAGTGTGCCACCATAGAGTGAGTCAATTTTGTAATTACATTCTTGTAATCCTACTATTCTTTTGTATAGTGGAAGAATCTCCATATTGGAGAATTTAACTCGTGTGCTCCCATTACTACCTTTAATTTCTAAGTGCCTATCTTAACTTCACGAAGCGGGAAAGTTCGAGTTTTCCCAACAGTGGTATCAGAGCCAGGTTCATCAAAAGCTGTCATTAGCTCGTGCAGTTCAAGATGGAGGACAACGTTGCTCATGATGGAGACATGTTCAAGCTTACTGCCAATAATTATTCATATTGGAAGCCAATGATGGAGGATCATTTATACTGCAAGGATTTGCATGAGCCCATCATCTATAAAGAGAAGGTGGAAGGCAAGAGCGATGCTCAGTGGGAGCTATTGAATCGGAAGGCCGTTGCTATGATCCGTAAGTACATCGACAAATCTCTCTTTGAGCATGTTTCTACATACACAAATGCTTATGAATTATGGGCAAAGCTTGAGTCCATGATTCAAAAGAAAACACCTCGTAACAAAGCCAATTTAGTTCGTCGATTGGTGAAGTTGGAGTATAAGGATGGTCATAGTATGATTGAGCACTTGAATAACTTCAAGGGGCTTGTAAATCAATTAACCAAAATTGAGATGAAGATTGATGATGAGTTGCAAGCCCTTCTACTCCTTAGTTCCTCACCGGAAAGTTGGGATACGCTAGTAGTTACACTTAGTAACTCTGCTCCTGAAGGAAAGCTCACTATGGATGCTGTTAGTGATAGCCTTCTTGGAGAAGAATCGAGGAGAATGGAACGAGGTGAGTCTATCCATCCCGAGGCTAATATCATTGAAAACCGGGGAAAGAATGAGACTCGTGGACGTAGTAAGAGCCGAGATCAGTATCAATCTCGAGGTAGATCCAAATCACGCTCGAAGATTACATGCTATTACTGTGGAAGAATGGGTCATAGGAAAATGGAGTGTCGGTCTTTCAAGAGAGATCAGAAGGCAGGTACTGTCAAGCCAGACCAAGTCATCCCAATGAAGAAGTAAGAAGAAAAGACTACCACTGCCGTAGCATCTAAAGATGATATGTTATATATCATTGGAGAAGGTAACATCCTAAACATTGCTTATGATGATAGCTCTTGGATTGTGGATTCTGGTGCTTCCTTCCATGTTACTCCTCATGGAAGTTTCTTCTCATCCTACCAAAGTGGTGACTTTGGTACCGTTCAAATGGGAAATCAAGATAGAAGCAAGATCGTCGGGATAGGAGACATCATCCTGACAACGAGCACCGGATGTAGGCTAGTCTTGAAAGATGTGAGGCATGTCCCGGCCATGCGCCTCAATCTTATCTCTGCTGGAAAGTTAGATGATGCTGGTCTGATGAATTACTTTGGTGAAGGAAAGTGGAAGCTCACCAAAGGTAGTCTAGTTATGGCTCGAGGAAAGAAATAAGGATCCTTGTACGTAATGCAAGCTAAGCTTTGCAAATGAGAGGTAAACATAACCACTGATGACATAGAGGTTTGGCATAAACGACTTGGGCACATCAGTGAGAAGGGTCTTCACATACTCGCTCGTAAGCAACTCCTCTCTAATGTGAAAGGTAAATCACTTGATCCTTGTGCTCACTGTTTAGCTGGAAAACAACATAGAGTTGCATTTCAAAGATCTTCTCCGCCCGCAAGGAGAAAGAACATTCTCGACCTTGTACACACTGATGTGTGCTCAATGTCTGAGAAATCCATTGGGGGTGCACTGTACTTTGTGACCTTCATTGACGATCATTCAAGGAAGGTGTGGTTGCATTTGCTAAAATCAAAGGATCAAGTACTTGATGCCTTCAAGGAATTCCACGCTCTGGTAGAACGTGAGACTGGACGAAAGATCAAGTGTGTACGATCTGACAATGGAGGTGAATATAGAGGTCCATTTGAAACCTATTGCAAGAAACATGGCATTAGGTTAGAGAAGACTCCACCCAAGACACCACAATTAAATGGGCTAGCTGAGAGAATGAATAGAACAATCGAAGAAAGAGTTCGCTGTGTGCTCTCTCATGCTAAGTTACCCAAGTTATTTTGGGGAGAAGCTATAATGGCTGTAGTTGACATTGTCAACCTCACACCATCAGTCCCTTTGGGTGGTGCCATCCCAGACGAAGTTTGGACGGGCAAAAGGGCATCATACAATCATCTCAAAGTGTTCGGGTGCAGGGCATTTGTTCATATCCCCAAAGATGAGCGAGCAAAGCTTGATGCAAAGACGAAGGAGTGCATCTATCTCCGCTCACCCAAGGATGAATTCGGCTATCGGCTATGGGATCCAATAAATAACAAGGTGCCAAGATTGAGAAGTAATAAGAGTACCGAACTCACTCCAGTTCAACATGAGAATAATGAGACACATCAAGACAATGATCCTGAAGAAGATGAGCCTGTGTTAGAGCAAAGCAACCAGGAGACTCATGATGAACCAGCTCAGGAAGATCCTCAATCTAGTTCTCTACCAGCACCAGAGCCGAGGCGTTCCTCAAGGGAAAGAAGACCATCCACTTGGTATAACACTGAGGAGTATGTTATGCTCACTGATGAGGGGGAGCCTCAAAGCTATAAAGAAGCAATTAAGGATATTCATAAAGAAGAGTGGAGGAAAGCCATGCAAGAAGAAATGCAATCCTTGCATGAGAATCACACTTATGAACTCGTAGAGCTGCCAAAGGGAAGAAGAGCCTTAAAGAACAAGTGGGTGTACCGGATCAAAACCGAAGATAACAACACAAAGCCTCGTTATAAAGCTCGGTTGGTCGTTAAAGGATTCGGTCAAGAAAAAGGTATTGACTTTGAAGAAATATTCTCACCCGTGGTAAAGATGTCATCCATTCGAGTTATCCTTGGCATAGCATCAACTCAAGATTTAGAGATTGAACAACTCGATGTCAAGACGGCGTTCCTTCATGGTGACCTAGAGGAAGAGATCTACATGGAGCAGCCCGAAGGATTCAAAGTTCCGGGCAAAGAAAATTTGGTGTGTCGCCTCACGAAGAGTTTATATGGCCTTAAGCAAGCACCTAGGCAATGGTACAAGAAGTTTGAATCCTTCATGGCAGAACATGAATTCAAAAAGACAGAAAGCGATCATTGTGTCTTCATAAAGAGGTATGCAAGTGGAGACTTCCTCATACTTCTACTCTATGTTGATGATATGTTGATTATTGGACAAGATCGCATAAAGATAGCTGCTTTGAAGAAAGATCTAAGAAAGAGTTTTGCCATGAAAGATTTGGGACCGGCTAAACAAATCCTTGGGATGAGAATAACTCGTGATAGATCAAAGAGACTGTTGTGGCTATCCCAAGAGAGATACATAGAGAAAGTGTTGGAACAATTTAACATGGACAAATGTAAGCCAGTTAACACACCACTTGCTGGACACTTCAGGTTGAGTTCGAAGCAAAGTCCCACAAGTGAGAGAGAAATGGAGGAGATGAAGAAGATTCCATATTCATCTGTAGTAGGCAGTCTCATGTATGCGATGATATGCACAAGACCAGATATCGCCTATGTAGTTGGAGTCGTCAGCCGCTTCTTAGCCAACCCCGGGAATGAACATTGGCTAGCGGTCAAATGGATCCTCCGATACTTACGTGGAACTTCCAAAAGATGCTTATGCTTTGGAAAAGGGAAACCTGTGTTAGAGGGATACACAGATGCAGACTTGGCTGGTGATATTGATTCAAGGAAATCAACATCTGGATACCTAACTACTTTTGTAGGGGGAGTCGTTTCTTGGCAATCAAAACTGCAAAAGTGTGTTGCATTATCCACCACAGAGGCGGAGTACATTGCAGCTACTGAAGCTTGCAAAGAGATGCTGTGGATGAAGAACATGCTTCTTGAGCTGGGAGTAGATCAAGAAAGGTATGTGTTAAAGTGTGATAATCAAAGCGCAATATACTTAGCAAAGAACTCAACATTTCATTCCCGCACGAAGCATATTGACACAAGATATCATTGGATTCGAGAAGTCCTCGAGGAAAAGAAATTGTATCTTGACAAGGTTCACACAGACAAGAACTGGTCAAACATGATGACCAAGGTAATACCGACAAAGAAGTTTGAAGATTGCTGTCAAGGTGCAGGTCTACTACTGCCCCCCAATTAAGTCGGGAGGGGGAGATTTGTTAGGATCCCTCCTTAATTGGAGAGGTTCTAGAAAATTCTAGAGTTTTCTAGAGAAGTATAGAATTTTCTAGAACATTCTAGAGAATCCTAGAGAATTGTAGAATTCTCTAGAAGCTTGTGGAATAGTGTGGAACCCTCTGGAACATTCTAGAGATGTGTGGAGCCTTCCGGAACCTTATGGAAGAGTATAGAAGGATATAGAAGGGAGTAGAGATTCCTGGAATGTGTGGAGCATTCTAGAGAACCAATCTCAACCCTTGATCCCCACCATTCATTTTGAAGGTGGAGTAGTATAAATAGGGGTAGGAGGCTTCATTCCTATCCATCCAAGCCAAGAGTGAATCCACTTCTTAGAGTGAGAAAGTGAGAAAGCCTCTTTGTGAGAGAAGAGAGATAGTCTCAAGTTTGAGTGTGCCACCATAGAGTGAGTCAATTTTATAATTACATTCTTGTAATCCTACTATTCTTTTTGTATAGTGGAAGAATCTCCATATTGGAGAATTTAACTCGTGTGCTCCCATTACTACCTTTAATTTCTAAGTGTCTATCTTAACTTCACGAAGCGGGAAAGTCCGAGTTTTCCCAACAAGATGTAATTTATTTAACTTATTTGTTAATCTTAAATTAACAAATATTTTGGCTTTTACATTTAATCTCTCTTATGATTTAATTATTTTTACATATTTCTTATTAAATTTTTAACATATGAATGTCTCGCAAAAATAATATTTATAATTTAATGGCCATAATTTATATCTATAAAATTTAATATGTATTTATAATAACAACAAACACACTATTTCATTCATATAGATCAAAATTAACACACACATACACACACACACAAAATTTCATTCATATAGATCAAAATTAACACACACACACTATTTCATTCATATAGATCAAAATTAATTTATTAGAATTTAAATTATTCGATTACCTTCTTGTTAATTTTTAATTTTAACAAAATTTGATATACACATTAAAGATAACATATAATTATAATTCAACGTTTAGATCAACAAAATTATCCTTTAATATAAAGTTATTGATAATATAATAATCGATAAAAGTTAAATTTATTTAATACAATCACTTTTCATGATAATAATAAGTTTAATAAATATATTATTATAAAATATCATAAGTATCCTTGTTTTAGACGAAATTTTTAATGCATCAATTACATTTCTTTTTTATATATAAGTATATAATCAATATACAATTACTTGTTTTTAGTTTAGATCTTCTTTGAAAGAATTTATGGATAATTTATTTTTATTTATTTTATTTTATAAGTGTTTATGAGAGCATTTAAATAAACTTATAAAATATCTTATAAGTAGTCTATAAGATATTTTGAACTTATTTTAATAAAATGTTTGGTATAACTTATTATTTAACTTATGTAATAGGTTATTGAAAAATATTTAAATTCAAATCCTATCATTGACATAAATATTTTTTTATTTTTTATTCTTTCACTAAAAAATAGTTTTTTTTTCATTATTTCCTCTAAAGGTCTTCTTTTATCCCTTCAACAACTTTTGGTCCTCTTTATTTTTTTCTCTTCTTCTCCAACGTTTTTTTTTTTTATCTCTTTCCCTCAAAATCCATATTATCCTATTATAAAAAAATCTCATAACTTTTTTTTCTCTAAAATGACACATTTAGAATGATTTTGTTGTTAATAATTACACTATTTTTTAATTATGATTTTATAAAATAAATAGAATTGATTTTTAATTTTTAAAATTTATGGTTCTTAATTTTTAATTATGGTTATATATATATATATATAATTGATTTCTCATTTTATTAATAGCTTCACATTTTTATAAACTATAATTAGATGAATGGTGACTAGTAATTTTTTTTTTAAAATTTTTGATATTATTGTTATGTATAATGTCATTTTTAAAAATTATTTAGTTACTTTTATATTTTAATTTTATTTTTGGTCAAAATTTTATTTTTTATTTTTTAATTTAAAAAATGAGATAACATCTTATAAATGTTTAAATAATGATATATCAAAACACTTAAAAATTATATAAGTACTTGTTAAAATGCATATCTAAATGCAATAACTTATTGAAGTTTTACAAAAGTTTATTAAATAAAATCTTAAACAATTTGTTTATCTAAATAGACCTTTAGAATATGTTAGCAAGTTACACCATAAATGTCTTTTAATAATATCATCATGATAAATTGTTAATATATATATATATATATATATATATATATTGTTTTTTTTTTTATAAAAAAGATGAAACTTAACAATCACAAAAAGAATTTGCTAATAATGTACACTTGGCTTATTTTTTAGTTGGCTACATTAATAAATTACACCATAAATATATTTTAAAATAAAGTTAACAAGTATAATTTAGTCCTTATACATGTTGTGAATTTCCAATTTGATCCCTATTGTAAAAAAATTATTAAATTGGTTCATGTAGATGCAAGCATTATGATCCTTCGAGTAGCTAATTATATATATATATATATATATTCCTAAATATGGTCCTTATATGTCTAGAGCATTTATAATTTTGTCTTTAAACATTCTTAATTTTATCATTTATTTGTAGAAATCAAATTAAAAATACACTCCAGGTGTGAGACCAAATTAAGAATATGTTACATGTATAAGAATGTATTTATAATCTGGTCCTTACACATTCTTAATTTTATCATTTATTTGTAGAAATTAAATTAAAAATACACTATAGGTGTAAGACTAAATTAAGAATATGTAGATGTATAAGAATTAAAATAACAATAAATAATTGAGTTAATTAAGGATGTCAAGGACCAAGATAGTTTAACATTTAAAAAGTGTAAGAGGTGATCTAATAAGATTTTTTGTTTAGGGACGAAATTAAGAATTCATAATATATACAATGACTAAATACCATTTGTTAACATATTTTAACTAATACACACATGCATACACACACATATATACCGGTGGTTTAAAAATACATCAATATAACTTATATCGACTTTTACACTATTAATAATTTATACTTAAAGTTAATTTTATCGATCCAACAATTGAATTACAATTTTATATTACCTTGAATGATTGCGTCATTTTTGTTGTTGCTGTAATTAAGATGTATAAATTCTTCCCAATGAGTTGACTCATTTTAGGAATAAGGTGGCACCTCCTATTGTAACTTCATGTTCAAGGTGGGCATCAAATCTTGGCCTTTGATTAAGGAACACAAGCATCTAACCAATTGTAATTTTAGTTTGTTGTGAATTTTGTTAAAATTGGACACCAAAAAGTTCTTAATGAGTAAATAAAATTTATAAATTTTTAAAAAAATTGAAAATCATATAATACTTTGTTATATAGGTTCAAATCAATGTATAAAAATATTTTTATAATTATTTGCCAATTTAAATTAATGAAACAAAGTATCAAATAATTTTCAAAAGTTTTAAAAATTTGCATATTTGATTTATGCATTAAGAATTTTTAATTTAACGACTGAATTATTAATAATTAATGTAGGACTTAAGTTATTGAGTGAAGTAAGTCTATTAACACTTACTTTTAGAGTAAGTCTATTAAGACTTACTTTTAGAGTAAGTAAATTCCTCCTCTATATGATTTAATATCCTTAATAACATTTAATAACCTTATATTTTAACTATTAAATTTAATAAAAAAATATTATATTGAATAAATGCAAAATTTAATATTAATCAAATTAAAGTATTGTATTAATAACATTAAATACTAAATTAAATTTATGTAATAAATGTCATTAATGTATATAACTTTTCGTCTTAAGTCTATCAATTCTAACAACTATCTTGATCAACTAATGATGTTAAATATATATAGAGGGGAGAATCCATTTATTTCAAAAATAATTATTAATAAAGTTATTCTACTTAATAATTTATTGTCCGAATATATCAAATTTATAAATTTTTGCTGAGTTTGAAAACTATATGATGTTTTATTATAAAATTTATATGAACATATAATATATTTTTATAAATATACATCAATTTGAATTATGAATAATTATAAAAAAAAATTACTTTTAAAATAAATGGATCATCCTATCAATATATATTTAACATCAATAGTTGATCAAGTAGCCATTAGAGTTAATAGACTTAAATATATTAAATGAAAATTATTTACATTAATGATATTTATTACATAAATTCAATGTAGCATTTATTTTTATTAGTACAATAATTTTATTTGATTAATATTAATTTTTGCATTTATTTAATATAATACTTTTATTAAATTTACTAGTTAAAATATAAGGTTATTAAATGTTATTAAGAATATTAAATTTTATTAAGAATATTAAATGTTATTAATCATTTTATTCTCATTAAAAATAATATATTATTAAATATTTTTACCAAGTTTTTTTTTACCGAGTGATTGTAACTCCTACTTTGGAATTTGGATGGTCAATCTCGACTCCTAGATTTGATTCGTTAAAATATTTCTTAACCAATGAAAATTATATTTTATGAGTGTAAATTAATTTTTGATTGTCAATTTTGAGATATAATATATTTTAAAACATAGTGATAAATCTTACTAAAAACGAGTCCATTATTAGTGTTTTTAACAAAATTTAATCAGTAGTGAATAATTCACATAAATGATTAATGACAAAAAGAAAATAATTTGTGGAATGTAAGATATTTTATTGAAAATTATATAAAATTTTATTAAATAAAAAGTATTTATTATAAAATTTTATGTCTTTATACATATATTAAAATTAATAAGATGTAGTTTAAAATAAAAAAAAATAATGAGAAAATATGAATATATAATAATATTATTATTTAATATAATGGTATACTTATTTTTAAATTAGTCAGTTTAAAATTTATTAATCGAATTATTTAAATTAATATTTATGTTTAAAATTATTTTTTAATAAAAATAAAAATAATATGGTTAACAACTTTTAAAAGGATAATATTAAAATAATAAATTTTAAAAATAATAATTTATACAAATAATAAAAAAACTTATCTCATTTGATATTCATTTTTATCTTTTCCATTTTACTCGTAATACATCAATTGTGTAAAACAATATATTTGAAAATAATAAAATATTCAAAGAGGATTATTATCTAATATGTAGTTGTCACATATTAGTATTATATCAATGACAATATATAAAAAAATATTTATAAAATTAATGATTAAAATATAACTTTATTAAATATATGACTTGATGGATAAAAATATATGACTTATTTTCGGAATCTATAACTTTATTAAATTTATAACATTATTAAATGTGTGTGACTATTAATTAAAACCTGAACTTTACAATGTACAACTTAAAGAATTGAATTGTTGCTTATATTTATCACACATATAATAATATATTTTTTATAAGAAGATATTTTTTTATGATTGTTCTTAACATTTTATAAATTCTAAGCGAAACGATAAATATAAGTTCTTTTTTAAGAGAATTAAGTTTTATACTACTCGAAATAATGATTTATAGTATGAACCCTTATAAATAAATATTTTAAATCATAGATATTTGAAACATACAATTATTCATATGATTTAATTAAAAAAAATACCTATTTTATTACATTAATCAAATAATATAATGTTAACAAATATAAAAAAAGATGTATTATATTTTCATTTAATTTACTTTTATACTATTATTTATTATAAAGTAGTACAAAAATATTAATATTAATATTAATAATATATTTTAAAGCCAACAAATGATAGAAAAAGTTAGATATTAATAACACATTAGTAAGAACTAAAAGTAGTAATTAAGTTTTAAAGAGATAAAAAAACAATAAAAAAATTTATAGAGACTAACATTAAAATTTGCTCATTTTACATGAATTAAAAATATATTTATGTCAATATTATATTAAGAGGAAAGTTCAAACGACACCGGTATAACTTTTATTAAGTGTTACATTACTTAATAGTTTTATATTAATTGTGAATTTTGTAAATTTAACCGTTAGATTGAAAATTCATATCACTTTATATGTGTATATCAAATTTATTGCTTATGATTATTTCACAATTAATGTATGTTAATACTTATGATTAAATTTATGGCTTTCACAATTTTTTTTTGCTATAGTTTCACGAATGTGCAATTTTGGTCACCCCAATATTTTTTTATTTCAAATTTGATTCATTTAGTTTTTAAAATTAAACAGTGTTAGTCCACTCACTAATATGTCATTTAAAATTATATATAGTTAGACATGTAGAAAAATAGTAACATTAAGAATTTTAAAAAAATTAATAAATTATAAATTTTAATTGAAAGAAAAAATAAGTATACCGTATATGTAGTAAAAAGTAGTATTATTTTTATATGGAAGCCAACATGACTAAGTAATTACTGGGCATTATCATTTATAAACATGTTAACATTTTTGTTTAATTTTAGAAAATATGTTAATGAGTAGACTAACATCACTAAATTTTAAAAATTAGAGACACCAAATTTACAAAAAGAAAAAAAAAACAAAAAAAATTTTGCACAATTACAAAACTATAAATACTAAAAGTAAATTTAAGTTGATTAAACCTACATTTCTTAATAAATGTTTGTTTATAAATGAAATGAATATGAAAAATATGTTGATAGCGATATTTAATTATACATATAAAGTTAAAAATCTATTTTCTATTAAAAATTATACAATAAAATAAAAAAACCATCATTATATAATTTATCTTTGAAGCCTCAAAATCATTATGCTACTACCCCATTATAGTGAAACTAGAAATGTGTCACGGGCTCAATGTCATGGTGCTACAAAGAACTATTTTAATATTACTTTCAAGATTTTAATTGGTTGTTTTTTTAGGATTATATGTATATATCTTAATCCTCCATCACTAAACTCACCCAAGTGATTGAATATGATAGGCTCATTCAATCCCATCCACTTAAAACGGTGTAATATATAATTATTCAAGATAAAAACTAAGTCAATATACATCTAGATCTCTTGTGTGTAATTAACGATTGAGTTCAATCCTTATTTGGGATCATGACTAAACGTACCGATTTACTCTTATAATTAATAGAGAGATATTCCTAATTATATATATAAAAAAATATATCGACGGTTATAACTTATTTTATGGAATAGAGTATATAAATTTTGATATATTAAATTTAGAAATGTTTTTCAGATCATGTCCTCCAGTTGGATGCACAAGTCGTTCATCTATATCACATATGCTATTGTAAGAGCCAAAAGATAGCAACATTAAAAATAAAATCTGATAATATATTGAAGTTCTGAAATTTGATAACAAAACAAAAACATAGAGAGAAAGATGGGATCAGGGAATAACTATAACATCCAACCAAAAGAAAACTACTGCTACAAAATAGAAGGAACAAAGCACTACATCTAATCAAATTAAACCTTAAGCATTTTAAACCAACCATGCATGCATGCATGCCACCTTAATTAGTATCCTGCACCATTCAGATTCATTGCCATGTTGATCATCGCAGCATGTGCCAATATTGCGCACAGTTAATGTTTCCACCATCAACATTATTATTATTGTTGACTTGCATGGACACATAGTTGCTGGTGCTTCCATTGAAGACATCATGTGACTTGTTATGCTCCTCATTATTGTTCTCGAGCACTTTGGTAGCTTGTTCAATAGAAGTGACCCTTTTGACATAGGCATGGAGCAATGATCCTTCATAATTTGAGTCATTGTTATTCTTTTGCCTCTTGCAATTCTGGCGTCGCATGGTGCTGTTCCAGTGGTTCTTGATGGAGTTCTCAGGCCTTCCAGGCAATCTCTTTGCAATTTCTGACCATTTCTTTCCAATTTCATGATGAGCTTCAATTAGAATTATGTCTTCCTCTAGGGTCCATGGACCCTTCTATAGAATCGATATACAAAAATAAAAAAGTGAGGTCACATATATTATATCCTTAAAATTTCATAGAAGACAAATATTGAATCTTGCCCAGCTATATAACACAAAAAAATATAAAATTCAAACACCAAATTTGATATAATACTAGCAATTGGTTAAACTTGTAAATAAATATAAGTTTCAAAAAAATATGTCAGAAGAGAGTTATAAGGCGGTTCAAATGGTGTGAGAAATATAAGATTAGAGTGATAATAAGAGAATGAGGTTGAATCTCTTCAACTAATATAATTTATTAATTACTAACATTTATTGATAAAAATAAAATCTTAGAAAAAGATAATAATATTATAGATGTGTATACACATATATTAGAGCGAATTATAAAAGTTTTGATTTAGTAATATTTAAATAGTAACATATAAATATTAAATTAATGATGATAAAAAAAAATAAGATGTCAATTATTTAGAAACCGTCAAGAACTAACTACAAGAAATATTACATATAATGACATACAAAAAATGTCATTATAGGTATAATATATGTAAGTATACAATTATTTAACATATAATTATATATAATTTTAGTGTTGATTTTGAATGAGATTTAACAACATATTTTATGTGTCACTATAACATATACTCACACTTTTAACAATATACAAACATATATATTATATTTATTGTATGTGTAAAAGTAATTTTTAGTGACATGCATTGTATTACTATAGGATGTGTGTTACTATATAACAATTTTCTTGTAGTAATATTAATATATGTAAGTACATGTATAAAGAAATAATATTGTATAAATTTTCTTAAAAAATAATTTTAGTCATAAATTTTTATAAAGGAAAATTTAATTCTGTGTATTTTTTATTATTTTCTATCTAACGCCAATTACTATTATGTGTATTTTTTATTCTAAATTTCTAGTATTGAGTATGAAATAAACTATATTGAAAATAGAGAATATTCACATTATGTGTTCATGATCTTAACAAAAATCATTCACTACTTCAAGAATAAATATAATACCATAGTTATATATATATATATATATATATATATATAATTTATCACATAAATAAGTGCTATTATTTTTTATTAAGTTAAAACTGTAATACCATGAATTATTAAGGAAAATTGAGCATGTATGTTTCAGAAATGAGAATAGAAAGGAAAGGAACCTTAATGTTTGGTTGGAGATGGTTAAACCATCTTTCTCGACACTGCTTTCCAATCCTGCCTTGTAGTAACTTCGCAATTTCCGACCATTTCTTCGGTCCAAACTTTTCAACCAATTTCACAAGAGCACTATAAAGAATCATAAACTCCAATATTAATTAATTTTTTCACGATTTTTTTAACATTCAAAAAATTCAGAAATGAAACGAATAAAAGGAATTTTTCTTAGTAAAATCTATGAAAATCACATAGATGTTTTTTTTTTGTATAAAATTTTCTGAGTAAAAATCCAGTATTAATTAATTATTCACGATGTTTTGTTTAGAATAAAATTTAATGATACATGAGAATTAGTTTTTTTTTTTTTTTTTAGAAAAGGGAAAACAAATAAAAAGATTGAGAGAGAATACATAATAACACATATACCTATCCTCTTCTTCAGTCCACTGCCCTTTAATTATGTTATCATTAGCATTATCATTTTGAAATTTGTCCATCCTCTGATCAATGTCCCATTGATATTCACTCATTGGCAACCCATTCTCATTAGAGAGAAAAAGAGGTGATGGTGTCATGGAAGAAGAAGCTTGAAAGGGATGAATCATGCTTTTCTGTGAAAAATCACTTATGTCTTTTCCTTTGTGGTGGTGTCCAGGCAAAACATCCATTTTATTGTTATTGTTTTGTTCTAACATCATAGGATGATGATGGTAATCGTCAACAAAACCTCCTCCTGAAGAAGATCCATCACCCAAAGATGGGGTTGGTATCCCATACAAAGGGGTGGAAGAAGGACCCCCCATCACAAAGGCAGGGTTTTGGGTGGCCACACTCATTATTTGGTTTTGAAAATGTTCTGAATTGTTGCCTGGATGGAACATGATGGGTTGTGGTGATGGTGGAATGAGTATGGAACTTTGTAGTGGCTTCAGGTAGGGATTTTCGGGGAAAAGGCTTGAAAGGTATGGGAGATTTTGAAAGCTTGGATCCATTCAGACAACAATAGAGTGAATTTAGTAAAACAAAAAGGTTGTCTCTAGAAAGTCAAGGAGAAAAGAGAAATTGTTGTTTGTGATGTGATAGGAATAGGGGTTTTTATATTTATAACTTGGGACTTAGGAAGGGAAGAAATGGAGTGAGGCAAAATGTGACTAATAGCCTTTGATGTATAAGTGTATTCAACGACTCTGATTCACAGTTAGTATGACCATTGAGATTCTACTCTAAAGCAAGAAAACAAGGTTTTGCTTTTTTTTATTTTTTATTTTTATTTTTTATAGTCTTTTTGTATTTTTATACATTCATAAACACTCATTTAATCTAAATATATTATTAAATACAATATTATATAATCTAGGTCCACCTTAAGTCTCAATCAATTTCTACACGACATGTAACAAATTGTTATTAATTTTTTCTAAGACTTAAAATTTTCAATTATACTAGGTTATTTTAGTAGTAGGTAAGAAGTGTAGATATATACAAACTTAAGTTCAATCTTTGTTGTAATAATTGTATACCAGAAAACGATCGGAACTATCAACATTATATGATGGTTAAAGAGCGTTGTAATAGTTACTCCTCATTAACGCTGTGCAATAATTACGGTTAATAAAAATTTATTATTTTTTTCTTCTATCTCTCTCTCTTTCTCTCTCTCTCTCTTATCATATCATCTATTATACTTTTGCTTTGTAAATGAAAAAAAAGTATTATGTAATACACAATCTATAGTGACACAAAACTTATCACTAAAAATTACGTTTATCAACACTATAGATACAATATTTGTTGATATATTATTAAAAGTGTAAGTATATGTTATAATGACACAATACATGTTGTTAACTCTTATTTAAAATCAATACTAAAATTGTGTATGGATATAAGTCAAATACATTTATACCTATATATATATATATATATAATTATATCTACAATAACATTTTTTGTATATCATTATATGTAACATCTTTTGTAATAATATTATTTTAGTTATTTCTCTTACTAGGTGTCACATAGATTTAGGATGTTTACAACTTATTTTTCTTTTGCTAATATTTTTACCTTCTTTTATGTATTAATATTTTTTTAGATAAAGAAAGTTTTTAGACATTGTGGAAGATGTGGTGATTAGAACAATTTTTTTTTATCAAAATCGCAACTGGTATGTTTGTAAAAGTTTAGGGGAAAAGAAAGAAAAAATAAATGGCCTAAATTTGGTAATAAATAACTAAAATTGAAGTTTGACATATAAAAATTATTGAATTGAGAAAATTATCTATGTATTAGGGAGTAATTCTAATTTAATTTAGAGTTTTGAGTCTAAATAAGCAAGAATAGTTTTGTTGTTAACAGTTATCTTATTTCATGCACTCTCTTAAAATTAATTACATGTATAATATATTGTTTAGTTTACTCTAGTCTTACATTCCAAAAAAATAAAAAATAAAAAAAAAGCTTTTTAGTTCTTCAAATTTTGGGTATGCATTTTTTTGTGCTTCAAATTTAAAATTTGTGGTTTTGATCCTCAAAATATCACATACATTATCATTTCAACCCCTTAAATTTAAAAATTATTTTTTTAATCTATAAAACTTCCAAAAATAAATATTGTAATGTTATCTTTTGACTTTTACGCCTGTTTATACGTTATATTTTAAGTTGTTGTGTTATGCTTTTAGTTGTTTTATAAAATTCTAAGGAGGTGTTTGATATATGGAATGTTTTTATTTTCTTGGGAATCTTGATTTTCCATGTTTGGTAGCTATTTTAAAAAATTCTTAGGAATATAGTTTCTTAGGAACCGTTTTTATCCCACTTTCTAACAAAAACATTCTCATGAAGGAGTGAAAATCCAACTTTTCAGAATTAAAGAAATAATTTTATATATAAAAAAGATCACAATATCCCTTTTTTTTTCTCTCTCTCTATCTCCTATTTCTCTTTCTCCCTCTCTTTGTCTCTCTCACTCTCACTTACCCCTCCTCGTCTCCCTCTCTCTTTCTCTCTCTCTCTCTCTCTCTTATATATCATTATTTCTTAACATTGTCAATTTAATAATAATATTAAAGTATGTTTTGTTTCTAAAGTTTAATGGTATTTGTGAACACTTTATTTTTTTTAATGAAATAAAATAATATATTTTTATCCTTCTTATTTATTATGTAATATTTTTCTTTGTTTATTTCTTTTGTTGAATTTTTTATTCAAATATAACTATAAGTTATCAACTTTTAAAAATAGTTTAGTGTCATATTCGTAATAAGATTTGAGTAAATAAATAAATCTAATGATATTATTTTAATAAATAATATATTTTTGTAAACAATATTATATAGTCAGGAATACACTACTTATGAATAATCCCAGAAACCTTTATGAGTAATTGAACATATTTTAACTATTCTTAGGAATCATGATTCTTAGAATTTGTAATTCTCGAGAATCATGATTCTTGATTATGAAAAAACATCTCCCCTACCAAACACCCTAAAGGTTAAAGAATCATTGAAAGTTAAGTTGTTTAGACTTATTTGAGTTGAGATCAAGTTGGACCAAGAAAGGGAGAAGATATGGATGTTCATAGGTCAAGTTAGTTTGACGTTGGGTAAAAATTCAATCCAAACCAATTAAATTTAATTATCTTAGATTGATGTATGTGACACCCTCTACCCCAACATTAAAACACAATAAATGTAAACAATAATTTTTTTTCCTTTTTGAGTAAATCAAGTCTTTCATAGTTGAAAACCTTTTTCATGGATAAAATAATTGTCTCAATATTATAAGGTAGAAGATTCACATTCGTAACTCATAAATCATAAAAAGTCAACATATAAGTATCAAAACTCAAGAAGGTGGCAGTGCCTCCTAGTTAGGAATTGACATAATTTTCAAATCATGTAATAAAACTAATATGACAAAGATGTACATTTTTATTTTTTATCAAGGACGTTCAAAATTACAAAAGAAAGATTACAAACTTTATTTACGTTATTTCTTTGCTAGAAATTACAAAAGAAAACAAGCTAAAGTTATTAAAACAATAACATATTAGACTAAGCTAGCTAAGCCCCGATGTCACATCCTATCAGAGCATGCCCAACTGAAGCCTTAAGCCTCATCACCAACATCATGATCACCTGCAACATAATTTAAACATATACAAAAATAACAAGGGAGTGAGAAACATCTCACTCAGTTTCAGGTGCAGAAATAAAGGTTAGATAGCACACACACGCACAACAAATATAAGTCACATGTAAACAATACACATAAATAATCAATATCACATATATATATTCATTTATCATGCTATGATGTCATGTATTCGACTCATAAATGCATGCATGTGGCGCCATAAGGAAGTTTCACATATCATCACTGGTGACCCTAAGGCACACCTGGTTACATCACTGGTGACCCTAAGGTACACCTGGTTACATCACTGGTGACCCTAAAGTACACCTTGTTAGCAAGTTACATCACTGGTGACCCTAAGGTACACCTTGTTAGCAAGTTACATCACTGGTATGCGGCCTCAGCGGCACACCTGGAATAATATATGCATATGATGCATGTCATACATTCATTATTTCATTAACTCAACATTTGACTTATTACAAAGTTTCATTAAGTACATCATGTCATCATTTTTCATGTTCTCATAATCATAACTTGTCTCAATAGTTCATTCATAGGTCTCATGTCATTTGTCCATATTTCACATGGTCATGTCATAAATGCTCCTCATAAGGTCCGCACAGGAATTCACCGAGAGCATCTTTATTCATATTAAAACTTATTTATTTTTAACATTAATTATATATTCGTTATTACTTCCAACAAGGAACAAAGTAGAGCAAATAGAAAATAAAACAGAACAATGGCAAGGGATTGGGTTACATAATCATTTATTATTTCCAACGAGGAACAGAACAGAGCAAACAGAAAAATAAAACAGAACAACGGCAAGGGATTGAGGTTACATAATCATTTATTATTTCCAACGAGGAACAGAACAGAGCAAACATAAAATAAAACAGAACAACGGCAAGGGATTGGGGGCCAATCCGACAATCAAACCATCCAACAATTATCCTCACACCCCCGAGCGAGGTTTCTCACTCCCCCCCTTACCTGGATAAGCAGGAGTTGAAACTTGGGCAGGGCCTCCTCCTCTGAATTCCCTCTTTCTTTCTCTTTCTCTCTTTCTCTCTTTCTCTCTCTCTATCTCTCTCTCTCTCTCTCTCTCTAAAATTTTCACTTCTTACTCGGTTATAAAATTTTCACCCCCCTCCCCTATTTATAGGCATCCTGGCGCACCCGGAACGGCCCGTATTGAATTCGGAACGGCCCGTTCCGGAGCCTTCAAATATACTTAAAATTTTAAACTGGAATGGCCCGTTCCAAAATTGGAACGGCCCGTTTCCAAAAAGCAGAACGGCTCGTTCTAAAATTAGAACGAACCGTTCTAAGATTCGTGTTACCACTGATTGACCATAAGCAGAACGGCCCGTTTCTAACTTAACTTTTTAGGCGTTTTAAGAAATCCGGAACGGCCCATTTCCCTTTGGGAACGGCCCGTTCTAGGAAACCCAAAAAAGTGCCTTTTACAAATTTGGAACAGCCCGTTCTACTTTTTCAAAAACAACTTATTTTCTTCGTCTGAAACGGCCCGTTCCAATTTTGGAACAGTCCGTTCTGACGTAAAAAAAAATAGAATTTTACAAATTTTTTCATAAATAATTGAAATTATTAAAAACCCTTACAATATTTTATAAAAACCCCTTTTTAATTAACTAAAATAAATAATAATCAACATTGTATGATAGAAAATTCGGGTGTTACAATGTAATTTAATAATTGAATCATATTCGTTCAGCTTGGATCATCAAAAACTTGATGAATTTTTTTAAAAATTCAATTTTTTTCTTTAAATAAATAGATTTTTCCAACATTAACTAAATTGATATATTATTAAAAATTAACTAAAGTGATAGATTTGTAATATAATTCGTCTTTTTTTTTCTTTTCTTAATCAATTTAAGGATTTTAAATGCAATATAGTATGTGAAGATGACACTTAATATATTGTAATATAATTCATCTTGATTTCTTGAAGTATTTGAGAAAAGGAATTAAAAAAAACTACATATTGTAACACAAAAATGCCTTCAAAATAATCAAATATCCAAACCAATCAAACATCGAGTTTAATGGTTTGGTTCAAGTTGGACCCAAATAAAAAAAACTGAATTAATTAAATTGATTTGGTTTAGGTTTGTTCAAATTTTAAATTGTAAATCCAATATCCAAACCAATCAACATCGAGTTTAATGGTTTGGTTCAAGTTGGATCTAAATTATAAAAAAAAAAACTGAATCAATTAAATTGATTTGGTTCAGATTGTTAGGTTTGTCACATTGATTCGATCCAATGAACATCATTAGGGGAAGATATACAAGACTTTCATAAAACAAGAACTCCATAAGTTCATTTCTTAAAGGTTTTAGAGATAAGTTAGAGACATAATTTTTGAAGCCAATGTAGACCTTTTCTTCCTCTGATTCCACCAAGAGCTTCTAGATCCTCCTTTGAAGTCAAGTTTAGGTTGTGGAAGTGAATTCATGCCTTGAGGAGCTTGAATTGTTAATGAGAAGTTGACCCTAGGGAGTTTCATCATTCATCTCATTTTCTTTGATTTCTCACTTCCAAGAAGCAAATAGAGGTACAAGAAGTTTCTTCTTAATTCTTTGAAGTTCTTCTGTGTTTAATTGCTACTGAGTTTTCTCGTTAGCATTATGAATTGAATTTTGATGTTGAGTTAAGTTGGAGATGGAGTTTTGGGGGTTTAGGGTTTTTGAAGCACCAAGACCCCAAAGTTGCCAAATTTCATGATGATTAATAGTTGCATGTTATTTTTTTCTTATGTCATTTTCATGTTGTTTGAGTTAGTTATGTGGAGAAAAGATAAGCACTAGAAAGGGGGTTGAATAATGTATAAAATTTTTTTGCATATTTTCTGCAGTGAAGTAGTAACACTAGTCAGATAAAGCAAGAAGAGTAATTAGATGAATCATTGAATATTTTTATATTGGTTCACTTCAACCACCGAGACTACGCCTAATTCTCAAGACAACCAGATTGATTTTCACTATCTTTAAACAAAGATACAAATATTCTTTTAAGAAGCCACTTCTAGTTCAACCCTAAGTATTCTTTTACTTGCTTCTTCAAATAATTATCCAAGTATTCTTTTAACAACAACCTCTCTAGGTGACACCTTCTACCCTGCATGCTATAACACATAATATATTGAACAACTGAATAACCTCAAATATTAAATTACAAAAGAATTAAAATTAAACTACTCCAATTAAATAACAAATCAAATTCTAATTAGTCCTAACTAATTATCTAGTGTCACGTGTCCTATCAGAGCATAACCTTTCTATGAGGACTAAGTTTCATCACTAACATCTTCAACATCATGTTGAAGATCACCTGCAACAACATACAAGAAGAACAACATAAAACAAAAAGAGTGAGAAACATCTCACTCTAACTCACGACGTAAAATGTAGCCGGACAACCAAACACAGACAAGAGATATATCAACATAACATAAATATATCAATCATATAACATACTCCATTCACTCACAATATGACAACTAAAAACTGCATAACAATAAGATGCATTATGCAATGAACACGAACTACATGTTATCATACATATGATGCTAGTAAAAATATCGCATATCACACTTGTGCATTGTCACTAGCAACACATGTAAAGTAGTTTAGAAGTACATGTCGGGCTATACCCTCTATGCACTTTCATTAAAAGGACATACTACCAAGGTATGGTCATAATAGCTAAGTCACGCAAGATAGATCCCATGCTCACAAGGGCAAGATTGGGATTTCCAAACCGAGTCATCCTCAAGGTTGTTTCCCAAGCTTTTACACAAGGGACATTCCCTCGCAATGTATTCCATATCATACCCTTTAAAAAAAAATTTATGCACATGATACATGTCAAACAAACTCTATGCAATACATTCACATGGTCTTATACCACAACACATCACACATTTCATCATATTATACCATGGCTAAGCCTTGCTTAGACTTCTCATCATATGACCCTCACAGGATCCATACACGTCAAATGTGTCAATGTCAAAGCACATCAATCAATTCATACATGGCTCACAATATGTCATATCAATGGCATACTCACACATTACAACCAATTATTAAGTAATACAAAGATTACACAACATCATCCAACACACCTCAAGTAAGAATCATTATGAGATTGTTTAATCATATGTTAATATCTCAACCATTGTCATTGAGATCAGTGTTACTAAGAATTTAAATCAATAGCTTAACTAGTCTAACAACTTTATCACTATCACACGTTTAGTCATTAGACATCATTATCATTAAAACACCTCAAGTCATTAAGGTTGTAATTAGAGGAAAATCTTCTTAATTAGAGAATATATCTGTAGAATCTTTTAGGTTATTTTTTAGAATATTTTTTCCTTATTTCCTTATTTTGAAAGATTAGATTGTTATAAATAGGTGTAAGAAAAATGTAATACGTATGAATGATAATAATAAAATCATTCTCCTTTTCAAGTTGGTATCAGAGCTCCCGAACTTGGGAGCTCTGTTTTCGGTGCAACAGTAGCCACCGCCACCGCTGTCTGACCACTACGGTTGCCGCCGTAGCTGTTGGGGTCGTTGATAGGGCAGAAAGGTGTGCCCAACTTCGGCAAACACAACGCCAGAATTTTCTTCGAGAAATACGCTGCCACCGTCGCCGGTGCGTGTAGCCCACCTGCCTAGCTCCAGCGAGACCCACTCGTCGCTGTCATAGAAAGAGTTGCTAGAGCCTCTTGAGTCCGTTCCACGGGTCAGTGACGTCCCATTTGGCCCAGATTTGAGTAGATATGAGTTTTAAGTTCTACTACTTTTTCCGGTGTAGCCCACACGTCATCGTCTCTCGGATAGGGTCACCAGATTGCATTCCAAAGGATGTCTGAGGTAAAAATTATTCCTTTGGGTCCTAATATCTTCCAAATGTGGTGGGAGCCTATCAATTGGATGGTCAAAATTTCTTACAATGGAGCTAGTATATTTGAAGGATTCTCAAGGGATGTTTAAGACTAGATCACATAGATGGTGGAGGGCCAGGACCAAACAACTCAAATTTTCCAATTTAAATTTTCCAATTTGGGACAATGAAGATTCACTAATTATGACTTGGATGTGGCATTTCATGATTCCTGAGATAAGTCGAAATTATATGTTTCATTCTTCTGCCAAAGAGATATGGGATAATTTACAGTGTAATTTTTCATTAACAAAAGGATTTTGTTGCATGCTATGACATTGATAGCAGGATATTTAATACAAAACAGGGCTCTCTTTCCATATCAGAATATTACGAAATCCTGAATGGACATTGGATTGAATTAGATCAGTACTAAACAATAAAGATGTGTAAAACAGATGTTGCCGCACATGCTGATGCCATGGAAAGAGGAAGAATCTTTAAATTTCTCCATGGCTTGAATCATGAGTACGACCCAATCAGGGTACAAATCTTAGGAAGAGAAAAATTATCATCCCTATTAGAAGTATTTTTTATGGTAAGAGGAGAAGAAACTCGGAGAGCTGTCATGCTTGATGGAGGGGTCTCCAACACAAGCTCTACCATGACAACTGGAAAAGGGGTCCACAAGGGAGCAAATGTCGGAGGAAAGTCGTTTGAAAAAGGTAATCATGGAGTTTATTGTTCACACTGTAGAAAATCTAGACATACCAAGGAAACCAGTGTTTTAAAACCCGGACCGACCCGGCCGGTCGGACCGGTTGGACCGGGAACCGGTGGTCCAGCCGGTCCGAATCTGAAGTTGGATCGGTTATGCAGTCGACCCGTTTCAAACCGGATTGAACCGGTCAATTTTCCGGTTCAACCGGTGAACCGGTGGGTCAAACCGGTTCAACCACTTTTTTTTCTTTTTTTTTTTTAAATTTTTTTTAAGGGACCATAAATCACAAAAATAATAATGAAAATTGAATCTCTTAATGAAAAAGCAAGGAGTCTTATTAAATATAACAATGACTACTTGTTCTAATATATTTGTTTGCAATATATACAACTTAAATAACTTTTATAGTATATTATTAATTTTAAATTATATATTTAATAATGCAATATCTATGTAAATATTACATATATTATTTTGTGATATTAATTGCAAGTATATTATATATGTACATATTATTTATATTTTTAATTTGTATTAATATACCGTTTAACATGTAATTTTTTTATGTATTTTTTTACAAAATAAAAATAAAAATAATTTTAAATAAGATAGAAAAATTGAAATTTAAAATAAGATATGAATTTATTAAAATATATTTAATATGAATATTTTTTTAATAAAAATAAATAAAAATCGAGTCATGCGGTTCAACTAGTGACCCACCGGTTCAACCTTTGACCCACTGACCCAGTACCTTAACCGGTTCGATGACCGGTCCGGTTTTTAAAACTATGAAGGAAACATGCTTCAAACTCCATGGAATAAATAATGTTCTCGAGCACATGAGAAACAACAAAAGGTCTACTCAAAGATAGGAAAATCATACTACCTTAGAATAGAAAGCCACCAATCAATCTAGTACTTCACCACCACCAGATCTTGATATGAAAGCTTATAAGGAGGAACTCGAGCGCTTGAAAGCAATGGTTGAATCAATGAGTAAGCCCTCTAGATCATGTACTCTGTCCATGAAAGGTAAGATTTGTCTCAATACTGTTGGTCTTGTGTCTCAAGGTATTTGGATTCTTGATTCAGGAGCAACTGATCATATGAAACCTTTTCGTGTGTTCTTCAACTCATGTTAAAAGAAATAGAAAACAACTTATTATAGTTGCGAATGGTAAGGGTGTACCTATATGCGGCTTGGGAATATAATTTTGGAATCATCTATTGTATTAAATGATGTTTTACATGTTCCACAATTAGCAAATAGTCTTATCTCTATGAAAAAACTCACAAAGGATTTAAATTATTCAGTAACATTTTTCTCAACTTATTGTGTTTTTCAGGACCTTGCCACGAGAAAGATGATTTTAACTGCTAAGGAGCAGAGTGGGTTGTATCTGTTGGAGTCTGATGACCAAAGCAAAACAAAAATCATGAGTCAACAAGCTACATCTGAGATGTGGGCAAATTCCCAAATATGGTACATCATAAAAGGCTTGGGCATTCTTCATTCAACCTTATCAAGTCCTTATTTCCTCATTTGTTTACCAAGGAGTCTGTTGAGTCATTTAATTGTGATATTTGTCGATTGTCAAAACACCATTGTGCATCTTATCCTATTAATAATAAAAAGAGTATTTCTCCATTTGATTTAATTCACCCTGACATTTGGGGACCTGTTGCAGAATCTATTTCCAGAGCCAAATGATTTGTTACCTTTATTGACGATTGTACCCGTGTCACGTGGATATACCTTATGAAAAATAAATCAAAAGTTTTTCCGTCTTGTCCAAAATCAATTTGGAAAAAATATCAAAAGAATCAGGTCTGATAATGGTACTGAATATGTGAATCATGAATTTCTCAATTTTTTGTCTCATAATGGTATTGTTCATGAACTAACATGTGTAAACATCCCTTAACAAAACGGGGTTGCAGAAAGAAAGAATCTTCATCTTCTTGAAGTAACTAGAGCTCTTCTTTTTCAAATGTTTGTTCCAAAAAATTATTGGGAAAAAGTTGTGTTAACTGCCACATATCTCATCAACAGGTTACCCACTTGTATCTTAAATGGCATTAGTCCTATGGAGTCTCTATTATCTTTTGTTCCTTCTTCTCCCTAATATTGAGTCTACCTAATCGAGTCTTTGGATGTATATTTTTGTTCACTCTCATCATCTTAATCATAGTAAATTAGATCCCAAAGCTCTTAAATGTGTCTTTATTGGGTATCCTTCTAATAAAAAAAAAGGGTACATATGTTATCAACCTTAGAGTCGTCGCGTCTTTATCACCATGGATGTCATCTTTCATGAAACACAATCCTTTTATGTCAGTCCACCACTTCAGGGGGAGAAAGCACTTGAAGTGGAGGAGCTCTCCTTCTTGTCATTACCATATTTATCTTTGCAGGATGCCCAAGATCTGAGCAATGAAGCTACCATGGTCCACAATGAGAAAGAAGCAAAAGAAGACAATATTTTTGGCAAAAAAATATGAAAGAAGAAAATAACCCACTTCGACTCTCGAGTAAGAAAAATTGTCTAATCCAGAGGTGAGGATCCATGAAGATAACAATGAGGAGGTAAGTATTATTGAGGATTTACCCATTGCATTGAAAAAGGAAAGAAGATCATGTGCTAAATACCTTATTTCTCGGTATGTTTGCACTAACACTCTCTCTAATAAGCACAGAAGCTTTATTACTGCCATTGATGCCACATAAATTCCTACCTTAATCCAGGAGACCATGAAACTTGAACATTGGACTCAAGCCATGAAAGAAGAGATGGATGCATTAAAAGAAATTCAACTTGGGAGATTGTTGATAAGTCAAGAGACAAGAAGGCAGTGAAACATAAGGCAGATGAGACAATAGAAAGATATAAAACTATATTGGTGGCAAAAGGCTAATACCCAAACTTATGGGATTAATTATGAGGAAACGTTTTCCCCAGTGGCAAAGATGAATACAGTTCAAGTTGTTCTCGCTTTGGCTACTCATTTTGGTTGGGACTTACACCAGTTGGATGTGAAGAATGCCTTTCTTCATGAAAATCTGGAAAAGGACGTGTACATGGAGATTCCCCCAGGTTTTGAAGTGAAAAATAAAAGAAACAAGGTATGCCTCCTAAAGAAAGCATTGTATGATCTTAAGCAATCCCCTAGAGCATGGTTTGGAAGATTTACAAAAGCAATAATTTCCTTGGGACACAGACAAAGCCAAAGAGATCATACTCTATTCATAAAGCACTCTTCTACAGGTAAACTCACTCTATTGCTCGTTTATGTGGATGATATGATTATTGCAGGAGATGATGAAATAGAAAAATTGGCATTAAAAGAAAAGTTGACAGCCCAATTTGAAATGAAAGACCTACGAAAACTTGAGTATTTTCTTAGAATAGAGGTTGCTTATTCCAAGAACGAATTTTTCATCTCCCAAAGGAAATATGTACTTGATCTCCTCAAAGAAACAAGAAAGTTGGGATGTAGAATCTCAACAGTTCCTAGAACAGAATCACAGAATTGGAAGTGAAGAAAGTGCTCTTGTAGAGAAGGCCCAATATCAGAGATTGGTAGGAAAATTAATTTATCTATCACACACAAGACCAGACATTGCTTATACAGTTAGTGTAGTGAGCCAATTTATGCATGATCCAAGAGAGAGACACATGCAAGCAGTTGACAAAATTCTCCACTTGAAGTCAAGTCCAGGAAAAGGGCTATTGTTCAAAAGAGAAGATACACTGACTATGAAAATATATACTGATACTGACTATGCAGGTTCTATTACTAACAGAAAATCTACTTCTGGGTATTGTATGTTTATTGGAGATAGTCTCGTAACGTGGATGAGCAAAAAGCAAGATAGAGTATCTCGTTCTAGTGCAGAAGCTGAATTCCGAGCCCTTGCTCAAGGAATCTATGAAGGACTCTGGATGAAAATCATTTTGGATGACCTTAATGTCAAGGTGGACAACCCCGTACAACTATACTATGACAATAAGTCTGCCATGAGCATTGTCCATAATCCAGTACAACATGATAAGACCAAACACATTGAGATTGACAAATATTTCATCAAAGATAATCTAGACAGAGTGATGGACCATGGGCCAAAGGCCCAATCACTAGAGCTATGGCCAGGAGCATTCAAGAGGGGTTGGACAACTTGAAAACCAATGGGCTTTCCTAGCCCAAGGTATCATTCTCATGGACCAACCTATCATAAAGAGAAGGCATGGCTCTGTTTATATAAACTTTTACATAGTATTCTTGTATAGGCTTATTTTTACCTTTGTATTTATGAGGCACTTTATTTCATTTTATAGATCATTGTATATTGTTTTTAGGATAGGTTACTTGGAGACTTTGACTCCATTTAACCTAATTTTGGAGTACACTCATTTTTTATTTTTTCAATAATAGAAGTGGGTTGGCATTTAGCAATGCTAGAGGGTATGACTAGTAATTGTGCCAGAATTGGGCCTAGGCAAAATTTTACATATTAGACTTATTTTGCTCATAATTTTTCATAGGTTTGATCTAGCTAGGTCTCATCATCTTTGGATGGACCTAACTAGACCAAACCAAACATTTTTTAAATTAATTCAAGGAGCAAAATGGAACCAAGGCCGCCTAGCTTGCCTTGGCTTCTACCTTTGGCCGAATTACTTCTCACACTTGGAAGCCTTGAGAAGCTTGAGCTACAAGCTTCTCCTTAACTTGCTTCCCAAGCAAGCTAAGTGAGAAGCTTGCTCTACAAGCTTCTTAACTAGCTTGGACGGTCAAGCAACTCAACCATGGTCAGTGAACCATGGTTAAAGTTAGCTTGCACCCTAAGCTACCTCCTTCTATATATTTGTAACTCTAACATTTTCCCTCACTCTTGATGAATGAATTTCAGAATTTACGCAAAATTCTCTCTTCCCAAAGTCACCTAGAATCCATGGAGAACTCTCTCCTTAAGTTCACTACAAGGTTTTCAACCTTTGAGCTTGGTTTCATCAAGCTTCTTCACTCTCTCAAGGAGTAACCGAGCACTCCTTAGTGCTTCTTCACCAATGAAGAATTCTTCAAGGTGCTTCCGTCATCCTCAAATAGTTTCAACCTCAAAGAGCAAGGTCCTGGACGGTGGAGATTGAAGAACAACAATTTTCTTCGAATTTCTTCCATCACAGAGGCTTTGTGATTATAACTCATGTTCCTACAGAACTTCAGATAGCAGATAATTTTACAAAAAGACTCCCTCAAGGTAGATTTCAAGATCTTGTTGGCAAGTTGGGAATGATTGATATTCATTTACCAACTTGAGGGGGAGTGTTGTTATTAAAGGAAGATATTCCTAATTAGAGAATATATCTGTAGAATCTTCTAGGTTATTTTTTAGAATATTTTTTCCTTATTTCCTTATTTTAGAATATTAGATTATTACAAATAGGTGTAAGGAAAATGTAATACGTATGAATGATAATAATAAAATCATTCTCTTTTTCAAGTATTAACAATCAACTTACATCATAACCTATTAACAATTATTTTCTACCATAATTCATCATTCCTAAACATTGATATAAGTATCTCAAACCATTCATAAGATCAAACACTTAAAGGGTAAAACTACTCATTACCCTCATTCACAAATTACATTAATTTAACCTTCTAAGGCATCGTGTGATCCAAATGTCCTATCTAGAGCTATATATATGATATCAAGTTGATCTTACTTTTATTAGAAAGATAAAACATTTATCTCTAATTTCTATGTTGACCACAAGAGCTAATTATGTTATCTACCATTTTTTTAAAAAAAAATACAAAACCACAATGTTTAAACCTAAATCTGACAACTTGACCTATGTTGACTAATTTGATCATAAATTGAGTTATAGACTTTCTTTTTAGGTGATTCCAACGACATTTGAAAGATAACATTCAAGGCTACAACTTGTATGAAGATTACAAAACCTATTTCTACCTACGTTACATTTTGCACACAGAATATGAGATTCACCTTTTAACTCACATAACTCAGTCATTCCTTAACATTTGTGTGTGTTATAGGTATATTTAGCTAATACAACAAAATTGCCCTTATAATATCTTTTAAAAGAAAACAAAGATTAAAAAAAATAAAAATTAAAACATAAGAAAACAATTCAAGAGAAAATAAAAACAAATTGTGTATAAAGAAGTGTCACATTTATATACCTAAAATCTTCCAAAGTCCACTACTTTTGATTAAGTTATAAGTATCTTTCAACTTTTACCTTATGTATCATCTTATCAATGTCACTTGATATTCAATCAACAAACTCATTCTTAATAAAAAGAAAAAAGAGATTATAATGACTTAGATGAAAAAGCTTTAATTGGACGATACGAGTTTTCTGTGAAAAATCACATGACTTTGATTTAGTGGTGGTAGCCATGCAAAGCATCCATTTTTTTTTTTTGTTGTTTGGTGCTAACATCACAAAGTAGTAGTGAACATCAACAAATCATCCTTTAAAGAAAGATTCATCTCTCAAAAAGAGGTTATCATATACAAAGGTGTGAAAGAATGATTCTCTGTCACAAAATCAAGAATATGAGTAGACACATTCATGATTAGGTCTTGGAAATATAGGAAATCCTCGTTGTTGGGAAAAACATGATGAGTAGTAATGGTGTTTGAATAAGAATAGAGATGTGTTTGAATAAGAATGGAGATGTGAGGGAAACATGGATCAAGTCATTTGCTTCAAGCAAGGATTTTCTTGAAAAAATAATTACAAGGTATAGGAGTTGTAGAAAATAACCTCAAACTACATGCAAACAATAATTGAGTAAATCATACAAATAATGTGAGAGAGTGGGAAGTTGTATGTGATAAGAAGAAAGGAGTTTCTTATGGCAATTTTCTAAATTTTCTTCCCTTTCTAAGTCCACCTACAACTATAAACATAAGAAAACCTTATTCTTTACATTATATCACATTACATTGATATGAATAGGATTTTCTTATGGTTATAGTTATAGGTAAACCTAGAAAAGCTAGAAATAGAGTGAGGACAAATGTGGAAAGTGGCCATAACAACTCCATATTCTTCAAATCACACATAATTGACTCTCACACACACATTCTTACTTTTTCTTAGCTCACCCAATTGTTGTATACATAAAGTTCGATGCAAGTTTCCAAAACATCCTATCGTTCAAGCCTTTTCCAAAAAAAATATTTTTTGAAGCCACAAACAAAAACCATGTTTCCCATACAAAATTTCATTCTCATTCCACCATCACCACCACCCATCATGTTCCACCCAAACAACACTTTTCAACATTTTTAAAACCATATCATGAGTATGTCTAACCACATCCTAACTTTTGCCATAAAGGGTCCTTCTTTTACCCTCTTGTATGATATATCAACCATTTCCTCATGTGATAGGTCTTCCTTAGGAAAAAAACTTTGTTGATGTTCATTATCACCACCTTGTGATGTTATACCAAATCCCAAAACCAAAATCTATGTTTTGAATGAAAACCACCACAAAGAAAAAGTCACATTGGATAATTTATAAAAACAAAAAAAAACATGATTTATCCATCTAAAGCTTCCTCTTCCAAGTCATTACTACAAATTTATCTCTCTAACAAGAATGCATTGGTGTTTAATGAATATCATTAGGGACAGAATGAAATAGTAATTTTCAAGACAGAATTATTTCAAGAAACAAATGACACTAATTCGTATTATTTGAATAACGAAACGAGATACAAGTTGTGATACTCAGAGATAAAATTGAAATCAAATCAACTAAGGACAATTACGAAACAACAAGAAGCAATAATAACCATAATACACCAACAGCCACAGCATTTGCAGAACTTGTACCAAGGCAACAAAATGAAGAAATCAGAAAGGAGTAGAGATGGGCACAACATGGACAGAGAAAAGGAATTCAGAGAGATGTTGTACCATACACGTCTCCCTCATTGCACAAAATTCTTTAATAAAACATTCTCTTTTTTCACATTTATCCTTCAGCCCATTAATTGTTTATCACGCTCCACATGTTTATTCTGTGTAACCAACTTTCCCTCCTTATCCAACTCATCATTCCTTCCCATGCATGTTACAATACTTCCCTCATCAAAAGCAACCTTGTCCTCAAGGTTAAACTCCGGAAATGAATCTTGAATCTCTTGAACATCCTCTCATGTAGTTGTAGAAGGCCCAAGGAATCCCATTGAATCAGGATTTGAGGAACTGGTTTGGAATGATACATGATAGTACGAACATTCAAGACTTGAAATGATTGTATCGAAGGACCAAACTCAGTAGTGGTAAGAGGCAACAGTATATACTGTTGTGAAGGACTCCCAACAAATTTATTGAGTAAATATAAGTGAAACACGGGAAGAATTCAAGTTGTATCTGGCAACTGTAATTTGTATTCTACTTCTCCGATTTTTTCCACAACCTCAAAAGGTCCAAAGTAGCGCATGCTAAGCTTTTAAATCTTCCTTAAAGCCACTAAATGTTGCCTATAAGGTTGCAACTTAACAAGTACCAAGTCTCCCACCACAAAAATGCAGATCTCTTTGTCGTTTATCTGCTTGGCATTTCATGTATTGTTGTGCCTTAAACAAGTTCCACTTCAATTGTTGTAACAGAACATCACGATCACAAAGCAAGGCCTGGATTGAAACATGACCAGTAGCAGTTATTTCATAACGCAACACCGAAGGTGAATCTTTGCGATACAAAGCTTTGAATGGAGACATTCCAATGCTTTGATGAAGTGAATAATTATACCAATATTATGCCCATGGCAAAATTGAGTACTAGCTTTTAGGATTGTCAAACACGAAACAGTGAAGATAAATCTCCAAAGTCTTGTTCAAATTTTCGGTTTGGCCATCCGATTGTGAATGATACGAAGAACTCATGGCCAATGTAGTATTTTGAGCCTTGAACAGATGCTTCCAAAAAGAACTAATAAAAATCCTATCACGTTCTAAAACAATTGACTTAGGGACCCCATATAACTTCACAATATTATTAACAAAAGCATCCGCAACTACCTTACTGGTATATGTTGATGTCAATGGAATAAAATGCCCAAATTTGTAGAGCCTATTTATCACAACCAAAATAGTAGAGAACCCATGGGATATTGGTAGATTTGTGATGAAATCTAAGGAGATATCATCCTAAACATGCTGAGGGATGGGCAATGGTTGCAGCAGCCCCGCAGGTAAGGTTTGCTCAACTTTAGCTTGCGGAAACACTGGACATTCTCTCACAAACTTCTTGTCTCATTCTTGGCCAGAAAAACTAAGATGCAATTTGTGCCATAGTCCTAAACACACCAGCATGACCACCTATTTTTGAGGAATGAAACTCATAACACTTGATTAATTAGGTCCTCATGAGCCGGTAACATAATTCTTCCCTTCCAAAATAAGACTCCATTTTTAATCAGATAATCCTACGGTGGAACTATAACAGTCACACATTGATTGTACAACTGCTTCAATTTCTCATATGTTTGAGTCAATTCTACCACTTTTGTCATCCATTTATTACACAGTGTGGACCATGCCATTATAAAGCTGCGTGACGAGGAATTAGCTGGAATATTGTCCTTTCCTAGTTTGTATTGTATTGTAAAATCAAAACCCAAAAATTTGGATAGCAATTGTTGTTGCTCCGGGGTTTGCAACCGCTGTTCAAGGAGGTCTTTGAGACTTCTTTAATCTATTTTAATGATGAATTTATGTCCAAGTAAATAATGTCGAAACTTAGCCAACACCTTCGTAATGGCATAAAATTCGCACATATACGGATTGCTTCTGCATTCTCATAGACAACTTCTTTAAGAAGTATGCAATGGGGTGATTTTCTTGACTTAACATCGCTCCTGTTCCGAAACCAGATGCATCAGTTTCTAGAATAAATTGTTTTGAGAAGTTGGGAATGGCCAAAATAGGTGTTGTCATAAAAGCCTCCTTCAAGTTAGAAAAAGCTATTGTAGTTGCCTCAGTCCATCAAAAGGCATCCCACTTTAATAAATTAGTCAAGGGTGTTGCCAACTGAGCATAACCTTTAACAAAGTGTCTATAATACCCCGATAATCCAAGAAAACCAATTGCTTTAAATTTGTTGGTTGCGGCCAAGCTTTTACGGCTTCCAACTTTGTAGTATCCATAGCCACTCCGCGACTTGATATAGTATGGTTGAGATACTCAATTTCTTTTACTCCAAATGAGCACTTGGAATAACGTGCATAAAGTTGATGGTGCTGAAGTATTTTTAGGACCACTTCCAAATGGTAAAGGTGATCATTCCATGAAAAACTATATATAAGAATATCATCGAAAAAAACAAGCACAAACTTTCGCAAGATGTCTTAAAAAATATCATTCATCAAACCTTAGAACGTGGTCGGTGCAATAGTCAATCCAAAAAGCATGACCAACCACTCAAAATGATCATAATGTGTGCGAAAGGCAGTTTTCTATCTGTCCTCAGGTGCCAACAAAACTTGATGGTAACCTGATCTCAAATCCAATTTGGAGAAGAAAAAAAAAAAGGCATTGAACAATTCATCTAAGGTGGGAATGGGAAAATTACCCTTGATAGTGATAGCATTAAGAGCCCTATAATTTGTACAAACATGCCAAGAACCATCCTTCTTCTTCACTAGAATTATGGGAGAGGAGAAAGGACTCTTGCTCGGTTGAATTCCCTCTGTAAGCATATTAGCAACTAACTTCTCTATTTCTTCTTTTTGGCTATGAGGATAGCGATATGGTTTCACTTGAACAAGAGTTGAACCTTCAATTAATGAAATAGAATGATCTTGGGCTCGATGAGGAGGTAAAGAAGTTGGAGTAGCAAACACAAAAGCGTAATTACACAATAGTAGAACCAATTTGGGGTCCATGTCATCGAGAAACTCAGGTAATGGAACAGCTTGGGCCTTAGTATCCACCATCTTCATTTTATAAACTTCAGCAATAGAATGGGTATTAACCATACGCCGAATGTGATGTAACTGTGCTTGCACCAGAACATGATCCACATCACCTCGTAAGTGTGTTGGACGATCCAAGTTTTTCTATGAAAAATCCTATACAACTTTTCCCTTTGTAGTGATAGTCATGCAAAGCATTCATTTTGTTTTTGTGTTTTGGTGCTAACATCTCAAAGTGGTGATGATGAACATTAACAAAGCCTCCCACGAATAAAGATTCGCCTCTCGAAAAAAAGGTTGTTATCATATACTAGAGCGCGAAGGAAGGATTCTCCATCACAAAAACAATGATAAGTAGGGACATTCATAATAAGGTCTTGGAAACATAGGAAATCGTTGGGAGGAACATGATGGCTAATAATGGTGGATAAATAAGAATGGAGCTTTGTGAGGAAAACATGGATCGAGTCATTTCCTTCAAGCAAGGATTTTTTGGAAAGATAACTAAAAGGTATAGGAGTTGTTGAAAAACTACATCAAACTCCATGCAAACAATAATTGAGTTAGCCCAAAAAAATGTGCAAGAGAAAGTGGGAAGTTGTGTGTTATTTGAAGAAAGAAGATTCTTATGGCAATTTTCTAAATTTTTCCTCACTCTATTTCTTTCTTCCCCTCCAAGTCATTAACATTTCTTCTCTCTAAGGAGAATTTTTGAGTGATTATCATTAGGACAATTTTAAAGGATGAATGTGTGTGTGTGGAGTCTACATAAGTGAAGCATGTCTTCTTATGTTATTGAGCTCACTTGATTAACATGTTAAAGGTATATTTAGCTACATCTAATAAAATTTAAGGATACATTAAAATCATCTTTTCTTTCTTTCTTTTAAAACAAAAACAAGAAGAAGAAAAAAGCATATGACAAAATGAAAGAGAGAAAAAAGTATGCACATAAATAAGTCATATTTATATACCCATCATACTTTAAAGTTCACAATTTTTTATTATGTTATCATCTTTTATCACTTTTACCTTATTTATCCTCTAGTCAATGTTAGAGTGATACTTATTCAAAACCAACTCACTCTTAATAAAAAAAAAATTGATGAATTGGATGCTTTAAAATGGATGATCCAAGTTTTTTTATGAAAATTTCCATGACTTTTTCTTTATGATGGTAGTCATGCAAAGCAACCATTTTGTTCTTGTGGTTTTGGTGCTAACATCATCGGGAGTGATAGTAAACATCAACAAAAGCCTCCTTTGGAGGAATATCCATCTTCAAAAATGTGGTTGTTATCATATACAAGGAATAAAAGGACTCTTCATTACAAGAGAAGGTTATGAGTAAGCACATTCATGATATAAATTTGGAAATGTTGGAAAATGTTGTTGGGGAACATGATAGTTAGTAATGGTGGTTGAATAAGAATTGAGCTGTGTGACATAGTTTGAGTCATTAGCCTCAAGCAAGGATTTTCTAGAAAATGATTTAAAGGTTAAAGTTGGAAAATTGGATCAAACTTCATGAAGACAACAATGGATAAAACATAGAAAACAAAAGGAAAAAAGAGAATGTGAGCCAAAGATGGGGAAAGTTGTTGTATGTGATTTGAAGAAAAGGGGTTCTTTTGGTAATTTTCTACATTTTCCCTCATATTTCTTCCCTTTCAATGTCCACCTATAATTATAAACATAAGACACCCTTATTCCTCCCATCACATAACAATTGTAGTATGTGATGTGAAGAATAGGAGTTACACCCTTATTCCTCCCATCACATAACAATTGTAGTATGTGATGTGAAGAATAGGAGTTTTCAATGATTATAGTCGTAGGTGGATATTTAAAGGAAAAAATTGGAAAAAGGAAAAAAATGAAAAATAACCATAACCATAGCCATATATTTTTCAAATCCATAGTAGTCAATCCCGGATAGCGGAGCGGAGCGGTCGACCCTAAAACTGGGATAGCAGGATGACGCGGAGTGGGATAACCGCTATTTTAATATTAATTTATATATATTAAATAATTAATAATATATATATATATATAAAAGCTAAAAAACAAAAAATAACTTTAAATTCATGCATTAAACATTTTTAATAATTAAAAGTTCATAGTGAAGTAAACAAAATAAAAAAATTAAGAAAACAAAATATTTAAAGTCTTATATTAAATTTTTTATTACTTAAAATATTATCTGAATTAATAATAAAGAGAAGTTACTTTCTAAAAAAAATAGTGAAGTAAAAGGCCCTTAATCAAATCAAAAGAAAAAATAAAACTTGGCCCATTTGGCCCATTTGGCCCATTTGGCCTAACCCTAATTATTTTTCCACCTTCCTTCTATTTGTGAGACTCAAGCAGCCGTTACCAGTTACCACTCCTCTTAGAAGAAGACAAGACTGTAGATGCTGGAGAAAACAGAGCCACCATCGGAGAAGAGCCGCTGTCGGAGAAGACAGCGCCGCTGTCGGAGAAGACAGATCGACGAAGATCTGCCGGAAAAAGAAGAGAAGTTCCGTCGCCCACCCGCGATCGCGCCGCCACGCTCCGCCGCTTTCGCGGCCGCTCCGACCGCTCCTTCAAAACGCTCCGCAACAAACTTTTTGAAGTGGCACGGAGCCGCTCCGCTCCCGCCGCGATTGCGGCCGCGACAACCGCTATTGACTACTATGTTCAAATCACATACAACTTTTCTCTTTCTCTCTCGCAAGCACATTCTTACTTTTTCCTAACTCCCTCTCTTATTGTCTACATGGAGTTCGATCCAAGTTTCTAACAACTACTATACCATTCTAGCATTTTCAAAAAAAAAAAAAAAAACTTAACTTAAAACCACAAACATAAACCATGTTTCACTCACAAAGTTTCATTCTCATTCCATCATCACCACCACCTGTCATGTTCCACCCAACAACATTTTTCAACATTTCCATGACCACATTATGATTTTGCCTAAACATATCTTTGCTTTCGTAATGAAGTTTCCTTCTTTTCCCCTTGTGTGAGATACTAACCCCTTCTCTGGATGATAGGTCTTCCTTAGGAGGAGGTTTTTGGTTGATGTTAACCGTCACAAAGGAAAAGTCATTAGTACATAGATCAAATGATGAAGAAGGTAAACATGGGAAATGATATTGATATCGTAAGGGTAGTGGACTCTAGAAAAGGAAAGATATATATGTAGAGTCTACATAAGTGAAGTATGACACCTTACACCGTCAAATTCAAATTCAAATTATACGATACAACAAGGATTACTATAATACATAGTGCACATCTATATACCCAGTCATCAAAACCTTCATCTTTAACAAGTATAAGAATACCATAGCACAATCCTCACCAACCATTTCGGAGTCAAACCTACACTTGCCTGACTTAAATCTTGCCTTTTCTGGTTATGTCTTCATAGGTAAGTTCAACAATTAATCTCACCATGCTCTATTTGCCAACAAAACAAAGCCATTACTTCTAAGAAATTTGGGTTGCTACAAACATTACTTATCCCACAACATGTTTGGGAAGACATGAGTAAGAATTTCATAACATGTTTTTACCTTCATCAACAAGCCATACCATTATCTTAGTCATTGCTGATCGTTTGACCAAATGGGTACACTTTGAGGCACTGCCAACCATTTCATAGCCACAAGTCTCATCGGTCGCTTCTTTGTTGAAATTTTCACCTCCCCAAAAACAACGGTCATAGAAATCATGATCTTGTTTATCTCAATAAATTTAGAGCAAGCTCTTTTGAATTCAAAGCACAACCTTCTAGTTGTCAACGAACTATCATCCAGAGATCAACAACCAAATTGAGTTCATCAATCACTCTTTTCAAGCCAACCTTTGTTGTTTTACAAGCCAACCACACCAACTGTTAATTCTTATTCCTCCACTACATCGAGTTATGGTATAATACCACTTGGCATTTCACCATTTACATGAGCCATTTTCAAGCTCTACAAAGCTACCCTCTCCCCATCATCCTTGACTACAAAGCTAACACAACTCACCATGTTTCCATCGTAGCCATTCTATAGTAGAGAGAACTCTTACTAGTGAGTTTCAATAGACACTTTGTCATACTTGCTAGAGCATGGAAAACCATGTTAACAAGAAGCGTCAAAATCTTACCTTCAACACCAACAATTGGGTGTGGCTCCATCTCCAACCTAGTCAACATTTCTTTGGCCAATTTTTAGGTTGTTCATTGAATTGGCCGAATGGCCTATGAGTTTACAAACATCAACCTGCCTAAACCTCACTTTTCATGTTTCTCTCCTCTAACAATACGTTGGACCTACCCATACCCTTGGTTTTCCCTCCTATCGCCACCCAATGAAACAGAAAACCCATCAACTCCCCCTTAATAATGTGTCACCAACTGGATCCTATGTTGAACCTCATCCCTTCAACTTGATCTGCAACTCACTTCCCCTAAAGCAATATCCACCCTCCATAACAAACTCACCTTCACCTACCTTCATTAAATGCTCCCATGTAAACTCCCAACACTAGACAATTCAAACAACTTGGAGGGCCAACTCATATTTAAAGGAGCAAGCCCAAAAGAAGCCATAAACATCCCATTTGGTTTAAAGGTTTCAATTAAAACCTTGTAGCCCAACTCTTTAGTTTAGAACTTTTTAGTCGTTAGTAAGGGATCTTAGTTCATACCAACTTGGATTGACATGAGTGATAAAGGACTCACCTTGTTTAACCAAGTGAATAGCATTTGGATTTTGACTGTTAAGAATGCAAAAAACTCAAGCAGGAAAGATATGCTTACTTATTTGATACCTGTCAAACCCTCGAGAAAAATTAGTTCTCATGTCCAACAGATGATACTCCTTGGTAATGAAAAGGACCTTAGCCAATTATCAATGATAAGAAGAATATTCGGTATTTTACTCTTAGATTTATTAGCTTACATTTTTGTTACCATTATATCCTTTTAGGAATGAAAAAAAAAACTCAAGTTGAAATATATGCTTACCTATTTGATATCTATCAAATTGTATCAAACTATTGAGAAAAATTGATCCCCGTGTCCGACAGAAGATACTTCTTAGTAATGAAAAGGACCTTAGCCCATTATCAATGATAAGAAGAATTTTCAGTATTTTACTCTCAGATATATTAGTTTACATTTTTGTTACTATTATATCCTTTTAGTAATTGTGGATAGGGAGAAAATACCTATCATGTTTTGTTTCCAGCAGCTCATGTTTGAGAAGCCGTCATGACCGATCTAAAGCTAATGTTTCGTTAGGATATGTGAGTGTGTCTCACTTTCCCGCCGAAAGAAAATCACCGCATGAATGGTGATATAAGCTACAGTTTCCTTAATCTAAAATATTGGCAATGAAATCACCCAAAAAAAAAAGGCAATGCATCACATGGAGAATACCACCTTACCCTTGAGATTTTATAACATATAAATGAACAGAATCAACAATCTGGCATGAAATGTTACATTTTTAATTGTAGAACAAACTCCCAGTAAGATCTTGAAAGTTTAAACAGAAACATGTATACCTATAGAATTTATTCCTCCTTACTTCATCGCCCCTGGTCAGTATATATAGAGAGGGCCCATGAAGATGTATAACGGATGGGAGCCAAGCCTATCTTCATGTGTTTATTCATTCTTAGAATGAAATCTTCACTGCCCTTCATCTAAGGTACCCACAAAGCATTTCTCCAACAAGAATTCAGCGTTAACCCAAGCATGGTATTTATCTGATTCAAGAATCAAGGAAAAGGCAAAAGTAATCCTAACAAAACAGAAACTGTGCATTATGGGCAACAGATGAACGTGTTCAAGGCAACTACACTGCAACTTGAATCATAGGCATATGGCACGTGCATGAACAAACCAAACAGGAATAACCAACATTAGTCTCCTTTGCAAGTACTTAGAAAATTATTTAGAAGTTACTTTAGAATGATATACACACAACAATTAAAACCCCAATGTTGTTATGCGATGCCAGGCATAAAAATCTTGGATTATTTTATATACTATCTCATAACCTAGGATGGAACAAATACATAAAAAAGACAACACGCAAATAGTGATAGGAAAAAAATATTTGTTGGTGTATCTTAAATTTTAAGTTGTGAAATCTTAGTATAAGGTTTATAACTTTTTCCTATTTGCAAATAACAATAAATAATTTTTAATTCCTAAATAATTATAATCAAATCTATATAAAGAAAAAACTAATAATTTTTAATGAAAAGTAATCATTTATAACCTTTAAAATAACAACAGATTATAAAAAAAGGAAAGACTAATAAAAATGAGATTCTCAAATATTTTATCTAAATAGAAATAGAAACATAATTATTACCAAAATAAAAGTCTAGAGAAAAGAAATCAAAATATTTGTTTAATAAAAGAAAAATATATTCACAAAAAATATTATAAAAAGGAAATATATAAAAAATATTATATACAAAAATATTAAAGATATAAATTAAATTAAAATGTAATTATTTTTTATAAATAAATTCTTAAATATAAAACATAATAATTATCCAAAATTTAAATATATAATATACCTTTAAAAAATTAAAATTGCAAAAAAGTTTGGGGGGCAAGGCCCCCTTGGATCTGAGGTAGATTCGTTCCTGTGCATAACCAAACATCTAATAAATGGGATTCTAAGCATTTCAGAAATTAAAATCCCTACCTCTTCATACCAAACACATTTTTAGTAGGAAGAAATACTTATAAGAGAAGTTATGCAAGCTCCAAATCCAGATAATATAAGCTTTTAGGTCGTAACTCCAATTCCTCATACAGAAAATAGCTAAAATATAAGAAAACATGTTAGAAACCTACAAATTCATCATCAACCGTAATACTAACATACACAGAACTGTTCACAGAAGCATTTATCAAGGTTGACGAGCACGTCCAGTGCAATACTTACACAAAGAACTGTTCACAGAAAAGTGAAAGCTATTGTATGGTAACATTAAAGAAAAAGAGACAGAAAATGAAGAATGTTCACAAACTTGCTAAATAACAAAAAGGATACTGAATAGAGATGTGCAATCTTTTCCCACTGCCTTCATCAACATATCAACACCTGCAAGAATTATCTTATTTTTGTAACAATTTGATTTCTGTTGATATTAGCATTTTCACAATAACTTTTAATTTTAATGAAACCAGTAATAGGAATTATAAAAGCTATATGTGAACCTGCAGACTGAGTTGATAGTTATACCTCCAGGGTGAAACTTCATATATGGAGATATATTGTAAACACGGCCTTTTAATACAGTCCACATTTGGCCCTCTGTCTGGTGCTTTCTAACTTCATCAACAGAAATAAGTCGTTTGTTTGACTGCCCTTTCAAACCTGGAACCAGATAGATAAGATTGATAAAATGAATCACCTCATATTCTTAAAAGAAGTAAGAATAAGAGTAAGAACAATAGGAGTGACAAATAAGTAAATAACTAATTTATTTATAAGTTTAATAAAAACAAGTGGTATAATTAAGGTTCTTCTAAAATCAAGGTTTCACAAACTCATATAACTATAATTAGTTTGTTCTACAAGACTTGCAATTTGATAAAATTATGATTCAAAATTAAAAAATTAGCTTCACAATTCACAATTCGAAACCCAATTTGATAACCTTGTACATGACTAATTATGACTTGTTTTTGGATGTTATGAACTTATGGTCATGAAATTTCAATTTTAAGTTTGCTCTAATATTTCCATTCATAGTTTTTTTTACATATTTTCTATGTATATATCTATAAATATATTAGTATAAATGTATAACTTCACATTTTGATAGAATCATAAGATCCTTGTTACAATCCTACGTATTATGATCATGCAAGCCCCCTCCCAATCTTAAGTAGGATCTTGATCCGGATCTTGACAACATCTATTACTACCATAATGGCATTTAAAATGGAAATAAATTACACAAGCACGAGAAAATAAGATTTAGGTTTTCTATTTTTATAAGGTAATAATGTTTAAGAATAGGGATATTAAAAGGTCAGAGAGCATGGTAGTCAGAATCGCAATTAAACTCGTAAAATTGCACGATAGAGTTTAGAGTTTAAGGTTTATTCTACACTTCTGCCATACCTGGGCAAGTTTGTCAATGAATAGAATCGCTGGAAGGAAGAATCAGTAACTCGCCATGTCAGATCATAGAAACAGTAGAATCAGCATTTTTTGGGAGCTCACTGGGCCAGTTTATTTTTGAGTTAACTTTTACATTTAGGGTCAAGTTTCAGTTTTTTTATTGTTTTGGACTTCTAAAAACCTTGGCCCATAAAATCCGAGCCTCAAAAGCCTAAATTTACTCTATCCTAGCCCTAGGAATGAAAAAAAAACATGTCGTTGAATTGTTATCTTCTTCAACCTTTCTCAAACAGCAAACCATCCCCAAAAACTGCTGCACAAATATTGTGACCACTGACCATAGCTCTCCTCCACCACGTCCGGAGCTCTTCTCTGCCACATCTGGCATTGTTCCGCTGCCTCTACTGGATGAAGCAAGGAATCATTGTGCTCCTTCCCACAGTTCTCTTCCCTGGATTTATTTCCCTCTACTTCTACGACACTGTTTTGCTCATGTCAATGGTTTTCTTTCTTAGTTTTTGTTTTCTATATTTTAATTTGGATGATCTATTTTAGTCTATGAATTAGAAGTCTATACTAGGTGTTTTAAGTTGTTTTGTTACTGCAGTGCAGTATTCTAAGTTGTTTTGTAGGTCCCTTCAGCTCTGTGTGGAGTTTAGTTATTGACTTTATTAGCTTATGAATCTATAATTATGAATTAAGGCTTAAAACATTCTTTCCCTCTTATTTATAGTATGTTAGATGCATATATGAGAATTAATATGCATATAATTGGGTATTATAAATCTTGTAAAATCTTAGCGTTACAATTCCACAAGTTACAATTCTCTGACCCTTTCTCAAGTCTAACTAGAATCTCGATTTTGACTACCTTACTGGAGCGCGAATAGCACTTACAAAGGCCAAATTCAGAATAGTGAACAAAATTGGTATAAAATCATAATTATCAAATATTGGATAGTGGCACGTAGCAGCTAACTTTGAGAAAGCAATGGCAGGAAAGCTGGAAGCAAGATGATTGCCATATAAAATTCAATATTACAATACAAACTAAATAATTCATATTGCACATAAATACTAAAGAAAGAAACAAAAAAAACAAAATGAAAGAAACCGACAGCAAATTTTATGCAGCTTATTTTCAAGTTTCAACTATACAATCAACCATTAACCCTAAACTCTTTCATATGTTCTTATCTAACAATGCTCTAACCAAAATGGAAGGGATTTTCAGAAATGGGCCAACATACACAAAGAAATTCAATATGCAAACCTGCGAGGTCCGGATGTGTCCGGGTAAGCTTGAGCCAGTCCATTTGACTATAGCCTTTCTCAAAGGGAACTTTGGCCCGGACCGTCGGCTTCTTGGCAGAATTCCTCTGCCCTGGCGACTTCACCGGCAAATTGTTGACCCCACTTGGTGATACTACTAATTTCTCAGTGGATTCACTTGGCTGACTCGAACCTGTGTTAGTTACAGTGAAAGACAAAGAACCAACTGTGGCCTCCTTTTTAGGGTTTGAATCATTGGATAAATCATCCTTCCACACAAAAACAGTGTCCCGTCTAGAACCACTTGCATATGAAGATCCTTCTTTGATGGAAATGTCGGCAATATCTGAAGCAAGCTTGTTTGTTTCAAGATCAATAGGTTTACTAACCTATACACACAAGCACAGTACCCAATAACATGGATCCAATCATGCACCTTCATGAGCAACATTAAATAAATAGATATCAACATAAAAACAAAATGTCACCATCTATGCTTTGCTTTTTTACCTGACAAAACGTGAAATCGCTATCACCGTCCATGGTGGAGTGAGTGTAGATAAGATTAGGTTTCAGCAGCTGCAATTGAATTTCACAATAATGAAGAATGAATAAAATTAAGTTGATATATAAAATATGATCACAGAATCTAATTCTAGGGATTTATTACCTCTTTTTTATTTCTCTTCTTTCTTGCGAAATTTTCACCTGCACTATGCCATGCCCTTCGGATTTGAGATTTCATGCATACAACTTTTATTCAAAAATTACGCAAAAGTAAACCACACATCGATTTTCTGGAGAGAAGAAAAAAAAATCAAGATGAGACATTCACCCTAATCGATAGCACCGTGAGGAAGATAATTTAGGTGTTTCAACTTTTTATCTTGCATGATGGGACCTTCTGTGAGCCTAACATACCCCTCCTAAGATAAAAATAAATAAATAAATAAAATAAAATAAAAACACGTAAGTCATGTCTGGGGGGCCATTAAAATAAAAGCCCACTTATGTTTTGTTTTCCACCTTATGGAGAGTGAGAGATTGGGGAAGAAAAATTTGAGAGTGAAAGATTGGAGATGATGACTAAGGATAAATTTGGATAAAATAAGCATTTTTAAGAAAAAAATTAGAAGATAGAAATAAATTTTTTCTATAAATTAGAACTAACTTACGTGTAAGTTAAAAAAAAAATACAATTTTAACATCACATAATAAAAAAAATTAAAAAAAATTAATAATTTGCAATAACCTACCTAACAATAAAAAAATTAAAACTCGCCAGGAATATTTCCCAATTACAACGTAATAATGACCAAGTAAAACAACAAGAGCGATAATAATTCCTCTGATAGAGGCCCAACTGTTATCAAAATCTACACCCCCAAATTAACAAATTCGAGTTGACAATTTAACAAACATTTAACATGCATTATCAGCCAATTCAAGCAAACATCCATAAACCTAAAATGCATAATCCCAGAAAATCTCAAAATGTTCACACAGCACGTTAACAATCCCTAATCTACACCAACACTATATAAGTCACAGATTTTCACCAGAAATCACAAACAAATCATACAGAGAGTAACCAGTAAAAAAAACTCGAAAACTGAACAAAATATCATTTCAGCGCATAAAACACAACGAAATCAAATTCAGGAAACGCAAATCTAGCACAAACAGTTGCATGCAGCACAAATCCAACTCCGAAAACAAAGTCCTAGATTCAACCAAACAGCAAGGAAGCAGTACTCGAGCATAACCTCCGATTTCACATTTAAATCTGGTTGATTGCGAAATGGTGCACGTAACGCACAAAATTAACCTAAAAAAATTAGAAGGAAAAAAAAAAGGAATAACAAATCGAATCTTATTATACCGATTTACGAAGAGCCGTGGATTCTGTGCAGTAGAACGGTGTTTCTCTCTCTGAGATTGAAACCGAATTCGGGTTCGGATTTCAGGTCGCAGAACCTTACTACGTAGGCTTCGAAAATGGGACGAAAGTGAAAAGGAGGAACTAAAGGAGGAGGAAGGAGATGTGAAATGAATATAAAGGTTTATTTATAGGAATGTGATGCATACATGTATTATTTATTTATTAATTTATTAATAATATAAAAGGAAGAAAGTTGACAGCTTCCTTCTTTTTCAAAACTCTCAAATTTAAAAAAAAAAAATTCAACAAAATCATATCAAAAATATTATATTAACTTTTTATTAATATATAAAAAAAAAAAGAAAAAAAATCATAGATATTATATAATATTTATATATTATATCAAAACAAATAAATTAAAATAAAATAATTGAATTAAAATATTTTAATAATTATTAATTATTATTATATTTTATAATATTATAATATAAATTGTTATTAAAAATAATTAAAAAAATATATTAAAATTATTATATTATATATTTTATTAATATATTTAAATATATAAAAAAAAATATAAGTTTTATCATTCTTAAAAAAAATGCATTTAGTACATTAAACAAAATATAAAGTATGTATAAAAATAAATATATCAAATTGATATCTATCTTTATATTTTTAATTGTTTTCTTCATTTGTTATATCTTTAATATAAAATAAAGAAATTGACAGTAAATTTTGTACAACTTGTTTTCAAGTTTCAATTATAACAATCAACTATTAATTTTAAACCCTATAAGATTTGTCTTGTACATATGTACTACTTCAATAACACTCTAAGGCACAATTTTGAGTTGAGATTGGAAATGTTGGTGCGATTATAAGGTATGAGGCACAATTTTGAGGTGCAATTGAAAGTGTTAGAACGATTTTAAAGTGCTCGTAGTTGCACCTTTTGATTTTCTCCCTTTAAGGGTCCACAATATAGCTTCCATGACCACCATAAAGATCCAAATCCTACAAGCTGATGCTCCCAAGGGCATAAAAAAAATTTGTTGTATTTTCTCCTCTTCTAAGATGTATACATTTTGGATTTGCCAACCGCGATTGCTAAGTAATTACAAATTAATATAGGGGGACTAAATGAAGAACCTTCACTTACATCAATATTTCAAGACATCTTGGTCCTTCTCGTTTCAATTTTTGATTAGGATAGTAAAATGAGGCTAATGTAGATGTCTCCTCCACTAAATAGATTTCACAAATTGAACCCTCTACCCTAATCTTATTCTTGACCTTTTATTTGAGGAAATGCAAAAATATCTAAAAAGGAACATGAATTGACATTAAAAGATTTGAAGAAAGATACAATACAATGGTTTACAAATGATGTAACTAATTTTATTCCTCTCAAATGGATACATCCAACGATATTGGATTGGACCACCAACTTTGGCTTCAAAAAGTAAATGAATTAAAAGATGCTCCATTGAATCAAAGAAGCATGAAGGGAATATGTATTCCAACTATCATAACTCTAAGTTGTTCAACATATAGTGTTGTTAAAGTTAGTTCTCTAAAAAAACTAGCTAAGTTCAAAAAGAACCTTTCAATTAGGTTTTGGTAATGAGTTGAATGCAATTAGAATTAATCACTACATGGAAAACATGACAATCATCATTTTTTATTCTATATAATTTTCAATGTTTAAGGTCAACACACCAACACAAATTGAAAGCATATCCATTTGGTAACTTAATTTTTTTAATCTAGTTACAAATAATAATTCATTGGGATTTGACCACTACATATATTTCCTCTTGTTTCATAATTTTGCCACGACAAATGTGTTTCAACTTTAGCTCCCTTTGATTGCTTATTTATGGTAAATTCAGTCGAGCCTTATATGTATTCTTAATCCTATCATTTTTGTACATCACAATGTCGAATACATTCAAAAAACATTTCTCTCATGTGCAAAATTTATGTTCTCCAATATGGTAACCCCTAAAATATACTTTGTTTCTTCCAATTATATTTAACACCATGTTCATGATTATCTTATTCTTTGTCTGCTTGTGACTCATGACAAAACAATAAGTATGCAACCGTATTCCAAATTTCAAGACTAGACAAACATGGAAGAAGGGAGTCAATTTGAAATATAGCTCAAATCTTTTTGTGACTTATGACAAAGTGATAAGAGTGCAACCCTATTCCTAATTATAAATATACCTAAAGTCTTCTGATAATCTTGATTAAACTTGAGTCAACTATGTACATATACTTGGAAAAAAATATCAACTTTTTTGTGTGGACACCAAAAAAATTAAGAAACACAACATATGTACGAAACTTTAAAAAAAATGTATATATCCTAACTGGGATGAGATAAATCATGACTAATGTTCAAACACAATTATTTCCAATTGTTTAACTGCTAGTTAAAAGCAACATGAGTTATGAAACACTAGCAAGTGTAGAAAAATACAAGAGAATGAAAATCAAAGAGATGTTGAAACAAAGGTGAGAATTGTGGCAGTTGATAATGCTCAATATAATGGAATAATAAGTTAACATCTAATGTTAGTGCAATATATGTCATGTTATTTCAAAATAATATAGATGTGACTCTTAATTTAATTATGTTGCGCACCAAATAGCAACTAAAATCATAAATAAATTTTAACGTAAAACATATATTTTAACACAAGAATTTCTAGTGTTTGTTGGGTCACACAACACAATGAATAATGGCATGTTAAAGTTGCTCACAAAAGAAAAGTATTTATGACAATATTTGTTATTATGTTCACTAGATCTTTTTTTGGTCTATATTAGAATTTGAACTATATATGTGAATCACATTTCCTCTAAACAATTGCTACAAAGGCACAAATTTTGTTTCTCTTTGTAAGGATAGGTAATATCAAAGTGAAAAAAAAATTGAAACAAGAAGGGAAATTTAAACCAAAAGCTTAAATCAAATTTACCATATTCACCAAACCATATTCGTGACAATAATTTTTTGTTAAATTCAATGTTTTGAAAACCGAATCAGTCATCAAACAATGAAGATGTTGGATTAGTGTATCGTCAATATTCATCTTAACAAGTGTATTTTTTTTAAGAATAAGATAATATTACGGAGTATTTATTCAAAAGCTTAAGCATTTATATCTCAAGCATCTTAAAAACTCTTTAATAGATTGTTGTGTCATAATTCAAATAATTAATATATCTCAATTGTACTAATAATACTAGGTGCTACCATGTAAAACACATATTTATTAACAATAACTTATAATTTTAACAAGCTTTACCTTAAAGATTAAGGCTATCTAAAGACCTATTTTAGAACAAATGTAATAAAAGAAATTTTTATTCTTAATAATAAGAATTATAATTCATTACATAAGAATAAGATAAAAAAATGAAATTAAAGAGAATATTAAGAAAATAAATTATTTGAATAACAATATTAAAGATAGAAGATGAATAGAAAAAAGAATATGATTTGAAAAAGAAAAAAATACTCCTTAAACTTTTTTTTTATATATATAAAAACACTTTAAACTTAAACTATAATTTAATTGATGAAGCTTACAAATATATATCATTAACTTTAATTTTATTATAATTAATATTTAAATTTTATGATAGTAAATAATCATGTTAATTTTTTCATTCTTATACATCTTTAAAATTTTATACTTTATCATTATATCAAATTAAATGTCATTCATTAATCCTTTTCTTATTTCTTTGTTACAATTAGTTTTTTTACATGTATTAAAAATTATTTTACAAAATAGGAAAATAAAAAAAATGTATGAGTTGTTAATTCTAAATTGTTTTATTTGAATATATATATATATATATATATATATATATATATATATATATATATATAAATTAAACTAATAAATGATTGAGACTTAAAATAACTAAATTGTTAGAATTTCTTCTTTCTCATAGGTTATAAGTATTATATTCAAAAGACTAATAAAAACATATTATATGCAAAATGATATAAAATTTAAGGATTAATAGGGACAATATTGAAGCTTAAAATATTTATTTGTAGAAAAAAAAGTCTAAATTGTTATTAGCAAAATATGTAAAATTTAAGGAGACTAAATATTTTTTTCACTTTTAAAAATTGTACTTTTTTATAATCATGTTATTAGTATAAAAACATCTTTCACCTTTTATTGATAACTAATCTTTGTCTAAAATTATAATCACTTTTATTTGAATTTGGATCCTTTCATACAAGTGTCTCTACAACCTTTTTTCTATAATATTATAAACCATTGGATATATTTGAAACTATTGAGATTAAATCTAATAAAAACATGTTTGAAAATTAAAATTAACCTTGGATTAAAACATTAAAAAGTTGTCTTTGTCCCTTCTTCCACGCGGCGATGGTACGCATTGTTGTCTCCAAATTTAGCCATTAGAGCCTCAAGTTCCCACCACTTCCTACTTATTATTGTCTCCTCACCAGCGTTGCCCGTTGATTATTGTCGTGTACATTTGATCAAAAAATAAGTTCTCAAAAGAGATCAAGTGATTTACTAAAATTACACATAAAGCATTGTGTTATTCTACTTATAGGAGTCATGAATCATGATTCATGAGAGACATCAAATTTTTTATTAAATCCTAAATTAGCACACAAACATAATTTACAAACACCTCAAACTCAATTTAATGAAATACTTTTACTCTTAAAATTACAATATTAGGACTAAAAAAATACTTAAGATGAAATATTATAAACAAGGAATATGTCATATTCTTATCAAAATATAACAAAAATTATATTAAAATATAAAATAAATAATTTATATAGTAATTAGGATTGAAAGATCAAGAGACAACATAATATTATCCTATTTTGTCAATATTGGATCGAGTGGTTCAATCAATCGGACCGAGAACCAATCTGTCTACTAATCCTAAAGAACCACAACACAGTAGGTGTAAAAGAATCAATACAAAACTAGTAAAAACCGGTAAGAAAACATGGTTAAACCAGTCATTTTCCAAAAAGATGATAAAATTATTTAAACTATTTTTATGATAAATAAATACTTATAGTTAATAAAAATTATAAATTAAAATAAATTATACTAACTATTATTTTTAATAATTTTATTTTAAAAATATAATTTAATCATTTATATTAATTTTTAATTTTTAATATCATGGTATTTTATATTATATTAATTTGAGAATTTTATACTTTAAATGTAAAACTGTTAATATAATTATTATATTTTATTTAAACTTAAACCTAAATATTATATTTAAACTTTAACATGCACTTTAAAGAAATAAAAATAATATTATTTTATGTATTATTTAAATATTATAATTATTTTATTAATATTGATTTGATCATTGTTCAATTACAAGTAAATCATTGAATCTTAAATCAATGTCTTAGATAATCAGTCCAATTTTAAAATTATTAATATTATCACAATGTTACCTGCACGTTTTGTTACAACGAAAATAAATGGGACAGATTTTTTTTCCAAAAAATCAAACGAAAGTTTATTGAAAATAAAATTTTAACTTGTACTCACCTTGTATTTTGAAATTGATATGTAGTTGTAAACAAAGGTTTGTCAAATTAATGAGAAATAAACACGTCAAGTTAGTATCATTTTACGATTCAAGAACAATGTCTCACAATCCTACACATGCATATACTAAAAAGATTATAAAAAAAAATTATGGCTAGAATTACGAACTTTGCCACTGCCTTTTCAATAGTCATTTTTTGAGAAAACTTTGAAAACATTTTTCCATTTTCAGTTTTTCACTTGTTTTCAACAATCTAACCAAACATGTTTTAAAAAAACAATCAAACCAAACAGACTTCCATATCTCATCAATTTCTTTCTTTCCTAAAGAAGGAAAAGTGCATATATCAATATGTTTCAGCGCTACTTTTTTTTTTTCCCAAAAGAGGGCGGCACAATAAAAAAATATTAAATTTAATGAAATTTAAATTCTAATTATATCTAAATTTTGCCTTCAATAATAGATTCACTAAATAGAAAATAATCAAAACTAGTCCATAATCACATACTACAAACAGAAGCAACGGACTTAACAAATTAAAACACTAGAAGCAGACAGAAAAATGTGACTGGGCAGATCTTTGAACGATAACATATGCTGCCACTTGGTAAAGTGATGGAATACAACATTCATGATTTTATAGTAGCTGAATAATTTTTGTATGGAAACAAAGAACCAACCTGGTCCTATATGAAGTCGAGTTTAACCAAAATAAGAAAAAACCACCAATATTGGTTACTATGCCACGCCATTTCCAGGCTGCTTGCTTCTACAAAGCCCCTCAAAATATACATTTGCCAAGAACAAGAACAACGCCAGATCCTAACTTAGTGTATGTAAATGGCCAAAATATCCTAATTAACACTTTGATATATGGTATCTTCTTCGGGAATCATCCCTTCCTCCTCTTCTCCATTGAAATGTCTTCCACTGCCCCACTCTTTCGGAGGACTATTAGACCTACAATTTTTTTCAGGTGCTCGCTGCCCCATCATTGAACGATGAAAACTGTAAACTGGGGAACGTTCGCGACCTGCTGGTGCTGGTGCCGGTCTGTGAGGGCTGCGACTGCGGCTTCGATCCCGATTAAAGCTCTTATTGATATCACTATCCCATCCACCACTGTGTTCCATCATTGCCTTGTGAAAGCTGCTGCTTTGGGAATGTTGAGGTACTGGAGCCCTGTCAGGACTACGACTGCGGCTACGGTCACGGCTCACACTTTTGAAGCGATCACTCCAACTAGATCCCTTGTCTGGGCTCCGACCCCTATTATGCCACAAAACAACATTAACCATCCTTCTACAAAACCCAAATCCTATCCTATGGTAAAGTAAATAAAGAAAATAATATCACTAATAAGTAATAATAAACAAAACCAACCTGTGTGGTTCATAGTCAAACCCACGGCCTCCACCTCTGCCAGAAGCAGCAGTCCCCCTCCCGCCATAACTTGAATCGCTTCCTCTTCCACCAAATCCTGCATCGCTACTCCTTCCACCATATCCAGAGTCATTATTCCTTCCACCATATCCAGAGTCATTACTCCTTCCACCATATCCAGAATCACCACGTCCACCTCGTCCACCAGAAGAACCCCATCGTCTGGATCTGCCCATCCCCCCACCACCTCGAGATGACATATCACGAAGTTCCACAGGTACCTTCTGGTTTGCACCTTCCAAAACTTTGATGAGATCTGAAGCATATTTAGCATCCTGGTCACCAAAGAAAGTGTAAGCTAGCCCAGTGGCTCCAGCTCTCCCAGTCCTTCCAATCCTATGAACATAATCTTCCACACCTGTAGGGAAGTCATAGTTGACAACCACCCTGCAAAATATTTATGTTCATTGTCAAATAAGATGGTCACTTTTCCGAGACAAGTTCACCCAGCAAACAAAATCAGAGAAACACTAAACTACAGTATATAGTTCTTATTTACTATCACACACGTGGACCTCAGAATATAAAAATATCATAAAACAAATAGTTAACAACCTAATGTCTTTGATATCCAGTCCCCGAGCGGCAACATCTGTGGCTACTAGCACAGGAGACCTCCCAGTTCGAAACTGACTCAACACATGATCCCTCTCTGCCTGAGATTTATCCCCATGAATAGCAGCAGCTCCAAACTGTCGTGTCAGATTACGAGCAAGTTGATCACACATTTTCTTCGTAGAGCAAAATATAATTATCTTTGATCCTTGATCCTGTGACCGCAAGATATGCTCCAGCCGTCTCTGTTTCTCCATTGGTGGCAATACTTCAACATGCTGATATAATAACATAAAACACATTACATTTTATAGCTATTAACTGACATCAATACACTGTCTAAAAGAAAAATTACAGAAAGAATGGGCATTGCACCCAAATACAGCAGTAGAAATAGCAGATATCAAACCTGAGTAATGGACTTGTTAGCAACAAGCTCATCTACATTGCCGATGTTCACCTGGACAGGCTTCACTAGCAGGTCAGCTGCAATTTTTCTAACCTCCTTTGGCCATGTTGCAGTAAACATGAGAGTTTGCCGGCGATTAGGCACCTCATTCACAATTTTCCTAATTTGAGGTTCGAATCCCATATCCAGCATCCTGTCTGCCTCATCTAGCACCAGGTAAGAGACCTGATGAAGACTAATTCTTCTCATCTCAAGAATATCATTCAAGCGACCAGGAGTGGCTACCACAATATCCGCTCCCCGATCAATGTCTCTTAGTTGAGGACCCTTAGGTGCTCCTCCATACAAACACTAGCAAGAAAAAACAATGAATGAATAAATAGTAGCAAACAAAGCCAGTAGTTGTTTTTTCTTTAACTCAGTTTAACTCAAGGACTCCTGTTTGAAGTTTTACCGCACCAACACCAACTGAACATGCGTCAAACACTTCACATTATGTGTCTAATAAAAAAAAGTAATTATTTTTGAAACCTGGATACTTGAACTGACTCATCCATTTGGATAGACTACACACTAATATTATTTCAAAAAAATCATTTAGCTTAAGAGTTATCAGCTTAAAGGTTAAAAATAAAATATAACGTATTGTATTAAAAAATAATGACTACATTTTTTGTGAAGTTCTTTACCATAAAAAAGTGGTAGAACTTATTCAGTTAGTTTAAGTTGGATAAACCTTTCTGGAAAGATATAATTTCATCTTATTTTGGAACCAAGTGCGTACACATTGTAAAATTATGTTTCTTAATATTTTGTATAAACGTTGCTTATATTTCATTTCATTTGACTCTCTTTGTACACACACAAACACATCCATGCACTGTTCCAATGTCCTATATTTTGGACATTAGTCAAGTTCACATATTCATGTTGTGTCCACTTCACATGTCAATGTGCTTCCTAGATTATGAAACCTACAATATTATATATTTGTTTACATGAAATATACCCATAAAAAGAAATAACACAATGTAAGTTGGCAGATCGTGATAGAAAAAATAAACATATAAAGAACACATTACACCAGGCAATCAAATGAAGAATGATACTTTAAGAGCAATATTTGTTTCACAATCTCAATTGGCGAGTACAATAGTTTTCAAAGTTATCCTTGCTGATAAATGAAAGCACAACAAAAAATAATTTAATAAATATGAGAACAATATTACTTACTACACAAGAAATTCTTGATGATTTCCCAAACTTCACAGCTTCATCTTGGATCTGAGTTGCCAACTCCCTCGTTGGGGAAAGTACCAATGCAGTAGGACCCATTTTGGAGTTATTACCACAGCGCTTCAGATGAACAAATGCTGGCATTAAATACCCCAAGGTTTTGCCTGAGCCTGTTTTAGCAATGGCAACTATATCTCTACTTTGTAGAGCAATGGGCCATGACTGTGCCTGAATTGGAGTTGGGGCTGAGAACCCAGCATTTTGTACCTAAAAAAAGGAAAATCCAGGAGATTGGTTTTTTTTTTGGGACTTATAGAGGAGTTAACACCGGAAGAAGCATCATCCCTCATATGCAAGCCACCAATGCTTGCTGATGCAAGGTAGCGCATGAGGAGGCTTCTTCTTCCGTACAGACCAAGTGGCAGACTGAATCATGACCAACAGCAGTCCCAGCCACGAACTTGGATGATTCGGAAAGCCCTTCCAAAAACTTGGTCCACCATAAAGGGCGCTCCAAAGTCCAAACTAAATGCTAGCCCCACAAAAGAGGGTACCACAGCGTACGACATTAGCTCCTCCCCAGGAGCAAATATCGCACCTACGACAAAAAAAGTAAAAATGGCAGAAAATTCATGAGCCTGAAACTTGGAAATTGGAGCTTCAGGAATCAGAGATTTGCACAAGGAAAAATTGGTCAGATACCTAAGGAAACTTGGGTATCCTCCTAACTGCCACTATGGTAGATAGACATGAAAAGAAGAATAAAAAGGGAATAAAAGCTGATACCTCTCTCAGAATCTCAGATGGAAGACCAGAAGACCCAAATGATGTAAGGGGAGGAGGTACATTGTCTCCCTAGAAAGAATATGAAAAAACTCAATCAATTATAATTGGAGCAAAACTCAAAAGCAGAGAATAGCATTCAATTATATGAAATTTTTCAAACATTTTAAAACAATTAAATAAAAGAACTTGTGTCACCATAGTAAAGTCCACAGTAACTAATAAAAGATGCAAATGTGCAGATTATAAATACAGAGCAATATGATATAATTATTTGCCATGGGATTATAATAATTATAATAGTAATATATATATACTCACAGTCACAGTTATTTCATGTCTTTGCCGATAAGAATCAGGAGATAGTCCAGCTCCAGCATCAGAAGCCACATGACCTTTGACAGAAGCATTAACATTGCCGGCAACATTTGTTCCATTTGGAACATTATGAGAACTATAACCTCCACCTTTGGAACCCTAACAAAATATGAAATACATGAAAGATATGTCCCCCAAACAAGCTAGAATTTTGAAAGAAAATTACACATTGACTTTCAACCACTGCGTAAAAACAACAAATAAAGTCAAGCATTAAAACCTAACCTGATGGTTCCGTGATCCAGCTTCATTCAACCCACCACCGCTACTTCTATCGTACCTATCACTGAAATCAGGACTGCGACCACGCTGCAACCCTTGCGACGACTGTTGAACCTGGACAGAAGAGCTAGGCACTGAAGAAGACTTTGGCTGGGCAGCTGTACTCGAGGGTCTCTCATACTGGGTGACATTGGTCTCAGGATTCCAAAAGTAAAGATACCCAGTCTTACCATCTACAAGACCCCGCCATGGTTTAGGGAGCGTCGGGTCGGGTGGTGCATACCGCGGACCCATTGAAGAGGCAGTTGCTGTGGCAGCCATAGCAAGATAATACAATTCTAACATCACAGAATAAAGAAATAACAAATTAATAATTCGCAATAAGCTACCCAACAATAAAAAAAATAAAACTCGCTAGGAATAATTCCCAATTAAAACGTAACAATGACCGAGTGAAACAACAAACTTTGACAGCGACCCCACTATTATCAAAATCTACATCTCCAAATTAACAAATTCGATTTGGCAATTTATAACAATAATATCAGCATAACATTTAACATGCATTATCAGCCAATTCAAGCAAACATCCATAAACCTAAAATGCATAACCCCAGCAAACCTCAAAATGTTCACACTGCACGTTAACAATCCCTAATCTACACCAACACCATTTAAGTCACAGATTTTCACCAGAAATTACAAACAAATCCTACATAACCAGTAAAAAAAACTCGGAAACTGAACAAAATATCATTTCAGCGCATACAGCACGATGAAATAGAATTCAGGAAACGCAAATCTAGCGCAAACAGTTGCATGCAGCACAAATCCACTCCAAAAACAAAGCCCTAGATTCAACCAAACCGCAAGGAAGCAGTACTCGAGCATAACCTCCGATTTCACATTCAGATCTGGTTGATTGCGGAATGGTGCACGTAACGCACAAAATTAACCTAAAAAAATTGGAGGAAATAAAAAAGAAAAGGAATAACAAATCGAATCTTATTATACCGATTTACGAAGAGGCCGTAGATTCTGTGCAGTAGAACGGTATTTCTCTCTCTGAGATTGAAACCAAATTCAGGTTCGGTTTTGGAGTCGCAGAACCTTACGGCGCGCTTCGAAAATGGGACGAAAGTGAGAAGGAGGAACGAAAGGAGGAGGAAGAAGAAGTGAAATGAATGTAAGGGTTTATTTATAGGAATCAGGTGATACATACATGTATTATTTAAAGCGAAAGGGTTGGGTTAGGTTTGTTGTGTCACCATGGTTAGTGATTTGAGCTGGAATTCTTGACCATGGTTAAGTGTTATGAGGGCAAGTTGTTCCAGTTAGAATTGGATCGTAAAAAAAAAATATATATATATTCAAAAAAACCTGGTCAAATTTGCTGTAGTTGAATGGCCCGACCCAACTTATCATTGCATGCCATATAACATTGTTTCACATGACAAAACAAAATATCCAAGGAAAAAGACTTTCTCTAAAATAAATAAATAAATGATTTTTTAAAAAATGATATATTTGATAAAAATATCGTGAAAATAAATAAAATATATAATCTAGACCCAATAAATCATTATACTCTTATAGGAGAAAAAATAATCTTTGGACAGTTATTTTATTACATTAAGATGTGTAAATAGATATAAGTGTAAATAAAAAAATGTAGAGTTCTTAGGATTTTGTTTTCTTTGCAAGCTCTTCACATAGTGAGAGACTTCGACAAATCCTGTAAACAATAAAAGTTCAAAGGTGATATCATTTTGCAACAGTAGTAAAGAGACCTCCCTTAGCTTTAAAGGAGAAGAGGGACCTTTTTTATTGTAACCTTTTAAAGGTGCAATATGAAGATGGGAATACTTAACTAGAAATCGTGGTTGAGAACACATCAAGGGACATTAGTTACCACATGGAATATGAAGGTTTTAACCTGTTGTGTGGTTGTTATGATCATCATAAAAAGAATTATCCCTTCAAATCATTAGAAAATGCTCACCAAAATCTTCTCAAGTTACTCCATAAGAGGTGGTGGAAAACCAATTAAAAAGGAAAGACATATTAATTCCTAGAATAAATAAGGAGATTCAATTACCAACTCGGATAATAATGATAAAAACATTAATGATAACAAAGAGAGAATTAATTTGCACAGTGATTGGTTGATTGTGTAATGTAAGATAAAAACAAATACAAGTCCACAAACAAAAATTATTAATGATGGGCAAAAGTCTAACAATGATTGAGAGCATAGTTTTAAAAACCGGACCGGTCATCGAACCGGTTAAGGTACTAGGTCAGTGGGTCAAAGGTTGAACCGATGGGTCACTAGTTGAACCGCATGACTCGATTTTTATTTATTTATATTAAAAAAATATTCATATTAAATATATTTTATACTTATAAATTTTAATAAATTCATATCTTATTTTAAATTTTAATTTTTCTATCTTATTTAAAATTATTTTTATTTTTATTTTATAAAAAAATACATAAAAAATTATATGTTGAACGGTATATTAATACAAATTAAAAATATAAATAATATTTACATATATAATATGCTTGCAATTAATATCACAAAATAATATATGTAATATTTACATAGATATTATATTATTAAATATATAATTTAAAATTAATAATATACTATAAAAGTTATTTAAGTTGTATATGTTACAAACAAATATATTAGAACAAGTAGTTATTGTTATATTTAATAAGACTTCTTACTTTTCTATTAAGAGATTCAATTATTATTATTATTTTTGTGATTTATGGTCCCTTAAAAAATTTTATTAAAAAAAAAAAGAAGTTGAACCGGTTTGACTCACCGGTTCACCGGTTGAACCGGAAAATTGACCGGTTCAATCCGATTTGAAACGGGTCAACTGCATAACCGATCCAACTTAAGATTCGAACCGGCTGGACCACCGGTTCCCGGTCCAACCAGTCCAACCGGCCGGGTCGGTCCGGGTTTTAAAACACTGATCGAGAAAGTTACACCATCAAATCAAATGTGCATTCTCGTAATGGTAACACACTCCCTTATATAAAAGGGAAATAACGCATATGTCTAAGACTTCAACGAAAAGCATCCCCATAAAGAGATATTTATTATGCCACGTGGAAGGTAAAATACATGTGGTCATTAAAGCAAGGCATTAGAAATTCCAACAACATCAATTCACATAGGAAAAAGACAAGTCTCATACCGCTAAGGAATGAGCTTAACCATGAATCTATCGTACATTAGAAGAATGTTGTCAAGATTGGTGACAAAAATATTCATCATGTAACATCCTCAAATTTTGGACAATAAGTATGAGAATATATTTAAGGATAATAATGCCATAGGTAGTGTGGACATATGTATGAACCAATCCAATTATGTGATTAATTCAAACCAAATTGGAGGAAAAAATCTGGATTGATTCAAATTATTGAATTTGTTCAAAATAGAAAATTACAAATTCAATTTGTTTAAATCTCAGATTTTGACTTTCAAGAACCAAACCAAACTAGCCCATTTGATTAAATAAATATCTTGTTATTTTTATTATTAAGTTTAGGGTTTGCAGTATTGGGTTGACACTTAACAAATTTTCTTTTTGAGTGTGACAAATTTAAGATTTAATTTTAATGTTGTTAGTTGATTTTTAAGTTTGTAGTGTTGAATGTTTTTAAGTATTTTATAATGTTGACAAATAGATTTTTAAAATTGAATAATTTATGTTTGTACTTTGTATTGTTATATGTTTTGAGTTTGCAATATTTCAATGTTTTAAGTATATGATGTTTATTAGTGGGACTTAATGAAATGACAATATATTTTTACAAATTATTTAATGTGTTTTTTATTTATTATTTTAGTTAGATCGGATCGATTCAAATTCGAGACAAAAAAAATGAAAAAATAAACCAATTAAAGTTAATTAACTCAAATGAAAATATGTTTCAAATCATATTTGATATCATATGTGTCCACCCCTACCTATATGTATTAATAATTACTATCTTTGCATTGAGATTTTCAAGGATAGAACAATAAGACCCAAATAAAACTATAAGGCCTGGGACAAGCCAAGGAAGATCAAGCCTTTCACACCTTCATAATAAAATTTAAGAAAAGGAGGGAAAAGAGGAAGAAAGAGAAAAGGAAAAAAGAGGCATGTTTTCTAAAGATGAATGTTCCACCTCACCTGCCACTTTTGTTTGATGTTTTATTTCTTTTTTCCTGTTTTAACCCATTTGTGGTCCTAAGCTCAAATTTGCTTGATTTGCAAGATTAGGATGAGGGAAATGTTGTTGTTTAATGGATTAGGAACATCATATGAATGATTTGAGTGTGAATGGTATGCTTATTATTAGCTAAAAGGCCATGGAAGCCATAAGGAATATGATTTGCAACCTTCATGAATCTATGACAAAATGAGGGTAGAGGGGATCTAGGATTTGCATATATTTTGTGATGATTTTGATTTGCTAAATATGTTTGGTGTGCACGAAAAGAGAAGAAGGAAGTGGAAGATAAATGTAGGCCTTATTTTTTATTACCCTCAAAGATAAGGAGATATGAGGGGAAGTTACAGGTTTTTACAATTATGTCCTTGAGTCTCTCTATCATGTGAGTGCATAAAAAATGGAGAATACAATCTCATGAACTTCAATTGCTATAAGGGGCTTGACTTGTTCGTACAAATGATTATGGTCACTACATAAACAATTATATGAACCTCACATGCATTTAGGTGCTTTTTGAAAGTTCATAATAGAGATATAAATAGAATTTGAGAGAAAGAAAGAGATAATATTTCTTAAATGTAAAATATGTATTCAACTCACTAAATAGAGAGAGTACATGTAGTTTATATAGAGACCACAATTTCTAACAAAAGTTGTTGACCTGTAACAATTATTGGGTCTATAACAAAAAATAGTAAATGTGACTAACAACACTTACTGACTAGGAGAAAATAATAAAATAGGAAAATGTAAGGTCTTGTGTTATAGCTATAGCCATAAGTAAAGAGTAAAACTATACTCCAGTACCCATTGAAAGCTCAAGTAGGTGAGGAGGATATGGCGACTCAACTACTTCTAGCTTGGATCGAAGAACACATAACCTAAAGACAGATAGAGCTTTGGTGAAAACATTAGTACATTGATCAATAGTTGGAACATGAATGACTTGAAGATGCTTAATAGTTACCTTCTCTCAAACAAAGAAAATATCTAATTTCACATGTTTAGTTCACGCATGAAGGACAAGGTTGTGAGCTAGGGCCATAGTGCTCAAGTTGTCACAAATTATAATTGGAGTTTAATGAAGAACCTTGAGTTCAAATTGTAAGGTTTGTATCCAGGTAACTTCAGTAATAGTAAGAGCAAGGCTTCAATATTCTGCCTTAGTGCTGGAACGAGAAACAACAATTTGCTTCTTTAACCACCAGGACACAAGATTTGGTGGAAATGCCTGATGGAGATCTCCTATCATTAGGATCTAATGCCTAATCTACATCAAAGTAAGCTTGAATAGAAAAAAAGAAAAAAGAAAAAAAAGAGTTGGAAGAGCTTGGTTGCAGGTGCAAACCCCAAGATATAATACCCTTTAAATAGCGCAAGATACATTTTAACAACAGACTAATGTTGTTCCGGAGGATGGGACATGAATTGGTATACTTTATTTATTGAGAAGCTAATTTCTGGTCTAGTAATGGTGGCATATTGTAATGCCCCAACCACTAACATATAAAGAGACGCACCTAGAAAATTTTCAAATCCAGTTTTGGATAATTTATAACCACTAATCATGGAGAAGAAATGGATTTTGAACCTTCCATATCAATGCGATTTAAGAGATCCCTAACATATTTGTTTTGATTCAAAATAAATGAGCCATTAGTCTGAGTTTTCTCTTCAACGCCAAGAAAGTAATCAAGGTTACCAAGATCCTTAAGTGAAAAGGCAAAATTAAGCTGAGAAACTAAACTATGAAGAATAGTTAAGTTATTGCTTGTAATGTTATAGTCATCTACATATACTGAGAGGTAGATGACATTATTGGCATTAGAGTAGACAAACAATGATGAATCACACTTGCTTGTTTGAAAGTTACATTACAGTAGAGTTAATTTTTAATTTCTCAAACCAAGCTTGGGGTGCTTGTGTGAGCCCATAGATTGCTTTGTGAAATTTACATACTAGACTATTATCAGTAGATTCAAATCCTTGAGGTTGTATCATATACGCTTACTCTTCAAGAGTGCCATTAAGAAAGGCATTATTGACATCTAGTTATTGAATAGGCCAATGATGGGTTAAGGAAAGGGTAAGAACAAGCCAAACTATGACAAGTTTGATGACAAGTGAGAAAATTTCATAATAATTAAATCCAAATTGTTGATGCAACCCCTTAATAATGAGGTAGACTTTGTATTTTTGGATAATGTCATCAAGATTTTCCTTAACATGAAAGATCCATTTACATCCTATGGTAGTCTTATTTCGTGGTAGAGTAATAAGGAATAAGGTGCCATTGTGAAACAAGGCATTATAGTAAACCAACTAGAATTTGATAAGGTTTGTTTAGTTGTTTTGGGTTCAACATGGGTCAACAAAAAGGTTGGTTGTAAATGCAGTTTGATAATTTCATCTTTTTCTCTTGTCATCATAGGATGAATATTATGAGGATGAACGGTTGGAGGATTATTGGATTCTATGATAGGTGGTGTAGGAATGGATAAATTAGAAGGAGACATAGCAGTTGTAATATCTTGCGAGTTAGGTGATATTAGAGGATTTTTTAGTGAGGTTGTTGATGTATGAGGTTCAATCTCCATAATGGATGATGTTTCAAAGGTGAGAATTAAACAATGTTCATTTGAGGAGGTTGATGAATTGTAGGGTGTAGAGGTATGAGTGTTGGTTACAGTAATAAGAACTTGTACAATTTCTTTGGAGAATTGATAATTGATAGAGAAAAGAGATCCTTATAATAGGGAAACCTGGTTTCTTTAAAGACAATAATATCTTTGGAAATATAAAGGCATCCATCTATTACAAGGCACTTGTAACCTTTATGAGATGTGGAATACCCTAAAAAGACTGATTATTGTGATCAATGTTAAATTTTGTTTTTGTTGTAAGGTCAAAGATGTGGAAATAAAGAGTAACAAATTTTTTTGAGAAATTGTAATCTATAGGTTGATGAAAAAGATTTTGATATGGAACTTCATTTTGGATAGAAGATGATGGAAGCCTATTAATTAAGTAAAGATTGGTGATAAAAACATGATCCCAAAACTATGTAAGTAGATTAGCTTGAGCTAACAAGTTGAGACCGAGTTCAACAATATGCATATGTTTATGTTCTACTGCCCCATTTATGTGGGGTGTGTGTGGACGTTTGTTATGTTGTTGTAATCTAGCACCATTGAGATATGTTGCAAAGGAACGACACTCTCATGCCCAATTAACTTGAATGGCTTTAATAGGTAGTTGGTATTGATTCTTAACCATAACATGAAATTGTTTAAAAATATTAAGAGTTTAGGCTTTGCTTTTGTAAAGATAAAACCATGTGAAACGTCTGTGAACATCAACAAAGGTAACATAATATTGATACCCACATGTAGATAAGGCTAGTGCAGGGCCCCATAAATCATTGTATATTAATTCAAAAGGTGTAGTGAAAATAGTTTTAGACAAACTAGAAAGTAGTTTATGGGACTTACCAAGACAACAAATAACACAAAATCTAGTGGCAAAAGAAACATAATTTCTAGTTGTTATATGAACAGTAAGATGATTGACAAATTGATAAGACTTGAAGGGTTGTTTGCTAGAAGTGAAAAACAAGGCAGGAAATTGATATAAACCATCTAGACTAACAAAGCCTTATAGAAGAATTTTTTTAGTGGCCTGTGATTTTATTAAGCAAACAAATGGATGAAACTCAAAAAATATGGAATTATTTTTTCAAAATTGATCGACATTAATTATATTCTTAGTAATGGATGGAACAAAAATAAGTCTATTTAGAGCAAAATGAAATTTAGGATTTATTAAAAAGGAAAAGGTAGCAACACCTGTTGAATTAATATTGAAGCCTTGACCATTTCCAATGTTAATTTGATCTGATCCTTTAAAAGGGCTAAACTATTGAATATTTTGAGAGACATTGGTTACATGATTTGAAGCACCGAAATATGGAGACCAAGTGTTATTTCTAGAAGAAGAGGATGAGACAATCATGGTTTGAGGTTGTAGTTGTAAATTTCCCTATATGTTAATAAAAACAAAGTACGTTTATGGGGTGGGAGGTGGTTGAGACCCAAGAATGACATTTTTGTTGAGTGGAGGACAATATAATTGTTGTGAAGATGAAGGAATATATTGTAATGGAGTAGATAAAGTGTTGTACCAAGTATTGGGATTGACAATTTGATTAATAAAGGTAGAAGTAGATATATCCAATGAAGAAGATGGAAAAAAATTCTCATCATATTTATAGTAATAGGAAGATGCAACGTGCCCATAATGATGGTAGACCTAACACTGAAATTCAGCAAATCTACCTCGTCCACAACCATCATGATCGTGAAACGACCACCATGAGAGTTAGTTCGACCATTATAATGTTGCATGAAGTAAGATATGGGTTCTTGATGGGCAATATTTGCTTGCGGGTGTGATATGGAAGAATTAGATTTGAAGGAGGCTGCAACGACATTAATGGGAGCAACAAATTTCTTCATGAATTTAACAAGGCGAGATTTCTGTCAAAGGAATAAGCTCTCAAGAATGATAATCAAGATGTTTTTTTTTTAGGAAACAAAGTCAACAATGGTTATGAAGGCATTGGCAAGGGTTAGGATGTGGAGAACATAATCTGCAATGGTTTGACTCTCAAGATTGGTGTTGTGTAGTTCATTGTGGTGTTATCAAGCTTTTTCATTTGTGTAGTTCCGCGGGCCGACCCACAAAGCTTATAGACTGCAAGTTAATGAGTTTATCTTTTTTATATGCATAGTTATAATAGAAATTAGGTCAAGCCTATGAAGCCACAAACCTTACGAGGTACGCCATATATTAGACAATACGTTTCATTTGGAGAAAGGGGGCAAACAACTAAAACAAGTAAAAAATAAAAGTTACAAAATCTAATTTCCTTTTTGCGATTGTGCCTTTTGCTCTCTCCATCATGCATTTGTGCCTTTTGCCCTCTCCATCATGGATTTGTGCCTAACTCCCTACCACACATTGCACTACCTCTAGGCTCTACCCCTCCACCATCCTTAACACCTTGCTTGCATTTTTTAAGAATATTTATAAGCAATCAAACACATTTTAATTATTCATAAAAATCATAACTTATGAAATTTATAATTTTTAAGATTTATGATTCTCGAATATGAAAAAAAATTCTCTTTATGCCAATCCCTAAATCCTAAAAGAAAGTGATTGAGGTGAGAAATCTCCTAAAAGTGAAACTTAACATGATTTAGAGGGAAAAAAATCTAATAAAAGATGATCAACTAACTTTTCTAACAAAAATTAGTCATTAACGATGTAAATCAATACTTTAAGCCAATACAACATGAATTAAAATAATATATATATATATATATATATATATATATCATTTATCATTTCAAAATTAAGATACAAAATAAATCGACATGAAAGAATAAAAAAAAGTATGAAAATCTAGAATATATGTAACTCATTTAAAATTGTAAGTAAATTTATCATTACAGTAGAAAATTGTTTTCTTAACTTCAATGTGAAGATATAAGGTTTGTTAAATAATGAATGATTTTTTTTTATAGACAAAGATAATATCATGTATATATAAAATGGTATCAACAATACCCAACCCGTTACAAATTTGTTATATGTCCACCATGTAAATCCAATATGTTAATACTTATTTATGATGTATCACTAGCATAAATAAATGTTAACCCACTGAAAGCATTTCAACATGTATACATAAAGGACTAGAGCAAAAGCATTATCAATCAAGTGATCAAACCCAAATAAAAACATAACAATATACGAAGACCACCAGACATGTATGCTACTCCTCCCAATTGATCAAATTGCACTACAAAAACCATTAGCTAGTTAACCTTCACCAACCTTCCAAAACCAGAATCATAATGAAAGCCCGCTTCCACAATATATACCCAATCAAACTAGGAAATTTCGCATAAGTATCACTCTACAAGTCCCAAGCATGCACATGGACTAAAGTTCCATTAATTGAAAGAAAAATGAATAAGGAACTCACTCATGGTAGCTAGAGATAACATGATTTTACTTATGATCATTTGAGAAATAGGTAAAATAACATAGAGTATCTTGATCCTAATCGCGACTAAGGTTATTAAAAAAAGTGTGACCTTGACTGCAGCCTATCACCGACATTAAAAACATGAAAAACTCTCAAGATGAAGAAACATTCAATTTGATTAATTTGTCAGGTCTACCTTAAATGCTTATAAGAGGTTTCATTTATAGGCTGAGATAAACAATTCATCATGTACAACGAACAACTTTCCACTAAGAACCTACTGAAAATTGAATTTTCACTAGCTATTATTTCCCACTTAACATTTAATTTTCACTAGAAATGATTTCTCATTATCCCACTAACTATCATAATAGTTTAAGAAGTAAAAAACAAAAACAAAAAAACAAAAAAAAAATACATCCTAGCCTAAAAAATATCAAAAGCCATATGAATTTATTTAATTAAAAATAAAAAACAGAAATTAAATTAAAAGTTAAGAAGATGGACTTAATTAACCCTCTGGCCCCAAAACTGTGTAATCCACCCAAATAAAGTCCAACCCACAACAACTTTAGTTTTAGATGTTTGGGCAATTTGAACTCTCCAAATTATTGCCTTTAACTCTTAGATCATGCTCTAGTCATTTGGACTTTCCATCCGATGAAGAGATATTTGAAATCATTAGAGCTTATAGATTTCTATTGAGACGCTCCAAGTGAATTTTTTGTCCGAAAGCCTTTTTTTAAAAATATTCTTTTTGGCAAAGTTCTTTCCTAGTCGGGCGTCAATTTACTGCATGAAAACCTTATTTTCTCAAAGCTATATTGATTCCGTGTAAACTAGGCACTATAGAAACTAATGATATTCAAGGGAACTACACTCAGCTACGCATGAAACACAGTACAAAAAACACTAATTTAGTTGCCAAACAAACTGATCATCCTACCAATACAACATGAATACCCAACAAGAGTTGCATTAAAGGATTTCAACAAAAATAACAGAATAAATGTTTAAGTAAATTTTCAGCGCTAGCATCTCGACTGTGAGTAACAACCCGTATCAGGTGAAATACAGTCGCTGCAATGCAAATCACAACCACGATTATCAGAATGAGAAATTTGGAAAATGTAGCATTGCAAGATTGTAATGTAGCAATGAAATAGTAAACTTAAATCAGAACATTTAAGCTAAACATTATTTGAAACCGTTGCCTTTCTTTGGCAACAAAAATGGGGTGAAGGGTATCTGTCTCTAATGTTTCAGGTTATATAAAAACCTAAATGTTTGGATTAAATACAAACCGGAGACGGAGTTTAGACCAAATCATCGACATTTAGACATCATGTTCTTTACCAAGTCTAGAATCCGAAAGTAATCAAAGAAAAGAGATGATTCCTTTCCCTCCAGTCCATCCCGGCTGACCCTGTTGCTACCAGCCAGGTTGTTACACGGACTGCCACCAACAACGAGATCAAAACCACCGAAGGTGTTCATCATCTGCTCCAACCGATCACCATCTAGCTCCCGTACATCTTCCATGTCATATAAATGACCTTTCTGATTTGTTTGCTCCCACCAACTTCTAACAATATTCCTATTCACTTCAGATTTTTCAACAGACACAACATTCTTCAGAGGAATACCGAGCCGATGAAGAGCTACTTCTGCCCCACCGATTCCAGAAAAGAGAGAAAGAAGATTGATGCCATTAGGATACATCTCCTTCAGAACTGACAAGTGGTATGCCACAGTGTCAACCTGAAATAAACTGAACCATTAAGGAAAGAGAAATTTACGTGGAAACATAAATGCATTAACCATTAGTTACGAAGCGTTAATTTCAAGGATTAAAAGTTGATTCTTAGGAATGTGAACACGAGAATGTAATACTCATGTTTTTTATGAGAATCTAAAAACTATTCTCAGATATCATTCATTCTCATGAGAATATTGAAAGTTCCATCCCAAACACACTTGTAACTTCTTCTTTTTTTCTAAATTTTTTTATTTAAATTTTAAAAAATATTTCAAGGAATATTAAAATATAATCTAACATGTTTTTTAAATATACCTGAGAATAAAATTTAAGTTAAAATATTCCTGGAAATACAATTCCTAAGAATACATTAAGATAGCTTGAAACAAACACCACCATAGAAAACATTAGAAAATATCATAAAAAAGAACACATGCTGAAACTGCATATGACACTTGGAAAACAATATTCTGAATACAAGAAGCCAAAGCCTTAGTTGACGTCTCCCACATAATAGATCAAATGTTGCCATAGTGTTATGTCAACCAATTATTTAAGGAGGTAAGAGGCTATTTATACATAATTAAATTTTAACGGGTTTGTTGTGTTATTTTGGTCTTCCTATATCTAATTACTCTGACTAAGCATAAAATTAAAATTACTAGATAGTTCCAAGGAGTAATATATTCCTTAATGACAGTAAACATCCAGAAGGATCTCTGTGGACTATGGACGCATCATTATTAGAAAGAGAGAAGTATCATACCTGGAATGAATTGCCAAGTGACTTATATCGGTCAGTCCTACTTATTCCACCTCCCCTGGTGTGGTTCCTTGGGAAACCCAACAGTGTTTCTACTTCATCAGGTTCTAGTGGAGCAACCTTGTTCCTTCCAACCCAAACCAGATTCCATTTCCGACATTGATCAAGAACATACTTCTGAACATGATCAGGTGGATCTCCTTCGTAGTTTTCTACAGCTTTTCTAATTCTTTCTGTTAGTTTTGCACTGCCAATACATGTTTGCAAACAATTAAGTTTGGTCCTTGTGTCCCATGAGGGCCACCACTTCCTTGTTAGGGGAAAAGCCTCATGTATTGTGCGCGGCGGAAGTGGTAGAAGTGGGAACCTATTTTGGATGGGGAGATTGTGAATATATCCCCTTTTCCTGGCTGCAGCACAGAAAAACTTTGAATCTACAAATTCAGGCTCAACATCATACAAGAATCTTGAAATTGTTTGCCAGACACCTTTTGGTGCTAAGGCAACATTCTCATAATAGAAGTAAGGAGGCCCAATGGCATCTTCTGGAATCCTCCTGTGAGTTCTGAAGCTTGACTCTGTAGGTACACCAAACCCAATCATTGGGTTTGGAAGATGGAGAGCTTCCTCATCATCTTCATTGATGATTTTCTTCTCACATCCCCTAGGCTTTTTCCTTCCCAACACTTCATAATCATAAAATCTTCGTTTTTTGGACTTAGCATAGTCATTGTATCGTAGCTGTAAAAATAACGTTAAAATAAATTATACATGTGACAGGTAAATGAAGAACACGGGGAACAACAGATGGATGATGGTAGATAATTTTAATGAAAAAAAATTGCACAAAATTATATGCATTAAATTTCTATTTTCTTCATCCCAAGATACCAATATGACAAGGCAAAAATGCTACATTGCTACCTTTTCTTCAGGAGGTAGAAGGGCATCTTCAGCCTTTGCTATTTGAGCAACACCTATAAAATCTACCAATTCATCAAGTGAGGAGTTTTGGCCTGCAGTATTTCATTGTAATAGTTAGCCAAGTAAATAAAGAGTACAAAGTTCATCCAACAGATATAACATTAACTTGTGAACACAAACAAACACAAGGCCATGTGAGGTTATTATTGTGGTTGACCATGTTAATTCTATTAAGACCAAGGTTGTCAAACTCGAGAGTTAAGTAAACTAGTGGAGGCTCAATACACTCGAAGGTTTACTTAATATAAAAAAATGTATTAAAATACCTATAAATAACTTAATATCTCATTATTCCAACTCCATAATAAAGAAAAATAATAAATTAATAAAAGAGCAAAATTTACTAGTACATCACTAGTTAATAAAATAATTACTGTATGCAGTAAAAAAAAATTACTGCATAATCATTAATTAGTGTATTTCCATTTTCAATACAATAAATAGATAGACAAATAATGATTCAGTAAATAGAGAAGAGGATTGCTATTTGTGTATTTTAAAGTTTAGTAAAAAGGGTAAAGGGAAATTCTGAATCTTCAACAAGAGTGCAGCACTCACTAGACACGACTACAGCCGTGAGAACCCCAACGCCAAGCAATATAGCCACAGACACGCAAGTTAAATCTCGATGTGCAAGTCACAATACAACACTCACAAAGCACAAATGCGAGCATATGACAGCCACCATGACTGCAGACAAAGGCACAATAGCAAAAATCCACCTCAGATTGCACTGTGACAAAGACCCTAATTCTCTGTTTTGAAGGGGAGAAAAAATACCTAAATGCACCTTGCACCCTCATTTTGGGGGGATTTTTTTGGGCCCACATAGATGTCTAAAATCACATCTAAAATTGCAATTATGTGCGATCCTACTCGAGCTTGCTCAAGTTTACTCATTTCTACTTGAAAACGAGTTTACTTACAAGTTGAACAGGTTTGTGTTACTACACTCATAAACTAGTGCGTTTTTACGAGTAAACACTCAATTTTGATAACCGTGATTAAGACGAAATTTAGCAAAAAATAGCAAAAGTTATTATCTATTAATTGATTGTACAAACTACACCAATATTCTGAAACAGTAGCAACATTAAAGATGATTATATAACACATGACCTATGGTTGTTACATCTGCATGTAAATCCTGATTATAGTGTTAGCAATTAACTTCGTCAAAAATTTTACTTGGTTTGACAAGAAGTGATTGCAGTATATTCCTAAGGTTCTAAACACAAACGAATTTGTCTCTGCTTTGGACATTGCAACAGTAAATTTCCAGGAAAGGGAAACTACTATGCACTTATGTTCTGTCCATTATTTTGAGTACACAATGGTATAAAATGCATATTGATATGCATTATGGCAGCAGCTAGGACTCAACTGAGAGCAAAAGCCTATCAATAAAATGCATGTTGATATTGACTTGGAGCCAAGCTGGATAAGTTGATCCTGATCTCTAGAAACTAAATGGTGTTGGATCTTTCAAAAAGGCTATTCTTCATTCTTCAAGCACTCATAAATCATAATCACATTTGAAACTACGAGTATTCAAATTCCAATCACATTTGTCACATTGGGAATTGCTGTATGAAATATTCATCCAGAATGTGTTTTAGCTGTGTAACAAAAATTCGTGCTAAGAGAACATATAAAATATCCAAAAGCTGACAACAAATAGAATGTCAATCCTTAAACCTCCTAGAAAACAAATATAATTAGCTAGCAATTCTTTTATTTGTCTAACGGCTCAATTGCCCACAGGACACAAATCAAGGTGCTGAAATCAATTAAAGATAAGGAATCATAAAACAAGCAATAGTAATAAAATCAAAATTTTCTATCATTTTTTGCAAAATAACAAGCTAGCAACTCACACCAAACATATGAATAGGTCATACATAACGCACCTAATCTTTCAATGGCAATTAAAGCCTCCTCCTGCTTATATCCCATTTTCACCAAAGTCCGTAAGGTATCATCATTCTCAGAATCAGAAATATTCTTTTCAATTTCCTGCAAAACAATATCAAATAAAATAAGCAAGCTGTATCTTAATTATAAAACAAAACCTGCACCTATATTGTTTCTTAGCACAAATATCTGTAAAAGCAAGCGGAAGCATGATGACATTTCATGAGATTCCCAAGGAAGGAACATAAACTATCCTAACTGTCTCATGTTTGAAAGTGATTACATGTCCTATAGCACTAGCAGAAACCATCCCAGTAGATGGCACTAAAGACACAAAATAACTTGATAATATGACGAATCAGATCATACAAACTCCAGAAAACAACCATCAAAGCAAAAGATCAAAGATTACTTCATCAGAAAAAATAGTATCTGAGAAATCATCCCAAGAGCTCCCTGCATTCCCTGAAGAAGAAGGATCTGTCACAATTTGCTGCTGTGGCTGGGGAGAACTTTCTAGAGCCTGCAAATATGAAAACAAAAACACCATGATAATTGTAACATTAAAAGTCAAAATCTTATAATATGAAAATGGTATATTAAAGATGTCAGAAAGAAATCTAAAAACTGTTTGTAAAACAAAAGAGCCAAAATGAGAGGTGGAGGGTGAAAAAAAAAAAAACAATTATATGCACAAAAGAACCACAGATCACCCATTGAGGTTGATAAAATATTATTTCAATTGTATTAAGGCACAATTATACTTGGACAATGCTAAATAACAATATTGAAAGATTAAAATAAGAAATTGTTATCCTCTTCGTAATAGGAAAGAATCATAAAAAGTGTATGAAATCTGTTTAAAAATTTAAATGCATAACTTTTTAAGAAAGCATTATCCTCCTAGTTTGAAGAATAAATATATAACCATCAAGCTATTGCTTATCATTTCATACAACATAATTAAAACTTGCATTTCATGAACTAAAATATCACTGCAAATTATTGCAATGACATTTCTGCTACTATTGGAGTATATTTTTACTCCTTACTTATATATGTAGAATAGTAATGTAGATTATTTTTAATCTTCTTCTTTACTGTCACATTTATTGTCTTTATTATAGACCAACATAGATTGGCTCTATATAAACCTGTCTTGTATTCCTTGTGCAGTTGGTGAAAACATATTTTGCTTATTGAAACATTCTCTCATCTTCTCTCTTCCGCTCTCTCTCTCTCTCTCACACAATTTATTATGGTATCATAGAGCTCCTCAATCCTCTTCCCCTTCTTTCTTCTCCGTTCATCTCGACAATCTTGTCATGGCTGAATCCACTTCTCCAGCGGATTCCTCTCCACCACCACCGCCTCCTCCACCTATCAACGCTACTACACCCATCAATACCGTTTCTTCAAAGAACCCTCCCACTAATCCCTCTCCGTCTCTCACCTTTTCCCACACCATATCAAAAAAACTAGACACCAGGAATTATCTTCTTTGGTGCCAGCAGGTCGAACCAGTAATCAAAGGCCACAGACTCCCATCATTTTCTTGTTAACCCACAGATTCCCCAAAAGTTTCTCTCCACTGATCGTGATTATGGTCAGATATCTGAATCCTATCTTGCTTGGGAACAGCAAGATCAACTATTGTTGTCTTGGCTGCAATCTTCCATGTCTAAAGACATGCTTACTTGAGTTATAGGTTGCAAGACGTCCTTTCAATTGTGGGACAAAATACACTCCTACTTTCATTCTCACATGAACGCCAAAGCCTGTCAACTTCACAATGAACTACGCAACACTAATCTTGAAAATCAAACCATTTCTAACTATGTTCTCTGAATTCAAACCCTTGTTGATGCTCTCACAACCATTGGTGACTCAGTTTCTGCAAAAGAGCATCTTGACATCATTCTTGAAGGCTTACCGGAAGAATATGAATCAACTATGTCACTCATCAGCAGTCGTTTTGACATGCTGTCCATAGACGAAGTCAAGACCTTGCTTCTTGGCCATGAGTCTCGTCTTGACAAATTCAAGAAGAAAGCAGTTGCATCTGTCAATGTCACTACCACCAACCTTGAACCCAATTCATCTTTATCGCACCCACAAACAAATCTTGCTCATCAAGAACCTCGACCTCAATTTGCTCAACGTCGTGGGGGTCGCACAAATTTTTGTGGTGGCTGTTTCCCTAATCGTGCTGGTCGCGGACGAGGTAGATTCACTGGATTTCAGTGCCAGGTTTGCCATCGCTATGGACATGTTGCTTCTTCTTGCTACTATAGATTTGATGAGACCTTTGTCCCATCCTCCCCACTGAATGCACCCATGTTCCCCTCTACCAATCACAATGCAGATGCGGGTTCCTGGTACAACAATCAAACCGCTCCAGCCCAGTACTTCCCACCACCCTCACAACAACACGCTCACCCTCCGCCCCAGAATTCTTGGACCTAGACCACAACCCACCCCACAAGTTCACTTTGCCTCCACACATACACAACCTCAAGCCATGATTGCCTCATCTTCCTCCTCGAGCAACAATACTTGGTATCCGGACTCTGGGGCTTCAAACCATGTAACCAATGTCTCTCAAAATATTCAACAGTTTACCCCTTTTGAAGGACCGAATCAAATCCATATTGGTAATGGACAGGGTCTTCATATTAATTCCACAGGTGTCACTACATTTCCCTCCGCGACAAATCCTAAGTTTCAATTTGCTCTAAACAATCTACTGTTTGTTCCCTCCATTACCAAAAATCTAATCAGTGTTAGTCAATTTTCCAAAGATAATTCTGTCTTTTTTGAATCTCACCCTTCCGTTTGCTTGGTAAAATCACAGGATACTAAAGAGATCCTTCTCCAAGGCTTGGTTGGTCCGGATGGTCTGTATCAATTCCCTGCTTTACTTCCCACCACCAGTACACAACCTGTCCAACACTTTAAAACTGCCACATCTCCCTCTGTTAACACGACAAGCCAAAAATCTGTTTCTTTTGCCACTTGGCACTCTAGATTAGGTCATCCTAATGTTGATGTAATGAAACTTGTTTTCCGAAACTTCAATATTCAATCTGTGAACAATATTGAATCAACTTTTTGTGTTTCTTGTTGTCTTGGCAAATCTCATAGATTACCCTCAAATTTTTCCAAAACTGTTTACACTACATCTTTTGAATTAATTTTCAGCAATTTATGGGGCCCTGCACCAGCCACACCTACATGTGGCTATCAATATTATCTCACCTTTGTTGATGCCCACACACGCTTTACATGGATCTATCTTCTCAAAAACAAAGCCCAAACTCTTGGTATCTTTAAGCAGTTTCATACTATGGTTAAGAATCAATACAACCAACCAATCAAAGCTTTACAAACTGATTGGGGTGGTGAGTATCGCACCTTTACAACGTATCTCAATGATGTTGGAATTCAACATCGTATCATATGCCCACACACACACCACTAAAATGGGGTTGTCGAACGAAAACATAGGCACATTGTTGAACTTGGCCTCACCTTGTTAACCCAAGCTAATTTGCCTATACAATTCTGGGATCATGCCTTCCTCACTAGCGTTTATCTAATCAATCGGCTTCCATCTTCCTCTATTCAAAATGCGGTTCCATATCACAAACTTTTCCACCAACCCCCAGATTATCACTTTCTCAAAGTCTTTGGTTGCTCTTGTTTTCCACATCTTAGACCTTACAACAAAAACAAACTTCAATTTCGATCACAAGAATGTGTCTTTTTGGGGTATTCAACCTCTCACAAAGGCTACAAGTGCCTTGCCACTGATGGACGTCTCTATGTTTCTAAAGATGTTGTATTTAATGAAACTATGTTTCCCTGCAAGGATCTCTTCTCTCCGTCCACTGCCCATGCTTCCCAAAGCTCTATTCAAGTTCCTTTTACTGTGACCCACACTCAAACCTCTACACCTTACTCCTCGTCAATGTCCTCACATGAGCCCTGTCCAATTCCCACTCATCAAACGCCACCCACTATGGAAGCCAAGCCTTACACTCCAACATCCTCACCAAACATGTCTTCTGAACCCTCTAACCCACAAGCCGTTGCCACGGGTACCTCTCCATCCAATTTATCCATCCCCACATCACCTGTCCCTGAATCCAATACATTGCCATTCATTCATCCTCACAATATTCACCCTATGACAACAAGAGCAAAAGATGGCATTGCCAAACCATGTCTACAACCCACACTTCTATTAACCCATGTTGAACCCAAAACAATCAAACAAGCCTTATCCAATTCAACCTGGTCTGCTGCAATGCAGACAGAATACAATGCCTTGCTTAGTAATGGCACATGGTCTCTAGTTCATCTACCACCACATAGAACTGCCATAGGCTGTAAATGGGTCTTTCGTGTCAAAGAAAATCCAGATGGCACTGTCCAAAAGTACAAAGGTCGTCTCATGGCTAAGGGGTTCAATCAACAATTTGGATTTGACTATAATGAAACCTTCTCACCTGTCATCAAACCTGTCACAGTTCGGCTTATCCTTACTCTTGCCTTAACCCATCATTGGCCTCATCAACAATTAGATGTCAATAATGTCTTTCTAAATGGCACCCTTGAAGAGGAAGTGTATATGACTCAACCCCCCGGATTTGAAGCTACTGATAAAAACCTAGTCTGTAAACTTCACAAAGCCATCTATGGGCTCAAACAAGCAACTCGTGCTTGGTTTGAGAAGTTAAAATCAACTCTACTGCAGTTTAACTTCCAAGCAAGCAAGTGTGATCCGTCTTTGTTCTTATACTCAAATGCCAACAATGTCATCTATAACTTGGTATATGTAGATGACATTATCATCACCGAGAATAATCCAACCCTTCTTCATACACTTGTTTCTCGACTTCACTCAGCCTTTTCCCTTAAAGATCTTGGTGATCTTGATGACTTCCTTGGCATTGAAGTAAAACTCAGTCTGATGGCTCCCTTATCCTAACTTAAAGCAAATATTTTAGGGATCTCTTAAACCGCGCAGATATGGAAGCTTCAGAACCCATTTCTTCTCCAATGATTAGTGGCTGCAAACTATCAAAAGTTGGCACCGAAGACTTCCTAGATGCATCTCTCTACCGTTCGGTAGTTGGCGTATTACAATATGCCACTATAACAAGACCCGAAATTAGCTTCTCAGTAAACAAAGTCTGTCAATTTATGTCTCATCCTCTTGCACATCACTGGTCCGTTGTTAAACATATTCTCCGCTATCTAAAGGGCACTACCTCTTGGGGTCTCCATCTGCAACCAGCCCCTTCCAACTCCCCTTTATCCATTCATGCCTACTATGATGCAAACTAGGCGTCTGATCCTGATGATAGGAGATCTACATCAGGAGCCTCCATCTTTCTTGGACCAAATCTTGTGTCTTGGTGGTCCAAAAAGCAAACTGTTGTTGCTCGTTCCAGCACTAAAGCAGACTATAGAAACCTTGCTCTTGCCACAGCTGAATTTACTTGGATACAAACCTTGCTCTCTGAACTTAAAGTTCGTCATTCAACTCCAATCGTTTTCTGTGACAACTTGAGCACCGTGGCCCTAGCTCACAACCTTGTTCTTCATGCACGCACCAAGCATATGGAATTAGATCTGTTCTTTGTTCGAGAAAAGGTAGCTTCCAAGCATCTTCAAGTAGTGCATGTTCCAGCCATCGATCAATGTGCTGATGTTCTCCCAAAAGCTCTATCTCCTGCACGGTTTTGTGTTCTTCGATCCAAGCTTCAAGTAGTCAAGTCTCCTCATCCTACTTGAGCTTGCGGGGGGCTATTGGAGTTTTACTCCTTACTTATATATGTAGAATAGTAATGTAGATTATTTTTAATCTTCTTCTTTAATGTCACATTTATTGTCTTTATTATAGACCAACATAGATTGGCTCTATATAAACCTGTCTTGTATTCCTTGTGCAGTTAGTGAAAACATATTTTGCTTATTGAAACATTCTCTCATCTTCTCTCTTCCGCTCTCTCTCTCTCTCTCTCACAATTCTATTAGCTACAAAAGTGCAAAATTAGAGAGGACGCATATTTATCAATCTCAAATGGCAATGTGGTGGCCAATTCCTAAAATGCTATTGCAGAAAGTGGGATGGCCACTACCTTAAATATTATAATAGAAACTAAATAGTGTATGCTACATATAATAAACACTCAAAAAACAAAACAAAACAAAACACCCAAAAATCAAGATGGATAAGTCAGAGTTTACACACACAATCACCATTAATCTAGAAGCATTAAGAACATTCCAATAAGTCAAGAAAAAGAAAGATGATGGTTAAATTCAATAAGAAAATAACCAAACAAATTAGACAAAAATTAGCAAAATGTGATATGGACAGTCTAAAGGAAGAACAAAGGCTTAAATATGCTTTTAGACACTTAAATATGGGATAAATTTGAATTTCAAATTTAAAATTAAATTTTTAGTCCCAGAATTTTGTTTTTAAAAAAATCCAATCCCCCTACCAAAACATAATCAGCGAATCAGTCACAAAAAATCTGCCTACTAATGTACTTGTTACTCATTAGTAAAAACCTCGCATCAAACCTAGCTGATGGCATGATGCTACATAACTAACTTAATTTGCCCTTGCCATCGGTTTTTGAAGGATACATCATGTTCATGGTAACACTGCTATAGCATAATAGCACATGAAAAGCCACTATTTTTAACACTATTGAAAACCACTCCACTATTTGAATCCCATAGCAGCCCATGGCCACTCCATTCAACTACTGTGTTGTAGCTCAATATTGACTACTATGTGTAGATGTCTGCAACCTCACTCTCGCACACAGATAGACTGTTTTCAAAAGTTGAACTTGTGACCTCCAAGTCACAAGAAAAGCAACCTTACTGTTGCTACAAGGCTCACCCTGTCCAGATTTCGCAGGATGGCCCAAAAAATTAACAGCTACCAATGGAAACCAGCAATGATTCAAAATTCATTATATAGATTTTAAGATGCTAACAAGTCCACAACATGGAAACAGAACTGTATTAAATTAGGAAATGAGGTGAGACAACTACATGAAAGAAATTGGTTATAATTCAATAATAGATCAAAGAGACAAGGTCACAATGCTCAAGACATAAGAAAATATAAACTCACCTTGTATGTGAGAAGTTCTTCAAGTAGTTTAGCTTCATTTTCCTCACCTAGATGTTCATCAGAGCAATATTATTTGTGAACTTAACGAATCAAATCTATATTTAAATAGAGTAAAGCAATGCTTTTACCATATTCCTGAATTACTTTAGAAACCATTTCTCTAGAAAATCCCATGCCGACAAAGTGGTCAAGTGCTTTGGAATTAGCCAAAACTGCAGATGAACTTGCCTTAAGTGGGAGAGAATAGGACATTAGTAGCTGAAAAATCTCTATTTCCTTTGTAGAGTGTTATTTCTACATGCTCATTTCTCAAGAATGTATTTTTGCATTGGTTTAAAATGCTTTGTAGATAGGGTAATTGGAAAAACCATCAAAGAAAAAAAAAAAAAAAAAAAAAAGAGCCTTTAATAGTAGACAGAGGTCCTGTACAAAAGAAATAATGAAAATAATATTACATCTTTTTTTGTGTGCAATAAAATAGAGGAAGTGACAGTATCAAAAGAAAGGCAACAGCTTGTAAGCATTTGAGTATAAAGTTATAAAACTTCTGATTATAATATTCCACACTCCACAGTGGCCTTAGAATATAGAATCAGATATATTAAGGTTACCCAAATACAGAAGAGGATGCAAAATCAGTGAACAAGTGCAGATCATAGCAATAGAAAAGAAGAGATTTGATTCATTAAGAACTAGTTACAATGAGTTAATAAACACAACAATGACGAGACCTTTTCCAACGGGGTGAGGTAATTTCAAAAGATCAAAAGACATAATGTTCTATTGTGAAAAACTAATGTATGGATTCCACAAAAATCCAAACAGTAAAATAGACACAATACATGAAAAGTATATTTTATGGTTTCAATTCTCAAGGTCTTTTTTCTTCATTGACCTGCTAGGTTAGTTTATCATGATTAGTTGGTTATCAAGTTACACTTACACCAACATTTGGAATGAGAATAAGCCCAAATAAAATTTTAATTGATAAAAACAATGTATTTGCATTATCTTTCACATTCAGGAATTATATCCTCTAAATTCTTAATATTCAACCACTCATTCAAAAAGATGATCTCAAGCAAACATAAGGCTTACCTCTCCAGACCCAGTAACAGCATCACCATTAGGAACAGTTAAACATGAAGATGAAGACTGATAGTTCTCAATTTCAAGCTCATCTTCAGTGTTCCAATCAAAATTGTCACTCTCCACACCAGAATCATCTCCTCCCTGCAATAATTGTTTAAAAAGAGAAGCAAAAGCTAAGTTGAAAAAGGAAAACATGAAACAATAAAAAGTGAGAAAGAAGAAAATAATTTAAGAACCATATATTCTCATAAAGAAAACTAAAGGTGTAGTTGTGAACAAGGACACAGAACTAAAATATGCTAATGTGTGGATAGGATTTGAAAATTGACAAATAAAACATACCATCTTCAATCTCTCAGCTTCGCAGACTACAGATATTTTGGCTGCCCAAGCACAGAAGCAAGAGAATTAGAAACACACAAAACTAATTACATTTAGCAATAGCAGTCAAACCAAGCTATTCAAAAGGCTTCACGAAATCAATTCAGTGAAAACATTTTAACAGGACTCGACCAGTGTTCAATCTTCAAACAGAAATCTTCAGCATGCCACCATAAAGTTTTCAATTTCTAAGCCGTACCAAAAGCCTGTTACTAATCAATCTAAACTACTTGAAACGGTGGGAGCAAACCCAGAATTCACCAAAAACTCCAAACAGCCAATTCTAATAGGTGATACCACTAGCCAGTGCCAAAATACATGGACAATTATTTATAACCTAAAACTTCACAATGCACAAATTTTGACAGATAAGATCCACAAAGTTATGCATGCATCAATAATTACCCCAATTTGTAATATTTTAAATAGTTTCATAAGGCGTTAAAATTTTGGGTTAAGAGCATTTAATTGTGAACATGATTAAAAGTTAGTTTTGAACATTTATTAACATTGTAACCTTAGTGGATCGGATAAAGATTTTAGATGCTCTTAAATATAATAATAATAGTATTATTATTACGATTATTATTATTGAAGGCATTTAAAACTTCTTTATATAATCTAAAATACTAAAATCAGTAATTGGATGATCAGGATTAGTTACCAATGACACCAATAGTTGTTAAAAAAGACAACATATTATTCACCAATGTTAAGACTTAAGTGATTCATTTATACCATAAATGACTAAAGTGTAACTCAGCCCTCCAAAGAAGGGAGCAAATGTTCTAAAATAAGAAGGGAGGGGAGTCTAATTTAAGCAGCACTGATGCGAGTGTAGGGTAATTTACTCTAGAATTAATGGACAGGATTTATTGGACCAGTTTTGCTTAATGGATGATTTATAGGCATTGAATTATCCATAGGTCCAACCATCCCCTGCATTGACCAATTGAATATTATTCAATTACACAAAAACAAAATCCTGCTCTTCAGAGCAAGAGCTCCTTCCAGTTATCTCTTCATCATGCTATCTTGCCACCACTGTTCTATCCTTGGCTACATCAAGCTTTCTGTAACATTAGCTGTGGTGATAACATTATTTCTTCTCCACAAAATTTTGACAATGAAAAAGGCAAAAAGGAACAACACAAACAAAAAAAGAAATTGGCAAAAAGTTCTTCAAACAAATATTTACATCAGCAAAATACCACTCTCACTTAACTCTAGTATTATTAATGATAATGATAATGATAATAATAATAATAATAATAATAATACATGATAAAAAAAATTACTCAAATAGAATTAAAAAAAAATCAAGTCATGAGAAAATAGTGTAAAATAATAATAAAATTTAACAACGAATGAATTTTAGGAGTTCATTTCATCTGTTGATTTGATTATCAGGTGGGTCATTGATAAGATTTGGATATCCATCCATTACATAAGTCATGGGTGAATAAGAGTTATCTAATTTTCTGACAGATTTTAATATTACCTCTTCAGTTTTACCCATCTATTACAATCTAGTTTATGGTTTTTAGTCCTGCAAAAAAAAAGGGGAAAGGGAAACCAAAAAGAACCATAGAGTAAGTGGTTAAGAGGGATCTCGTGATGAATACAGTAGTATCCAAGGGAAATCTTTAACTAAGCTCAATGGTATCATGTGATTTCATGTAGCTGATCTCACCTAGAAGGGTAAGATTTTTGTTGTTGATGTATTATAGTCTAGTTCAAAGTCCATCCACTAGAAACACCTCCATGAAACAGAATGATATAGAAATATAATGAGTTGCACACAAAAAACAGGGGGAAAAAATAGAATCATTGCTTATTGTGATGAGAGAGAACAGATAACCATGCCATGTGTTGCTTCCAGCAACAAGAGAGAGAATTGACAACATCACAAAGCTCCAATTGACTCAGTCTGAGACAACCAAAAGACTCAAAGGGATTTAGGGGCATTTAAGTTCAGAGATGTTTGGGGATTTTGAGGCATATCGAAGATCTGCATGTGCTACACAAAAACACTCCATTGTGAGCATTTTGGATAAGACAACCTTGGTCAAGCCACAACATTAGCCAATGAGCAGCTATTGGCAACCCTGTCTATGACATGCAACACCCACCCCCACCCCCACCCCCCAAAAAAAAGGCAACAAACATCCACCTGACTAACAGAGATCATCATGTGGCTATAATGTACTCCTGTGCAACACACCTGTCGACATAAAACATTATCCACATGTGAAGGAAAATGCCTCTCATCACAGTACTCTGGACAATGGGTTGCTGGGCAATGGTCCAATCTAGCATTAGGTGGTTGCCTAGCAGCTTGCCAATTTACTTACGGGAATGCTTTTTGGCGATAGAAGTAAGGCGTAACTTTGACCACAACAATAAAAGCAACAAATTCGAGGTGCTGGTAACAGATTCAAGCATTTGGAAACAGGACCATGCCGCATATCATATATATGAACAAAAATGCTACACAAATGAAAAACAATAGCTGATTGAGCCCAAAACCATCCTGCCTAAAGCTGATAAACACACAAAACCTCAACCTCGGATTCTATTTATTTTTTTCCATCTTCGACCAACAGGCATTGATTACTCTCTAAAAATTTCAAAGACAACAATTATGAACCACATAACAATTAACACATGCAATGGTACCATAAAAAACAAAAGGACAAAACTTAAATAATGTACATATGGTACTATTGGTGCAGTTTTTCTAATCAGAATTGGACTTCCAACTCAATAATTTGAGACTTAAGATTCCATTAAATATCAAAGCTAAGCACGATGAATATCCAATTCTAGTAGAAGAACACAGTCATCTCAAGTTTTACCCTAAAAAACACAGCGAAAATAAAATTCATCCATTTTCCCTTGCAAAACAAACACACATGCAATTTGTAAAACTCTCATGAAACGCCCACATGAAATAATTATTTTTCTAAATTAAGCAAACCAAAAACAGAAACCCTAGAAGAAAAAAAAATTAGTTAATCATCATTCTCCAATTGATACAATTTCAAACAACACAGAAACTCACAACCACAAGCACAATTCCCTACCGGTCAGAAAATGTAGAAGCGTAAACTCACCAATAAATCAAAATCGCACTTCCACAGCTTCACCTCTGCACAAAACAAGCAAAAAAAACACAAGGTCAACACAAATTCAACCGCTTATGATCACAAAAAGGAAAAATAAAAGAAAAGGTCCAGAAGCCTGCGCACGAGAATCTTGCGAGGGGAAAGAAAGATTCTCACCATGGAGTGACGAGTGAAAGAGAAAGCGAAAGAGAGAAGAGGGTTTTGAAACTGACTCAGACTGAGTTACATCCCTGAATAAGGTACAAATTCAGGGACAATGCACAACATTGGCATGGAAAAACTTCCCACACTCGCGCACTCTCTGTGTGAGGTTTTTTCCTGTTCCACCCAAAGTGGGTCCCAGCATCAAACGGTTGGAAGAGAAGGAAATGAAGAAATCTGAGCCGTTTGATTCCAATACCAGCTCTAAAGCTGGTTTGTTTTGGAGAGATGTTACCAAAGAAAAGGAAATGAAATGGAAAGAAATCGGTGGGAACCGTCTGATGCGCGAGTATGATTTCACAATCATACTCGAGAGAGTGAAATAGGTGAAAAAGAATAATTTAATTTCTTTTTCTCCTATTTAATGCAAAGTGATAAAGATTCTTGAAAACTGTGATAATAATGTGATGTGACAAATTTCTTTCTTATAAATTAGATAAAAATATTTTATTAATTATTTATTTTATCTCTTAATATTAATAATTTAATAAAAATATTTTTAGTCTTATATTTATGTTTTTAATATTTATAATTTAATTTTTTTAAATTTTATACATATAATTTTTTTAATTTTTTAATTATATTATTATTTTTAATATCACCTTTTTATGTTTATATTACATAATATAATTTAATTTTATGAGAATAAAAAATGATATATCAATATTAAATATTGTAATTAAAATAAAAAAATAAATATAAAATGATAAATTATATTTTAAAAATTTGTTTATGTAAATTTTTAAAATATTATAAAAATATGTTTTTTTAATTATTCTTTAAAAGAGGATAAAATTTAAAAATATATTTTTTCAAATAAGAGTTTTAAATAAATACATTAAAAATTACTTACTCTCTTCAAATATAAGATGTCTTCTTAAAAATATTTAAAAAAATGAGTCTTTAGTTTTAGTTTTTTTATAATGAATTCATTTTTTTTTTTAAACTATAGAAATATTTTTTTAATAAAATAAGTGTTTTATTTTTTTAAGTGTTTTTTATTTATTTTTAAATAAGTAATTTTTAATTTTTAAAAAAATAACTTTCCTTTATTTCTTAAATAACTGTTTATTTTTAAACAAACTTGTTTAAAATTATTTTTTTTTTAGATTAAATAAACAAATTTAATATTTAATTTGTAATGTCAGTTTTAAATTTTAACATTTATTATAACGTGATAAGTTAATTGTTAGAGTTTAATGGGTCATAGATAGAAGAGTATATAAAGCTTTCTCGGAGTCTCATAAGCTCATTGTGAAAGAAATTATAGAGAGAACGATTTTGGGTCCGTGAGCTCTTTCTCTCCTAAATTTATCTGTTTGATTCTTCTTCTTCTTCTCTAAATCATTAATCTCTTCTGTCTCTTTTTTGAATTCAGGCTAGGAAACTTGATTTTAGTAGATTGAAGTCTACGGGTCGACCGTTCAAAAATTATTATCCTTCTTCCTCTTTCTTGGCTGTTTTGAGCCAATTTTCAGGTAAAGGAAGCTAAAATTGTGATAGATGGGTTGCATGTGAGTTTAAAAATTCAATTGATGCATGAATTAGAGATTAATTTGCTGATTTGAGGGGTTTTTCCCGTTTTCGGGGTTTTTAGGCTAAAACTAGATTTTGATTGATTTTGATGCATCGGATGCGTGCATGTTGTTTATAGGATTTGAATTGAACTATTTTTGGTGTATGGGTGATATCTCTTTATTTGCATGTTGAATTTTTTTGAGTTTCAGGTGTGGATGTCCAAAAATGGTGAAGAACATGATGTCCTCTATCATCAAACAATTGAGTTGTTTTAAAGGACTAGGTCCTTTGGGGGCCACGTGACAAAGAGGGATCTCTAAAACCAAAGGGCTAAGCCATTTTAAAGAGATTAGTACTTTTAAACTGACTAAGCCATTTTAAAGGGTTGAGGCCTTTGGGGGCCGCATGTTAAGGAGAATCCTTAGAATCAAAGTGTTAAGCGCTTTGGGAGGCGCTGAGCGGTTTGGTTCTTTTTGAATTAGACTTTGTTGTCTACATAAAAGTTGTAGCATTGGATGTTAGTTTTTCAATGGCGTTTGAATCGCCTAAAAAGGATGTCTAAAACTCCAATTATGGTTGTTTTAGTGAACAAGGGTCAACCTGTCAACATTGATTATATCTGTTATGATTTTTTAATTTTTTTGCTAAGTACATGATTTGTTTAGAATTTCATGTCTTCATAAGAGTTGCAGATTATCCTCTTATCTTTCTTTTGAGATAATTTTGAGCTTATTTTGATGAGTATAACTCTCTATGTGTTTTTTTCTTTGACATTTGTCGAAGGGAGATGCATGTTATTTTAATGTTCTAAGGTGTTATCATGTGGATTAAAAAGTTATATGATACTATGTTATAGAATTGGTTCATATAGGTATGATATATGATGCAAATTGGTGCTTGATTCATATGTATGCTTGGTAATGATATATATGAATGTTTAAACATAATATGATATGTATATATGTTTATATGAGAATGATATTGATCATAGTGGTGGATTGACCGTGTATGATGTATGATGCATTATTTGCATGTGATGCCTTATGGCATGTGACTAGCCTAGGAATTGAGGAGAGGGAATAATGTTTTTGAATTATAAGAACTCACATAGAGTCTTTTGAGAGTGGTGCTTAGATATGTCACTGGTTTGGATGATAGTGGTACTTAAATAGGCCACTTATTTTGGGTGAGAGTGGTGCTTAAATAGGTCACTGGTTTGAGTGAGTCTCCTCTAAGTCCTTACCTAGTGTTGGAGTGAGGTATAAGGTCGAGGGTTATTCTCTTAACCAAATATTAGGGAAGGTTGCGTGGTTTTTAGCGAACAGGCGGTGGGCAAAATCCATAAGTGACGTGGTAATGCATGTCAAGGTCGTGATAACTGGTAAGCCTATACACAGTTGTACTATTCCAGATGGTAGAATCGAACTTCCAAGTGTGTAAGTGACATTATCCGAGTAAACCCGAGTGAGGATTAATATCTCGATTTACTATGATCGTTAGGGCGCATTGGGCGTGAAAATGGTTGGGGTGGTTTCGGTAGGATGAAATGTCACTTATACTGCTCTATTGTTAGGGGATCTCTTAAGGTGAATGCGTAACGACTCATTAGATGATTGATATGCATTAATATTTATCATGTATTGCATGATTATTGTATGATAGAGTGCATTGTTTGACTTTATGAATATGTTGGTTGATATGATGATTGTATAACATAGATGTGGATCATTTTGCTTATATGATAGTTTTTTAAACTCTAGCTTACCTTTATGTTTTCATGTGGATGAATTACGATGATCATACTTTGTATGCGAGCAAGTCAGGACTAGCTTGGAATTGTGGTGACCACTACAGAGGTATGAGATTTTGGTCTTAATGTCATATTGACATAGGATGTATTAGTTATAGGACTTGACCAACAATAGGACATTACCATGATTTTTTGATGACTGTATATATTTATATACATATTTTTTAGGGTGGTTCCTATATATAAATAAAGATTTTATTTATTTTACTCGTATATTCATAAATGCATTATTATTTAGTTTATGGTTATCTTGTCGATTATATAGTTACATGATTCACATGGTGTAAAGGTCATGACAAGTCATTACATTTATAATTTTAGTTTATCATTAAATGTTGGTTTTTTTATTAAAATTATAACATTAAGTATAATTTTATATTATGTAAATAATTAATATTTAGATTAAATAATATTTGTTATTATTTTTATTGTATCTTCATTTTTTTCTAGTTTTATTTTATAAGAAAAAATAGAATTAAAATATAATTTAGTTTAATTATTATTAAATATTAATTATTATAGCATATAACTATATGAAATCATGATTAATATTATGATTTTATTGGTTAATGAATATATATTTTGTGATTGAATCATAATTACAAAATTTATAAATTTAGATTAGATTATTAAAATTGTAAAATTGATTATTAAAAAACCAAAAAATGTAGATTGAATATTATAGGGACAAAAATTATAATTTAACTAAAGACTTTAATGTGTTTTATATTTTTTAAATGTAAAATAAATTCATTTTTAGTTTTTCTAATTTAAAAATTATTTTAATAAAAAATTTATTTTAACTAATAATATCACCGACTCAAATTGTACGATATTAATTAAAATTAATGAAATATTGTTATAATAAATAATCTTTATATTTAATGTTAATCTAACTTAAATGAAATCTTAATAAAAAAAAAAGTTGTATATAATAAATAAATAAGTCAAAATTAAGTCTCTTATTTGAAACGCGTTAATATGTTTCCTTTATTATTTGAATATTACATTCTGATAATGAAGAAAGATTGAATGAAAAAATTAATGAGTAATATTATAAAAAAAAATATTTAATTCTTTTACATTAAGTGTATACATTATGATAATTTACATTTATTATTTATCATAATGATATAATAAATTTTTAGTGGGAGTAGTAATTGGTCTTATCTCTAAAATTTATATTTTTAATATAACAGATAAGTTTGATCAACAAAACATATTATTAAGAAATTCACGAATAAACAAACAAATTCATAAATCTAGTGAAAATTTAGAATTTTGTAAGAAAATTAAACTGAAAGATAATTTTTTAAGTGTTATGAAAACATGAAAAAAGAAAAAAAAATATTTGTAACAAAATCAAACATTTTAAATAATAAAAAAAGTTTTAACATACTAATATTTTAATCAAAGTCTTAACATTTAAAAAAAATTAGTATTTTAGTATGTATAAGATTAAATGTCTATTATATATAATCATAATTTATAATATATTATATTATAAATAAATGTTATGTTTAAATATATATAATATATTTAAAATTTTTATAAATAATATTTTTAAATATATAAATTATATTTTAGATGTATAATATATAATTTATATTAAATTATTTTTTATTAATAATTTATTTTTAAATATTAAAATTTAATTTATAAACAATTTTAATAAATAAAAATAAATTAAATAAACAATTAAAAGAATCCCTATAAATATTTTATTAAAATACATATAAAATAGTCATTCATATTAATATATAAGAATTGGTTAAAAGTGTAAACATGCTGACCAAATACCAAAATCTTAGTATCTTAAAAGATACCAAAACATATTATTATCACTGCTTTCAACATTAAACCCTCAAAGTTAACACATTTCATGAAATGGTCAAAAATTTGCTATGACCATGCAAATTAAAAAAAAAAAAACAATGAACAAGTTTAACATATAAAATCGTGAACTTTATCTCATATATTCATCAATAATTCTTACTGATTATCTTTTAATTTTCATTTTTATTAGTGGTTTTTATCTCTAAAATCGTACTACAAACTTTATTATTTTTGAAATCACTCACTCCCTATAAATCAGTAAAAAATACACTTTGTATGACTACTTACTTTTAAATTTTAATATTTTTATTTGCTTTAATCACCCAAAATCTCTCAAAAATTAATATATGAATGTATAGAGTGTCTTTTTCGATTACTAATAATAATAATAATAAATGTTAGGAAAAATTATTTTTTTACTAATAATAATGATAAATGTTAGGAAAAATTATTCTAATAATTCTTACTGATTATCTTTTAATTTTAATTTTTATTAGTAATTTTTATCTCTAAAATCGTACCACAAACTTTATTATTTTTGAAATCACTCACTCCCTATAAATCAGTAAAAAATACACTTTGTATGACTACTTACTTTTAAATTTTAATATTTTTATTTGCTTTAATCACTCAAAATCTCTCAAAAATTAATATATGAATGTATAGAGTGTCTTTTTTGATTACTAATAATAATAATAATAAATGTTAGGAAAATTTATTTTTTTACTAATAATAATGATAAATGTTAGGAAAAATTATTCTTTGTATTATGTTTTACAATTGTTTTAAAAGTTTAAAAATGATTACAATTTTTTTATAAAAATATTTATGCAGATTTTTCTATTTAAAAATAAATTTTATTATTTTTGAACAAATGAGAATTTTAAAAATATATTCATTCTTCTTAACAAAATAATGCTGGTCTAGAATCAAAAATAAATTAACATTAATTTAATTTAACTATCTCATGCTTTTAACTATCTCAACCCCTCTTTATTTTATTATTAGGCTAATTATAGTAGTTTGACTTGTTAACTCAAATCACATAAATCAAAGGTTAAATTTTAAAAGAAATATTTATATAAAAAATTTATTAAAAAAAATCAATTATATATATATATATATATATATATATATATATATATATATATGCACGTATGTGCATGCATGTTAAATTGATAAATCAAATGAGTCAAAATATATATAACTCAAATTTAATTTATTTATTTATCAAACTCAATTTTTAGTTAAATTTTTTTGTTAAAGTTCAATTCATTTAACTCATGAGTTAAATTTAATAAATTAATTATAAAATCAAATTCTAAATTATTTATGAATTAATTAAGTTTACTATCATACTTGCAGCTACTACTTGCTTTTATGTACCTTTAAGTACAATAGAGAAATCAAGTTAGATAATTTTTTTTTATAAAATATATTTGTGAATTGTTATGTTTTAATTATTATTATTATTTTTGTGAAAATATGAAAAAATTGGTCTTTCATTTTTTTTATTTTGAAAATGTTCTATCATATTGTTATATCTTCAATTTTATTTTTTTTAGTTTTACCCATGTAATTACTTCTTAAATTACTTCACAAATTACTCATATTTTTCATTTAACTATTCACTACTCAAATTTTATATTATTTGTAATTTTTTATCTTTTATTTTTTTTAATACACAAATGCATTTGTGCTTCTTTGACACTAGTATAAATTATAAAAGTTTAAAATTACAAATTTATCATTTTAGGCATATTTTTTCAAATATGATGATTTTGTGATAATAAAGTATTCTTGTTAAATTAGTAACTTATTATCCAATAAATATTTTTATATCAATAAAGTTTTTTATTAATTAAAATTAATAATACATGGAATTAATTAAAGTTAAACTTCATTTTTTTTACATTTATTTTGTTGATTAAATCCCATCAATGATCAAATAAGAAGGAAAGTGTAATAATAAAAAAAATCAGCATAAACTAAAAAAAAATGTTGATCACCCATTTTTTTATGGGAATTAATTTATTGGGTACATTATTCACTAAAATATTATGTGTGATTAAGCTATTAATTAGAAATAAATAATCATATATTAAGTTTTCCAAAGTTTGAATTTTGGTCTTTAAGTATAAAATAGATTATGTTAAGAAGGAGATACTTATCTTATGCACGCTCATATCTTCGACAAAGATTAGTTATTGCTTTTAACAGTAGTCACTTAATACTAATAATAAAGTCACTTGGAAAATCTAAGAATAATAAAACAAACTTATCTTTTCATACATTATATGGTGAACTTATAATTGATGTAGGGATAACAATGATAACATGATGTGTATTACATGTGACATTTACTCCATACAACATTGTGACTATTATAAAGTATAATAAATATATAAATATAATTTTGCAAATACAAGTTATTAACACATTTCTCGAATATTACAAAAAATAATATATATATATATATATATATATATATATAATATAATTCTATGATTTAGTTACTTATTTAGTTTTTATAATTGTACAGATTTTACCTTTTTGTTTTTATACTTAGAAAACATCCTTTTTTATTTTCTATACGAATAATTTTATTTTTCTTTTTGTTTCCATCACTAAAAGAGAATTAACATCAATTAATGATGGATCGTGTGACACTAACATGTCATTGATGTGTCACATGCATGTCACTAACATAATGTTGCACTTTACATTTTTGTCCTATAGTTTTATTATTTCATATTTTAGTGGTTATTGGACATAAATGAATCATGAAGATGAATGTGAGTGATTTATATAAGATTTGTCCCTCTTCATAAAAAGGATGTTATTTGTATGGTCCCTTTTGGTAAAGTAAGACAATAAGATTAGGTTTAAGTGATTACCAGCTTAATCATGGCTTTTAACAGTTTGAAAAAAAAAATAGAATTTGATTGAGAGTATATTAATCTAAAATTTAGAAAGTAAATACTAAGAAAATTGTTATTGAAATTCATAGATAAAAATCCTAGAGTTGTGACTTATTATTCCCAATCTCCTAGGATAAAACTCATATATTATGAAACAATGTTGTCAATTTTACTTCTAAAATTGTTAATGATTTTAGGAAGCTATCAAACTTTATCTTAAGAAAAACCCAAAATAATTATAAGAGTTTTATTATTAAAAAAAACAACACATATGTGCATAAAATCGGATTAATACAATTGGAAATTAAGAAAATAGTTTGATCACATCAATTCTCATAATTCAATTGTTTTAATTTGTTGTCAATTAAAAGAGTTTGATATTTTTAATTAACTGAAATAAGGAATAATATACTAAAATAATTCATAATTCATATTGGGAGTTCACAAGGAATAATTACACCACAATCCTAGAATAGAGAAACTAGCTAGACATACTTCTAGAACCCATTAAGCAAAGGAAAAGAATTATCCGTGATAGTAAATACAAGAAAGAAAAATATAGAAGAAACTAAAGCTAAGAACTAAATAAAACTAGATAAAGTGGTGTACTATTTTCTTTGTTAGTTTTTTAATTATCCCTAAAAGAATATGAAAGATTTTTTATCAAGAAAGTTTTTAATGATGGACCCTAGAAATAAATAAATAATAATAATAAGAGAATATTCAATTGTGCAAATTCTAGTGTCTTTACTAAAATTTGTTAATCTCAACAACATTAAGGCTCCCCTCCCAAGGACATGTTCAGCTAGGGATGTGCCTTCAAGCAATACATTTGCTTACATAAATAAAGGCTTCCCTCCTGAGGATACACTCAACTAAGGATGTGCCTCCAAGCAATACACTTGCTTAAAAGATGATTAAAACTCCCCATCTTGATAACATACTTGGCTAAAGATGTGCCTTCAAGCAATACAATTGCTTTCAAAAATAAAGGTTTCCCTCTTGAGGACATATTTTGTTAAGGATGTGCCCTCAAAGAATATAATTGCTTACAAAAATAAAGGTTTCATTCTCAATGAAACACTTGGTTAAAGACATTCCTTTGGGTAAAACACTAGCTTAAACAATTTAAGGCTTCCTTCCCCACACATACTCAATTAAGGACATGTTTTTGAGCAAAAACCTTGCTCAATAAATTCAAAGACTTCCCACCCCAAAACTGATGGAAGAGCATGGGCTAAAGGCCCAACCACTAGAGCTATGGCCAGGAGATTACTTGAAGATTTGACTACTTCAGAGCTTAGTGGGCCCAATGGGCTTGGTGGGCCTAGGGTGCTTCTCACTTGGACCTTGATTGATTAAACACCATGTTTTATTGGATTATTCTTAGTATAGGAAGTTACTTGATTTTTGGTCTTGTATTTTGACCTTAGATTAGGGTTTATGCATTTGGGCTTGTATGTGGGCTTCTTAGGCTTTGGGCTTTTGATACCCAATATTAGGCTCATTCTTCTTCTTGTAATTTTTCCTATTCATTGTATTTTCTTGACCATTGTATTTAGGTCATTATATTAGGATTAAAGGAGGATTACTAGTTTAGTTAAATTAGGGTAAACTAGGTTTAATTTAGGATGCATTTAAGTTACATTTTGGATCACACATTTGGCACCACCTTGGCTGCACTTGTGTGACACCGAAATGCAACCCTAAATGCATACTAAATCCAACCTAAATGTATTAGCACTAGTGTAACCGGTTTAGGACATGTGAGACAAGTTTTGAAATTCAAATTTTTGAATTTTGAATTTCAAAACTTGGCGCCACATCTGCTCCCTCACATTGGCGCCAATACCTTATTCCGGATTGCTATATTAGTTCCCTCCTTACCCATTTTGTATTACTTTGAATCATATATGAAATTTGTGAGCCATAGTGCCGAGTTTCTCTCTTCAAAGTCTTTAAGAGTTCACCTCAAAACCCTAGGAATTTCACCTTATTCCTTCTCTTTGAAGTGAGCTCTCCATTGATGCTTGAGCTTGGATGCTTCCATCCAAGGCTAGACCTAATTCCATCCGTGTTCCTCCTCCATTCAAGAGTCATTCCATTCGGTGTCATCTCCTTTGAAGAAGATCCGTGCCTAGGAGGAGTTTAGGAGGAGTTCAACCTTCACCTCTCCTATTTCCTTCTATCAAAAACATACTCAATTAGGGGCGAACTTTCAAAGATAAACTCAATTAGATAAATTAAAGTTGTTCTTAATAATACACTAGGTATGAATGTATATTTAAGTAAGGATTGACAAAGGCAATGATAACTATTTAGTCATGATGACTATTCAATATGGATATATAACTTGAAAGATTTTTTCTTCACAATGATGATGACTATTCAATCATGATTTTGTAACTTAGAAAATTCTTAAGATCTTTCCAATTGATGAATACTACTCTATTATAACTTGAAAGATTCTTAAAATGTTTCACAATAATGATGACTATTTGGTCATGATTTTAACTAAAAAAATTATTATTTTTTTACTATAACTTGAAAACTTCTTAAAATTTATCAAAAAATGTAATTATTACTAGTGAGTAGTATCTTATAATTTTTTTCAAAAAATAATGGGAAATAAGCAAAAACTTCATTGAAGCATTGAAAAAGGTACATCGAAATAAAAACACTATCGACCATGGAAAAATAAATAAAAATGATTAAGGAGAAGAAAAAACTTAATGATTGCCAACATTTTCTTCTTCATTATTAGCCTCTTATAAGCAACAAGAGAGTTTTGGTGGGGAGAAAAAAGAGCAACATCTTGGATCGTGACTTCATTAGGAATATCATCAAGGTTAAGATATTCACTCTTGTATAAGTCTTTCCCAAGATCAAACTGGAGGCTTAAAAGGACTTTAAGAAAAGGCAATGCTTGATGAACATAATGCTAGAAGCCTTCCCCATGTTCATTATAAATTTTCTCTTCAGCTTCAACTTTGTAGGCTGCATATTCAACAAGAACATCATCCTTCTCAACAATAAAGAACTCAACACCCCTCGTGTTCCTCCGCCAACTTGGTCTTAGCATCATTTGACTCATTGAGTTGGTCACTCAAACTATCCACCAAATCTTGAAACTTTCGTCGATAAGCTTCAATATTTGCATTATCAAGATGAATGTCTTGGTTCCTAGAAATAGTAACGCCAAGGAAAATTTTTGACTTCTTTAACTTTGAGTGTAGTTTGTCGATCTCAGTTATGGGTTCCATGAACAAAGTCTCCGAAATTCCTAGAGACCAACCCATTAGCTCACAAACAATGATCATTTGATCATTGAATTTTCTTGAGATAAAAATTCGCGACCTTGATCCAATAGTATTCCTCAACCAAAGATCTCTCAGGTGTTGACACTTAGAGAAAAGAAAGTATTTGCGACAATCGAGGGAGGGATGGAATGGGTTCTCATATATGTGTAGACATTTTCTTTTATTTAATTCTTATTTCTCTTTCATCCTCAATTTCAATGTGTCCAACGACTTTCCATTTTGGGGTCTTCTTCCTTGGAGGACCTTTCCCCTTAGGTACTTTTCGGACTCTAGGGGCATGATATCCACTAAAGGATCTTGAGCATCATTCAACTGAGCTAAAGGGTTGTTAACAAGAGCAACAACTTCGACAATAGTAGTAACCTTGGCACGACCATGTTCCTCTCAAACTTGGAAAAAGAAAATGACTTTAACACCTAATGAAGTCATGATACCCACAATAACAAAAAAGTCAACAATCATAACAATATACTAATAAAAATTCATGAGAACAAAATTTACCTTCAATATCTTTATTGGGCTTGAGAGATCTACGCAATTCAATCAGATGCCTACAAGAAATATTGTGAGGCAAGCTATTTAAAAAGGATAAGTATAAATGCTCCTCGAGACTTGGATAATCAATCAAAAGTTGATCGCATCGTCTCAGAACACAAGTCTTGTAAAGCGGAAGAGAGGTTTATCTCAGTTGTCAAATAAATGAACATGAGCCAAAGGGTGAATTCTGACCTTGAAAAAATCTACTTTAAATTTTTCTATAAGATGAAGTATAAGGTTTCAATAGTTTTCAATCAATGTGTTGAGCTATGGAAACCGGCTTATCCTTTTTGCTAGGCCGACAATGTAACACCCAGTTTTTTTTTTTTATTTTATTATTGATGGCATTTTCGTAATTATTGATGGCATTTTCATAATTTTAATAAAGGAATAAGGATAATTCTGGGTGTCGGAACGGGCCGTTCCAAATGCAGAACGGGCCGTTCCAAAAGAGGGAATATGCTTGTTTTTAAAGACCCAGAACGGGGCCTGGAACGGGCCGTTCTGGAAAGGAGAACGGGCCGTTCTGAAATCAGAACGGGCTATTCTGAAATCAGAACGGGCCGTTCTGCTGGGTTTTGGAACGGGACGTTTCGATTTTGGAACGGACCGTTCCAGTTGAGAAATTTGCACAGATTCGAAGGATCCGGAACGGGCCGTTCCGAAATCAGTACGGGTCGTTCCGGGGACCCCAGGATGCCTATAAATAGAAGGCAGGGGGGTGAAAATTTTATACTGAAGTGAGAAGTGAAATCTTAGAGAGAGAAAGAGGAAGAGAGAGAGAGAGAGAGAGAGAGAGAAAGAGAAAGAAAGAGAGAGAGAGAAAGGAGGAGGGAATCCAGAGGAGGAGGCTTTGCCCAAGTTTCAACTCCGCTTATCCAGGTAAGGGGGGGAGTGAGAAACCTCGCTCGGGGGTGTGGGGATAATTGTTGGATAGTTTGTTTGTCGGATTGGCCCCCAATCCCTTGCCGTTGTGCTGTCTTATTTTTTGTTTGCTCTACTTTATTCCTTGTTGGAAATAATAAATGATTATGTAATCCCAATCCCTTGCCGTTGTTCTGTTTGATTTTCTATTTACTCTACTTTATTTTTGTTGAAGGTGCCGTTGTTCTGTCCGATTTTCTATTTATTATACTTTGTTCTTTGTTGAAAGTAATAAATGAGTATGAAATTAATGTTAATAATAAATGAGTTTTAATATGAATAAGAATGCTCTCTGAATCACTGTGAATACCTATGCAGACCTTATGAGGAGTATTTATGACATGACCATGGAAATATGGACAAATGACATGAGACCTAAGAATGGACTATGAGACCTAAGAATGGACATTGAGACAAGCTGTGATAATAAGAATATGAAAAATAATGACATGATATACTTGATGAAATCTTGTAATAAGTTAAATGTTGAGTCCATGAAATAATGAATGTATGACATGCATCATATGCATATATTACTCCAGGTGTGCCGCTGAGGCCGCATACCAGTGATGTAACTTGCTAACGAGGTGTACCTTAGGGTCACCAGTGATGTAACTTGCTAACGAGGTGTACCTTAGGGTCACCAGTGATGTAACTTGCTAACGAGGTGTACCTTGGGGTCACCAGTGATGTAACTTGCTAACAAGGTGTACCTTAGGGTCACCAGCGATGTAACTTGCTAACAAGGTGTACCTTTGGGTCACCAGTGATGTAACCAGGTGTACCTTAGGGTCACCAGTGATGTAACCAGGTGTACCTTTGGGTCACCAGTGATGAATTGTGAAACTTCCTTATGGTGCCACATGCATGCATTTATGAGTCGAGTCCATGCCATCATAAGTATGATAAATGAGTATATATGTGATATTGATTATTTATGTGTATTGTTTACATGTGACTTATATATGTTGTGTGTGTGAGCTATCTAGCCTTTATTTCTGCACCTGAAACTGAGTGAGATGTTTCTCACTCCCTTGTTATTTTTGTATATGTTTAAATTATGTTGCAGGTGATCAACATCATGAGGATGTTGGTGATGAGGCTTAAGGCTTCAGTTAGGCGTGCTCTGATAGGATGTGACATCGGGCATAGCTAGGCTTATTTTGGGATGTTATTATTTTAAAAGCTTTAATTTTCTCTTCCTTTGTAATTTTGAACGTTCTTGAGAAAAGACCAAAATGTACATCTTTGTCATACTATTTTATTACATGATTTGAAAGTGATATATTAATTCCTAACTAGGAGGCACTGCCACCTTTACTGGAATTAATATATATTCTCCTTTATATGATTTCTTAAGTTTAATACTTATATTTGACTTTTTATGATTGATGAGTTACGAATGTGAATCTTCTACCTTATGAGATTTGAAACAATTGTTTTATACATGAAAGATTTTATTTACTCAAAAAGAAAAAGAAATTATTGTTTATATTTATTGTGTATTAACGTTGGGGTAGAGGGTATCACAGACAATGGTAGTGGTGAAGAAAAATGTTGGAAGTAGGTTTCACATGTGTGTATTTATATAAAATACCAGAAAACTTGCATAACTGTGAAACCCTTACTACCCCAACACATGTATTGTAATAATGAAAACTTAACAAAAATAATTTTCAGTTTCGGTAAAAGGGTTCACATGAGAATCTTCAAAATTATTCTTCAACAACCACGACAATAAAAATGAAACGTGAGAGTTTACAAATGATTTTCAAAAATAATATTTACAATTCTAATTCCATATAACAATCTATGTCCTAAAGAAAATCCTCTGCCCCGATGTCACAATATCAGAGCATACCCACAACTCAACCGTTAGCATTCTAGATGCCACTCGTAGCCGGATCTTCCTCACTTAAAATATCCACAAATCGCACGGTGAGAAAAGAAAACATCTATATATATAACACATAAGAAAACACAACATATTATCTCATCATAACTTAATATTCATAAATATTTCAACATATCGTATTTCAATCAATCATGCATCGTCATCACATCATAATTCTCAATCACACCAATCATCACAAATCTTGCACTTCACACTATGCCAAGGTCACGCTACCCATTTAACAATCTCAGGCCGTGCTCACCCCTGATATAACACTGTGCCAAGGTCACGTTATCCCTATTCCAGGGCCGTGCTCACCCTTGACATGTTAACCAAGGTCACGATACCCACGTAACAATCCAGAGCCGTGCTCACCCCTGATATAACACTGTGCCAAGGTCACGTTACCCCTAATCTAGGGCCGTGCTCACCCCTGACATGTTAACCAAGGTCACGATACTCATGTAACAATCCAGAGCCGTGCTCACTCCTGATATAACACTGTGCCAAGGTCACGTTACCCCTAACCTAGGGCCGTGCTCACCCCTGACATGTTAACCAAGGTCACAATACTCATGTAACAATCTCGGGCCGTGCTCACCCCTGGTCATAGGTGTGAAGAACCACAATCACATCTCATTCACATCCACATTCACATTCACATCCACATCCACATCCACATCCACATCCACATCCACATCCACATCCACATCCACATCCACATCTCAATTCCACAATACACACACAATCCACACAAAATGGTGATTCACATACCCCTCAAGTAATTCATCATCTAGATCATCAAATAATATAACAATAACATTCATAAACTAATATAACAAACAACAGAATTATCAATTTAATATAATTTTAACGTAAACAGTAAAATCCCCAATTGTTCCAAAACCTAACTCACAGACACTTTTCTACAATTTCGTTCTCCCTCTCAGCTCATCATTCTTACAAATTGTTAGCATATCTATAATCCTCAACACATACAGAATCTAATGGGATCCTCAATTTCTCAAACAAAAATCATCCAATTTTTCACAACCTAACTTACAGACACTTTTCTATAATTTCGTTCTCTCCTAGAGCATTATTTTTACAAGTTAAACATATATTCGTAATCCTAAATATATATAGAATCACATAAGATAATTAATCCTCCAAACATAAATAATTATAAAATTATTCATAACCCTAAGGGCTCTTCCTCTACCCAATTCCCTCATGTAACTCTACATATAAATAATCTTCTTTTCTCCCGTACCTGGATAAATAGGAACTCGGGCAGAACCTCCTCCTCTTTTTCCTTAAACAAGGATCAGAACTAAAACTGGAGCAAAACCTCATCCTCTGAGTTCCTCTTGGTCTTTAGAGAGAAGAAGAGGAACGAAAGAGAGAACAGAAGAGAAGAGAGAGTGAGAATGAGAGGTGTGTAGAAATGAGAGGATTTGAGGCATATATATAGGATTTTTCGCCCACCTACCACTACGGCCCGTTCCAAAATCGGAACGGCCCGTTCTGGGCCCTTCAAACCTACGTAAATTTTTCAACTGGAACGGCCCGTTCCCAAACCAGAACGGTCCGTTCTCAACCCCAGCAGAACGGCCCGTTCTGCTTCCAGAACGACCCGTTCTCCAAACCAGAACGGCCCGTTCTGCTTTTACAATTTTGGCCATACTCACTATTCTAGAACGACCCGTTTCAAAATTGAAACGGCCCGTTCTGGGCCACGAATTGGGCCAAAGGCCCACAAAAAATGGGCTGTTACAATAACTGCCCAACTATTTGTTAGAAAAGAATGGCCAAATCCAAGAGGGGGGGGTGAATTGGATTCAATGACCCTTTAAAAATTTATCAGAGTTTTTGGATCTTCACTTTCAATTACAAACTTTTCTATGACAGAATTCTCACTTGAAGCACTTCTCAAGACTTGTTATGATAATATGAATGCAATATGCTAACTTGATTACAACATCATGAGGTTCATCAACAATGTTCAATTTACAGATTTAAAACATCAAGAATTACATTCACTTGTTAATCAAATTTTATCTTCCTTAAAACTCAATCAAGAAATTACAAAACAAGAGATAAGGTTGAAGAAGATTGCACAAGTCTTTTATACTGGTTCAGCCACTCCACATGTGACCTACATCCAGTCCTTAATCACCACCTGATTAAGATTTTTCCACTATCTTTAAGCAAGAAGGTTTACAAGCAAACACACATGCATATACTTCACTACTAAAAGATAATCACTTTCTTGACCCCAAGAAAGTACCCCTTGTAGATCCCACTACAACAACCTTAATCACTTGAGAAACCCTTCTCAAGATTTTCCACAAAGATTCACAAAGAAACAAAAATGAAACGAATTCACCTGGAATTCTTGAACAATTCTTTGTCCTTCTCTTTCAAGAGTATGATGATGATGATGATTTTCACAAGTTCTTTCACAAATGTTTTTCTTCTTGGAATTTCACAAAGAAACCTTTCCAAGATGTCACACAGACTCTCTAAAGTGCTTTTAGAAGTTGATTATCAGTTCTCACTCAATTTGCTTATGTTTCAAAATAGTTCAAGTCTATTTATAAAAGTTCAAACCCAGATAATCGATTATTTTAAAGAATAATCGATTATTTTGTTCTTCAGATTTCTGGAAATCAACCAAGAACAATTTAATCGATTATTTAGCTGGATAATCGATTATTCCAGAGAGTTGTTTCTGAAATAATCGATTATTTTGACAAATAATCGATTATTACAGCAAGGCATTCCACTTAGCCCATTTGCTGAAATAATCGATTATATTTAACAATAATCGATTATTTTGAGTCAGTTCTTAAAACTTCATTTTAAGTCTCAAAATAATTTTCCAATGTTCTCAACTCATCATCATCTACTCCCTACTTGATTTTAGACAAGATTTGCTTAATGCACAAAGCACACACACAAGCACAAATATAACAATTCTTTTAACACTTTATTTCCTAAACACTATTACATAGCTATACTTCAAAGCATCAAAGCATTTTTCTTGAACTTCCTTGACTTTGTTTTTGTGTTCAATGTTGTTGTTGCACACTTGTTGTCTCCGGCTGTTGTGATCATCAAAACTCTTTTTCAGCTCTCCTAAGCTCAACAATCTCCCCCTTTTTGATGATGACAACCCATGACAACCCACGGACAATGATATCAATCCATAATGCACTTTGTGCCTGCTTCTTATTGTGTCATGAACCAAAACCTGTACAACACACACACACACAAAGCACAATACCTGCACAAAGCACAATACCTGCAACAAAAACTCAACACACAATACCATTTCTCCCCCTTTGGCATTATCAAAAACAAAGTAAGCCAAGGTTAACAATTATAAGCCATGTATAGAATTTTTCAGCAGCTCAAACCAAATCAGTTGCTCATTATTCAACCATACTTCAAACCAAAATAAACCAATGTGTGATGCCAATTGTGCACCATACCACAAACCAAATCAAATCAAGTCAAGATATCCATTATCTCAGTACAAAAACAGAGTATTTCAAATAATCACATTACAACATATATGCTCACCAAAAACAGAGCATTGTGCACCAGTATTCCAAAATAACCTTTGGAATCAAAATCAAGCCAATCACATAAGCAAACCAAACTTCAAATTCATCAAACTTAAATTGTTCAACATCAAAAACAATAAACTTGTTCAGGAATTAAAATCATTACAACCCAATTGAACTTATAAATTGTTCCAAACGTAAATTTAAAAACTAAACAAAAACAGAAATCACTCCTCATCATCCGGAATACCAAGCTGTGTCTTGATGATTCTAACTTCGCGATCCAGATCATCAAACCTGTCAAGCAAACCAGAAAACAAAGTCTCATGTCTCTTTGACATGTCCATAACAGCATCAATCTTGTTAATCATGATCTGCTCAAAAGGTGAGAACGGCTTTAGTTCCGGCTCAGCTTCTCCAGGCTCAGCTTCCACCTGTGGTGGCTGATCCTCATCATGAGAAGGCACACCGTCCTCATCTGTAGCTGGCTCCGGGGTAGGAGGAATATCTCCTTTAAACACCCACTTGTCTTCTTGCTTTAGCATCCCCATATGATGCAAAGAAGACTTCTCTATTTTGTTCGATGCGTGCAGAACAATCTTTCTTTCACCTGTTAAATCTACACCAGCAATCTCAAAATTTTTTGACAGAAGCAAAGCATAAGGAATTGGACCGTCTTCCTTTCTCCTTGCCTTCCAAATACAGTCATTCACAACTGCCACCCAATCAATCTTAATTTTCTTCTTAATTACATGCATTAACAAAATGTCATCCCGAGACATCTGAGCATGGTTGTGCAACCTAGGTTTTAACATCCAGGCAATAATGAAGGAAATCAAGCGAGAGTTCTTTTTCATACCTCCCGCCAAGAACTTTTCATAGTTTGTGTTGGATGGGTTCCGTTGACAATCCCAGAATGTGATCAGTTCTTCAAAATCTCCAAAGTTGAATGGCTGGGGTTTCTCTGCTCCAGTTCCGCTCAGACCCGCAGCAGCTCTCAATGTGGGTCCGTCCAGCCTGATTAACTTCCCCTTAACCACCGATTGCATAACCCCATTATTAGTGGTAGCAAAACAGAGGAATAACGGATGAGCTCCGGATAATAGGGTCCGTCCATCTCGAGAAACGCCTTCAACTCTTGGTACTCCAGGAGGGTTGGAAAGCTAAACCCCTCATTCTTGAACCAATCAAGCTTTAGGGTCTTCGGAGGGATGATTCTCCGACCGGCATACCATTCGAAATAGTATTCTTGGGCCTTCTCATCGGCGAACCACTTCGAGATGAGTTGCTCCGAGGGAAGAGGGCGCTTGCTCCCCCTCACTTCCAGCTTCTTGGGTCTCTTGGAGGAAGATGCCATGGTTGGGTCTTGGAGAAAGATGAAGAAGAAGAGGGATTTGAGAGGTTTTGAGAGAGTTAGGGTTTGGAGGGTTTGGGAAATAATGAGAGAATGAGATAATGAGAGGTTCTGAGAAGATTTTAAGGTGTTTGCACGTTCTGGGTATGGAAAAAGTGGGTAGTTTTATGAGTTGGCGCGGAGTTAACCGTTTTAAGAAAATTTAAAAAAAACCGCCCAAATAATCGATTAGTTGTGCAAATAATCGATTATTTGCATCAGTAAACTCAGTTTAAACCACTTTCTGATATGGATAATCGATTATTTTAAGGATAATCGATTATTACAGAGGGTTCATTTTCCTTATACTCCCCAGATAATCGATTATTTACAGAATAATCGATTATTCCAGTGACAGTTTACATTCTCATTCCCAGATAATCGATTATTGACTGAAATAATCGATTATTTCAGTGACCTTTGAGTTTCTTCTTATCAAATAATCGATTATTACCCAAATAATCGATTATTCCAGTGACTTTTGAGTTTCTTGCTTACCAGATAATCGATTATTACCCAAATAATCGATTATTTCCGAAACTCTTGGAATTCTTCATGTTCCAGATAATCGATTATTTCCTCAGATAAGCGATTATTTTCATGAGTCACTTTAAGATAATCGATTATATCTTAAGATAATCGATTATTCCAGTGATGATTTGTTTCACTGAAAATTTTAACTTCTCAAATTTCACCAAGTCTTGTTTGCAACTTCCAAATATTATCTTCCACACATCTCTTGTATTCATTCTCACAACATAATCAATTCAAACTTGTTTCACTAATTATTCCCAACTCAATTCTCAATTGATTGAACCTCTCTCTAGGTAGAGGTTTTGTGAAAATATCAGCTAGTTGTTTGGTTGTCTCTACAAACTCCACAACACAATCATTCCTTTGAACATGATCTCTCAAAAAGTGGTGTCTTATCTCAATATGCTTAGTCCTAGAGTGCAAAATTGGATTTTTGGTCAGATTTATTGCACTTGTGTTATCACACCTCAAAGGAATCTTGTTCAACTCAATTCCATAGTCTCTTAATTGTTGCTTCATCCAAAGGATTTGAGCACAACAACTTCCAGCTGCTATATACTCAGCTTCAGCTGTACTTAAAGCAACACAAGCTTGCTTTTTGCTATGCCATGAAACAAGTGCACTACCTAACAAGTGACATGTTCCACTTGTGCTCTTTCTGTCTAGCCTGCACCCAGCAAAATCTGAATCTGAGTAGCCAATTAGACTCAATGAGACTCCTTTTGGATACCACAAACCAACATTAGTTGTACCCTTCAAATACTTAAGGATTCTCTTTACACTTTTCATATGAGATTCTTTAGGATTTGCTTGAAATCTTGCACATAGGCACACAGCAAACATTATATCAGGCCTACTTGCTGTCAAGTATAAGAGTGATCCTATGATACCTCTATATTTTGAATTATCAACAGCAATTCCTTTCTCATCTAAGTCAAGATTGCAATTGTTTGATATTGGTGTGGCAGCCTCCTTACACCCTTCCATACCAAACTTTTTCAAAAGTTCATTGCAATACTTGCTTTGACTTATGAAAGTTCCATCATGCATTTGTTTGATTTGTAATCCCAAAAAGAAGGTAAGTTCTCCCATCATTGACATCTCAAATTCTCCTTGCATTGTTTTGGCAAATTCTTTACAAAGAGAGGAATTTGTAGATCCAAACACAATATCATCCACATATATTTGCACATACATTGTATCATTTTTAAATCTCTTAACAAACAATGTATTGTCCACCTTTCCTCTTTCATAATCATTCTCAATTAGAAATTTGCTCAACCTATCATACCAAGATCTAGGAGCTTGCTTCAAGCCATAAAGTGCCTTTTTGAGCTTGTACACATGATTAGGATTTTTGAAGTCCACAAATCCAGGTGGCTGTTCCACATACACTTCCTCTTGTATCAGCCCATTGAGGAAAGCACTTTTTACGTCCATTTGATAAAGCTTGAAATTCCTTATGGTAGAATAAGCAAGAAGTAGTCTAATTGCTTCAATCCTTGCTACAGGGGCAAAAGTCTCATCATAGTCAATTCCTTCTTCTTGATTATATCCCTTAGCCACTAATCTTGCCTTATTTCTAAGAATTATTCCTGATTCATCAAGCTTATTTCTGAAAACCCACTTGGTTCCAATAATTGGATAATCTTTTGGTAATGGCACTAAATCCCACACTTCATTTCTTTCAAACTGATTTAGTTCCTCTTGCATAGCCATTAACCAATGTTCATCTTTAAGTGCTTCATCAATGTTCTTAGGTTCAACTTGTGAAACAAATGCCATAGTGTTGCAAATATTTTTGATAGCACTCCTAGTTGTAACACCTTTACCAATATTTCCAATTATGTTATCTATTGATAATTCTCTAGAAGTCTTCCACTCTTTTGGCAATTGTTCACATGTTACCTTTTCTTTCTCATGTGATACACTCTCCTTAGATTTTTCATTTGGTTCACTCTCCAATAGGGGTTGATCAAGCAATTCATTTAAATCTTCAATTTCTGTTTGCCTTGTCTCTTGCTTATTTACTTCATCAAATACTACATGAACAGATTCCTCTACCACTAAAGTTCTCTTATTGTAAATTCTATAAGACTTACTATTTGTAGAGTATCCTAGAAATATTGCTTCATCAGCCTTTGCATCAAACTTCCCAAGTTGTTCTTTCCCATTGTTCAGCACATAACACTTGCAACCAAACACTCTAAAATAGGAAATGTTAGGCTTCTTTCCTTTATAGATTTCATAGGGTGTTTTCTTTAAAATAGGCCGAATTAGAACTCTATTTAACACATGACAAGCTGTGTTAATAGCATCAGCCCAAAAGTATTTTGGTAGGTTTGTTTCATTTAACATTGTTCTTGCAAGTTCTTCTAAGGACCTATTTTTCCTCTCAACAACTCCATTTTGTTGAGGTGTCCTAGGTGCTGAGAAATTATGGTTTATACCATGTTCCTCACAGAATTTTTGAAACATGATGTTTTGGAATTCACCTCCATGATCACTTCTTATAGAGGTGATGTTTGAACACTTCTCATTTTGAACAAGCTTAGCAAATTTTCTAAAGGCAGTGAAAGCATCATTTTTATTTGCAAGAAACATAACCCATGTATATCTTGAGTAGTCATCAACAATTACTAAGCCATAGTAGTTTCCACCTAAGCTCATTGTTCTTGATGGACCAAACAAATCCATGTGAATTAATTGCAAAGGTCTAGATGTTGAAATCTGATTTTTGCTTTTTAAAACTAGCCTTCACTTGCTTGCCCTTTTGACAAGCATCACATAATTTGTCTTTTCCAAACTTGAGTTTAGGTAGACCAACCACCAATTCTTTCCTACTCAATTTAGTTAAGTGATCCATGTGAATGTGTGCAGCTCTCCTATGCCAAAGCCATATATTTTCTTCTTGAGTTATTAGACATTTAGTGTTTGACATTGATATAGAGTGCTCTAAGTCTAGCATATATATGTTGTCAATCCTTTTTCCTATGAATCTGATTTCTTTACTCTTTTTATCACAAATCAAGCAACATGTGTCATCAAATTCAATTTTAAAGCCTTTATCACTCAATTGACTAATACTCAGCAAATTATGTTTCAAGCCATCAACAAGCAATACATTTTCAATCAATGTTTGAGAGGAGGAATTACCAATATTTCCATGACCAAGAATTTTGCCTTTATTGTTGTCACCATAGGTAACATACCCTTCATTCTTCAATTTCAGACTTGAGAATTTGGAGGGATCCCCAGTCATGTGCCTTGAGCAGCCACTATCAAGATACCACAGCAAATTTTTGGCCCTCAAGCATTCCTACAAAATAAATTCAGAGGAAAAATTTAGGTACCCATGTGGAGGGTCCTTGTTGGTTAGTTCTCAGCCCTTGACTCTTCTCAACCCAAATCATTTTTCCACTTGGAACTCCAAATTTTCTTGAGTAACAGTTCCTAATAGTATGACCCATTTTACAACAATAAAAACAAGTTGCTTGTTTAGAAAAGTTACTTTTGAGTTTTCTAAAATTTTGACTTTTCACAAAAGCTACTTTCCTAGACTCAAATGGTATGCTTGTGCTTGGATTAAAGCCAAGTCCACTCCTATCAAAAGTGTTTCTTTGCTTTCCCAAAAGAATATTCAAATTTGCATTTCCCTTTGTGAACCTTGCAAGTGTGGATTTCAAATCAGCATTTTCTTTTTCAAAAACCTTGCAATGTTCACAAACATCTTTTGAGGAATGAGCTTCACTAAATTTAAACATTGTTTGAAGATTTTCATGCTCATGCTTCAAATCTTCAAGTTCTTGTTCAACTTTAATTAAAGCATTTTCATACCATTTCAGCTTGTTTTTTAATTTTAAATTTGAGGCACCTAACTTGACAGCCTCTTCATGAATTTGAATGAAAGCTTCTTGAAGTTGGTCATAATCAGGATTTGATTCAAGGTCTGAGTCACTTACTATTGTGTCTTGTGCAGTTCCAGCCATCAAACACAAATTGTTTTCCTCACTTTCAGATTCTCCACTTGTTGTGCTTGAGTCATTGTCTTCCCAAGCAATATAGGCTCTTTTTCCTTTTGCATTTTTCTTAAACTTCTTCTCCTCTTGTTGCTTCTTTAAGATATTTGGACAGTCAGCTTTCATGTGTCCAGGCTTTCCGCATTCAAAGCAATTGAAGGAGGAGGAGGATGCTTCCTCTTTCTTGTTTGGCTTTTTGTTGAACTTATAGGGAGAGTTTCTTTTTCTTCTTATAAACTTTCTGAATTTCTTCACTAGCAGGTTGAAATTTTCGGTTTCGGAGTCATCGGAGCTTGTTTCTTCATATACCTCTTTTCCTTTGGCAGTTTTTAAGGCCTTCAATGACACTCCTTTACCTTTCTTGTCTTGCTGCTCATGTTCATCAAATATGTGCAGCTTTTGTTCATGCTCCCTTAATTTTCCAAAGAGAGTAGCTAATGTTAAGGAGGTCAAGTCCTTTGATTCTTCAATGGCTGTCACCTTTGCTTGCCATGTTCTATCCAAGCATTGCAGCACTTTTAGATTCAGCTCTTCCTTTTCAAATTTCCTGCCAAGATCAACAAGGTGATTTATCAAATGTGTAAATCTTTTTTGAAAATCAGAGATGGATTCACCATTTTGCATTCTAAACAATTCATATTCTCTAATGAGAGTATGTTTTCTTGATCTTTTGACATCACTTGTTCCTTCATGAGTGACTTGCAAGGTGTCCCACATTTCTTTAGCTGATGAGCATTGTGAAATCCTGAAAAATTCATCAATAGACAATGCAGATGTGATTATATTTTTTGCTCTCTTATCATGTTGGGCTCTTCTCCTTTCCTCATCACTCCACTCACTCCAATGTTTCTCCTTAAGCTCACCATCATCATTCTTTTTCATTGGAACATAGGGTCCATTTTCTATAGCATCCCATACAGCAATATCAATAGCTTCAATGAAAATTCTCATCCTAATTTTCCAATAGACATAATTTTCACCATTGAAAACAGGAGGTCTATGTATAGAGACACCCTCACCATAGGGTAGGTTGTTGTTGTCCATTTTTAAGTCTTGAACAACTCTCAAGAACCTTGCTCTAGATACCAATTGTTAGAAAAGAATGGCCAAATCCAAGAGGGGGGGGGTGAATTGGATTCAATGACCCTTTAAAAATTTATCAGAGTTTTTGGATCTTCACTTTCAATTACAAACTTTTCTATGACAGAATTCTCACTTGAAGCACTTCTCAAGACTTGTTATGATAATATGAATGCAATATGCTAACTTGATTACAACATCATGAGGTTCATCAACAATGTTCAATTTACAGATTTAAAACATCAAGAATTACATTCACTTGTTAATCAAATTTTATCTTCCTTAAAACTCAATCAAGAAATTACAAAACAAGAGATAAGGTTGAAGAAGATTGCACAAGTCTTTTATACTGGTTCAGCCACTCCACATGTGACCTACATCCAGTCCTTAATCACCACCTGATTAAGATTTTTCCACTATCTTTAAGCAAGAAGGTTTACAAGCAAACACACATGCATATACTTCACTACTAAAAGATAATCACTTTCTTGACCCCAAGAAAGTACCCCTTGTAGATCCCACTACAACAACCTTAATCACTTGAGAAACCCTTCTCAAGATTTTCCACAAAGATTCACAAAGAAACAAAAATGAAACGAATTCACCTGGAATTCTTGAACAATTCTTTGTCCTTCTCTTTCAAGAGTATGATGATGATGATGATTTTCACAAGTTCTTTCACAAATGTTTTTCTTCTTGGAATTTCACAAAGAAACCTTTCCAAGATGTCACACAGACTCTCTAAAGTGCTTTTAGAAGTTGATTATCAGTTCTCACTCAATTTGCTTATGTTTCAAAATAGTTCAAGTCTATTTATAAAAGTTCAAACCCAGATAATCGATTATTTTAAAGAATAATCGATTATTTTGTTCTTCAGATTTCTGGAAATCAACCAAGAACAATTTAATCGATTATTTAGCTGGATAATCGATTATTCCAGAGAGTTGTTTCTGAAATAATCGATTATTTTGGCAAATAATCGATTATTACAGCAAGGCATTCCACTTAGCCCATTTGCTGAAATAATCGATTATATTTAACAATAATCGATTATTTTGAGTCAGTTCTTAAAACTTCATTTTAAGTCTCAAAATAATTTTCCAATGTTCTCAACTCATCATCATCTACTCCCTACTTGATTTTAGACAAGATTTGCTTAATGCACAAAGCACACACACAAGCACAAATATAACAATTCTTTTAACACTTTATTTCCTAAACACTATTACATAGCTATACTTCAAAGCATCAAAGCATTTTTCTTGAACTTCCTTGACTTTGTTTTTGTGTTCAATGTTGTTGTTGCACACTTGTTGTCTCCGGCTGTTGTGATCATCAAAACTCTTTTTCAGCTCTCCTAAGCTCAACACTATTCAGATGAACTTGGATAGGAGCAACATTTAAATTTGTAAGGACACTAATAATGAAAAAATTACAAGGAATAATAATGTCAAGGTCCCAAGAAAGACAATCATACATGAAAAAGCAGTGAGTTTTATCCTGAGGGGTCTTCTCGACAAAAATATAATCTGGATTAGGAGAGATATCAATTTTACAACACTTAATATATATAGGAAACAAGAAAGGTGGAAATTTTCACAAGCGATAGAAATTTTTTTAAGGTCCTGAGATCACTAAAGCGGGAGTTATAAGTAGCAACAACTCTATGGACCCATTCAAAACCATGAATGGTTTTTTATTTAGAGGTATCCTCAGAATAGTCAAGATTTGGTTCCTTGCGTTTGGCTGAGGGCTATCTAGCAACATTAAAGAGATGGCTTTCAAACAAGGAGGGCAATTCCAAAAAGGTAAACAAGGACGAACCCTCAGAAGAAGAAGAAAATTTACTCCTTTTTTTACCTTTGAATAAGTATGAGATACAATAAAGAAGTAAGAAAGGTTATTGGTCTTAGGGCAAGAATTTCAATAAAAAGAACTCATATTTATAAAAGTAGAAGACAAACAAGAATGAAAGACACTAAGAGTTACAACCACTAAATCAAAATAAGATCAATGGTTGTCAACATACAACTCTTCATTTGCTAACAAAAAGTAAGACCTCATTTCAAAAAAGAAAGTGAAAAGACAAAATTCCTTCATGATGTAAATGTTTCAATGCCAGCATTGTTAGATGCATTAATGAAGTGTAATGTTTATCAAGGAAAATCATAGAGGTGCATCACTAGGTTTCCTTTGATTTTATAAATAAGAATAAAATCTTGAAAGACTGGGAAATGTATATGAGTAGGAATAGGTCAAGGGATAACTAAAGACTCCTCGTATTCTCACTGAGGATTATCTAAACAAACATTTGAGGATGTGCTAAAATTTTGTATTAAAAGTAATTAGATAATTATTGTGTCTGTAATTAAAACCTAGGTCCAATAAAATGTTTAATATAAATTATAACATATTAAAGTGAAAAGATACTTTTAAATAGCATTTATTACAACATTAATTATATCATTGTGACTAAGACCGAACACTTACTTGAATGTTGGAGTGACTTTTGCAAATACACTTTTTTTCCTTCTTGAACAAGTAAAATTAAAGGCCTCTACTCCATTTGGGCAGGTAAGACCAAAGACATTTGTTCTCTTTTAGATACGTAAGGTCGAAGACAATAAGATGAAGGCTAATGAGCTATAGGCTTAAAGAACGAAGACTATGAGCTTAAAGGAGAATAATAAGAATTACCATTGTACCCTTGTGCAGGTACAATATATATTAAGAGTATGTTATTCTAAAATCCATATTTAAGTGTATTTGAAAAATATGACAATTCACCTAGTCATAACACTTACTACGGTCCAACAACAACTAAGCGAAAGCAAAAACATCAAATATTTGTTTAAGATATCATGCAACATGTAGGTAAATCTCCTGCAAACAATCATATATGAAAGAAATAAAACAACTCATACAACTTTGCACATTCAACTTAACAACATTTACATATACACATATATACATATATAACCAACATTAGTTATGTAACAAGCAACATATACAATGATAAATACCAACACATCACAAACAACTAGAGCAATATAACCACTCATACAACTTCAATTCACTCAACACATTAAAAAAATAGCGTAGACATATAACTAATGTGTCATCACACATATCAACCACGAAGATCTCCTACAACTGAGTTGAGTAGTTTAAGTGGTTTGACCCTACCAAATCGCAGTGGTCGATATAATACTAGAAAATAACGGTTGAAACTAAGATCAGAAATAACAACTAGCATAAGGCTAGAAACATGGATTAGCATAAGCTAGATTAATTTCTTAGGTTTCGCCACTTAAACTTGGAAGTGTGGTATTATGTTGTAAACAACCAATTTTGTCCCCTTCTCTTTCCATTTTTTTCTTTTCTTTTTAAATTACTCACATGTTAATACATTTTTGTCTTTCTTATTCAACATTCAAATTAAAGTGAAAGGCTCAAACTCTACTCTTTTTAGAAAGATGAAAATTGTGCCAAATGCCAACCATTATTGTACATAATTATCTTGATAAAGTTGAATAAATTAATATTGTATGACACAATTTAAAAGGAAGCACAAGCTAGTGTCTCACGCAACTCCAAATCGTAATGAAATGTTTGTTTTAAATTAATAAAGAAAGAATATATACTTATAATTAAAATAAAAAACGTTCATTTATTTGCGTACAACATGCATAATCTCGAAGCCTCTGCACGTCGTCTTGCTCTGAAGATCTTCACAGGCTAGCCTTCAAGCGCTTGCCAAACTTAATGAAGATGTGATTGATCACATTGTTGAGCCCACCCCTACTGCAGTGAAATCATGCAAGAGAACAAATTACAATAATCACATGAAAGCAATATAAAAGAGACCACCACAAGGGGAAATGGGGCTTTGGGGGAAAAAATTGGCTGGCTTCTCTTCACAATCTTCATTCACACAGGTTGGGTTCCTAACCAACACTCATTGGATAGTTTCTCACAAGTAGAGTTCATGCCATACGAGTACGATTTCTTCTTTCTTGTTCGTGTTGACTTGGTGGAGCTATTAAACCTCTATATTCTTTTGTTTATGAGTCTATGATTGGTAGAAAGTAATCTCTTGTTGTACGTGGTTTCCCCTCCATGCATGATTCTTTTATTTCTCCTTAACATTATCAATTAATGCCTAAACCATACGACTTATTGTCACATTTTTATTCATTTTAACTTCATTGTTTACTATTTTGGTATTTCTTCTTGTTGGCTCCACAACGTGAATGATATACATATTATTCTGTCTTTCAATTATGCGTTATTATAATATTTATTCAACTTCCATTATGTCATTCCATGTGCTTGAAATCGTGTTCATATGTCTTTTACTAGTTTGCTTTCTTTTTTTCTTCGTTATATCATGGTTGGGATTTTATTAAGTATAATATACCTTTATAATATATGGCTTGATTAGCATGGCTTGTATAGCTAAAGCCATTAAATGGAAGTAGTAAAATGGAACAAAATTGAAGGAATATGAGTCGAATAAAGTAGGAACAAGTGATAACATGTAGTTTTCATGTTTAAACGTTCTCGTATTAACTTAATAATATCAATATTGATAATACTAAATAAATAAGTAAATATGTTATCGAAGCAATATATTTTATGATAGAGTTAATTAGATGAGACATCTTTTGGACTCTAATATTTTTTAGACGCAAGCTGTGACAGCTTGATAGTCTTAAGACTTTTTTTAAAAAATATGTTTTAGTTAATGTTAACAAATTTTCACAATTATAAACATTAATTATTAAAATTTTTGTAATATAATTAAATTTATAAGTTATTCAAAGATATAGGATTATCTAAATGTGACATTCTTTTAATCATAAAGTTTAAAAATACAAGTCGTGATGGCTTGTTATTTTAAAATCTTCCCAAAATTAATAATTCATATTAAAAATACTACTATTGAAACTTACTATAAAAAGGAGGGAACTAAGATTTGTATAAAATAATAGCAATAAGTCTAATCAAAATTAAATAATTCAATAAATTGGCTTTGGTGCACACCTCTGTCAATTTAAGGGTGTATGAGCTAAGACAGCTTAAAAGTCCCAAATTAAATTAAAAGGGTAAATTTAAATAAAAAGTTATTAAATAAACATTTTCTAAAGAACTATGTGACTCTGATTCTTCATTACATATGGAGATACGTAGGAACAGGAAATTATTCCTGTCGAGCCCAAAAATAAAAAAAAAAATATTATCTCATTTTTACATCAATAATAATAATAATAATAAACAACTTTAATATTCAATTAAAATGCACTTGTTGAATAAAATATACGTGATTATCATCCTTAATTTCTATTAATTTGGGGTGAGGTAAATATTATTAAAAGTTATATAGTTTGCTTGATTAAGTAGAGGTAATCGTCTTTATGATGGACGTTGTAAGGTGCTAACACCTTCCTTACATGTAATTGACTCTCAAACTCAAAATCTAAGTTCATAGACCATTTTTCTAGTTTTTCCAATATTTTTTTTCTATAAAAATAAACATTGGTGACGACTCCATATATTTATTAAAAAATTATTTTGTTGTCTCGTGGCGACCGAGGTTGCTACATATGTCAAGGTAAAATAACTTGAATATGGATCTACCATAATATTAGCTTGCAATACTAAGCCTCTATCTACCACCTACCCTCCAAATATCACAATCCTCCAGTACTCAATTAAGGATTAAGTCCTTGACTTTGTACTTTACTTGATTTCTCACTTGCAATCAGTATAGCTAGACCTTGTCCCTATATTGTTGTTACTTTATACATATATGTCTTAACCTTACCCATATATGTCTTAACCTTACCCATATATGGATACCACATAAAACCTATAGGAGACAACTGAAATGTACCCATTCAAAAACCAACATACTTATTAAAGGGTTCAACAAGACGTATATCCATACAATGAGATATTAAAGTTCAAAAACATCTATAATTCTCATATAGTTTTTATATATTTAAACATAAATATGCATCACAACCATGTGCCTAACAACTTAACAACTTATTATCGTACATCATTGCAACTTAAACATCATTCAACTTATACCTTGACCATACAACAACATAACATTATATCAATTTACATCTTTACAACTTAACCATCTATCAACATGCATACCAACTGTTAACTTAATAACAATAATAAACATGATATTTAACATATACCTCATCACATACAACATCAATGTACAACCATCTATATTGTCAACATATCATTTCATCACATATCTCTAACAACTTAGCATTGTAGACCCCTAAAATTGTCCGGGTCGGAAATAAAGCTTGAAGACTCTCGAAGACTGAAGGAAGATCAGCCAGAAGGACTTCCAGAAGGCCCAAGGAGGGTTCTCTATAGATCTAGAGGTCTTAGGATAGCTAAAATAAGAAAAGTGGGAGGAATGAAGCCCAATACGGCCTCCCAGAGGTTCAGTACGGCCGTATTGAGCATTTCGAACTACAATACGGCCGTAGCGAACTCAGTACGCCCGTATTGAAGTCTTTGAACTTCAATACGGCCGTACTGAATTCAATACGGCCGTATTGAAGTTCAAAACTTCAATACGGGCCGTATTGGACCCAGGGGCCGTACTGCGCCTCATCCCTATAAATAAGACGTCATTTGGACGTCATTGGACACTTTTACACACAGTTTTAACCCTCTCCTTGAGTATTCTGGGGTTTTTGAGCAGTGTTCTGCCCTAGAATTCACTCTGAGAGTTGATCCGACGAAGTTCTGGAATTCCGAGCATTTAGCTTGGAGATTCGAACTAGTCGATAGTAAAAATTATTTTTTTGGAAGGAGCGAGCGAGCTTGTAGAGGGAGGGAGTGCCAAAAAGCCTCCTAGACTTCATCGAAATATATAAAAGCACGCTTCAAAGGTTTCTTCTTCAAAATCCTTCCTTTTACTGCTTTCTGATTGTTGCATTGCATATCTAATTTATTCGCCATGTAGATATTTAATTTATAATCGCTTATAATAAATAGGGGTAATTTAGTAATTTTACACTATTATTTATGAAATAATCCGTCATAGGGAACCCGAAAGGGGCGTTGTGGGGTGCTAACACCTTCCCCGCACGTAACCGACTCCCTTACCCAACTCTGGTTGTAATGGCCAAGGTTGATTTGTGAAAATCAATTGCCTTATCCCTTTTTCCAATGTTTTGAGTAAAACATTGGTGGCGACTCCAAGAACCCTTCTTTTTGCGAAAACCACTAATCCATGGAGGGTCCCGCTTGGGGTTAACATGGATTGGTGAACCATTTTAATAAAATTGTTAGTTCGACAAGGTCTCAGTTTGAGAATAAGTCGTTCTAACAATCCATCATTTTTCAAACTCTTAAAAAGAGTCCGACCATCGTCGCGAATGCCAAGGTCCGTTTCGGCGGGTGGCGACAGATGGCGACTCTGCTGGGGAAGCCTCGAGAGTCAATCCCATTTAGTGATAGATTATTTCTAAAATGATAGTCTAAAATTACTTCATTACCCCTTACTTGTATGATAATATGTTTTATCTATTTGGCTTTAATAACTGTTGTATGTTTAAATTCTCGCAATTGTTTGAAATACAAACTGTACACAAACCTTTGCACACAACAGTTCCCTCTATACCCGGGGGCATGAGTGGTAATCCATAGGGAGTGGATGTTAGTACGGCCGGTTGTCGAATGGGTCTATAGGTGCCCGCAGACCGTTGTCGGAAAACATCACTCAAGGTGATAACCATGAACTCAAGTCCGACAGCGCGTTGGAACTTTCCATCGGCTTACGACGAGAGGAATTGGGTCCCTATAATGGGGGCACCTTGGGGGCCTCAGACCGGTGAGAACAGTTAGAACCACCTTGAATATGCACTTTTCTGCAGGATACCCCTACCTCGTGATTCGCTCGTGACTGTTCGTGGATGAGTGAATTGTTTGTGCATTGATTATGTGAAATTGTTTGAGCATACATTGCATTTCTTTAAACATACAACATTCCTTTTTAAAATAAGAATAAATAGGAATAAGAATCTTCCATTACATGGTGTTAACATCTACCTTCATCACATTCATATAGGTAGTTTCCCTTTTCACCCAAAAATACAAAAAAAAATAATAAATAAAAAATACCCAAAAAAAAAGAAAAAGGGTTATTTATCCAAACCAAGCAATATCATGCATCATCTTAGGAACATTCCGAAAACATGATAATGCTTAGTTAAATAAACACTATGCATGCATATTCACCATCATCTCATATCATGCATTCTTATTATAGATCATGGAGGGATCTAGGAGTCATTCATTTGCATACATCCCTCCTAGTAATTCATTAAATAACATTAATAAAAAGAAAGAATTAATTGATGCGTATGTTCAAAGATGGATCACACGCCGTTCGTTATTAAGTGTAAGCCAACAACCGCGCCAAGCGAGCGCACATCAACTCCGTTGTTGGTAATCAAGACGAATAAAGGGGAGGGTCCGACACCGTTAAGGATCACTGCTCCAAGGCCTTTCCCCTACGAATCAAATAAGGCTGTGCCATGGATATACGACGTCCATTCTTCTGCCGACAGCGATATCTCCAACATCGCTGGACTTGGGGGCATGACTAGGAGTGGAAGGATCTACACTCCCGAAGATCTGCACGACAAAGCTCCCAAGAATAAAGGAAAAGAAAAGGAGAAAACCGAGGAAGATAGAGAATCCGAGGAGGAGATTGATGAGCTGTTAAAATTCATCAAACAAAGCGAGTACTCCATTGTGGATCAACTTCACAAGACACCAGCAAAGATCACTTTGTTGTCGTTGATCCTAAGCTCCGAACCGCATCGGCAAGCTCTGTTGAAAGTCTTGAACGAGGCATATGTGTCGCATACTATCTCCCAAGACAAATTTGAGGGGATTGTTAGTCACATCACGGCTAATGATCACCTCTCTTTCACCGATGAAGAGATCCCCGCTGAGGGACCGAATCACAACAAGCCCTTGCACATCTCTGTAAAGTGCAAGGAGTATCACATCGCAAAGGTCTTGGTGGATAATGGATCTTCCTTGAACGTAATGCCAAAGAGAACGTTCGACCAAATGATAATCAAGGGAGTCCAAATGCGCCCGAGCAACATGATCGTTCGAGCTTTCGACGGCTCTAAAAGAGAAGTGGTGGGAGAAATCAGTCTTCCAATCCAAATTGGGCCCACTATCTTTAATGTCGAATTCCAAGTAATGGACATTACTCCCGCATACAGCTGTCTCCTCGGCCGACCTTAGATTCATGATGCAAAAGCTGTTCCTTCTACGCTCCACCAGAAAGTCAAATTAATAGTGGGTGACAAGCTGGTGACTGTACAAGCTGAAGATGACATACTCATCAGCAAGCCATCCACCATACCTTACGTGGATGCAGCGGAGGAAGCTCTAGAAACCGCCTTCCAAGCGTTGGAAATTTCCAATGTTGAAACGTTTCCCCGAGAAATGAAGAAGGTAGCCTCCATGCTCACCAAGAACGGATACTTGCCAGGACAAGGACTTGGCAAGGATTCCCAAGGAATTCCCGAGCTACCCGTTATCAAGGATAATCTGGGGAAACAAGGGTTAGGATACAACCCTAATAAAGATCAAAGGACGAAGAGGAACCAAGATCCTTCTCGACGTTCTTTAAGCCAGATCTTTAGGAAGGCCGGTTCACAAGCGTTAAGGCCGGTCGTCGTCATCAAGTGCTCTTCTCCTCCCGATAGGGATGTATAGACCTGATGACTATTAGAGATCACTCCTCGGGGACAGCCCGACCCCCGAGCCTCGATAGGGCACATGTTTCCATTATGATTATAATAAAATCATTCTTTATTCTTTCTTATTGCTTCTTTTCTTGCTTGCAATAAATTTCTAGACCACATTATTTTTTAACCCTGTTTGAATAAACATGAATGAGGTTAAAATCGTCTTAAATAAACCCACATCATTTTTATGTGGAAGTGTGTGTGACAACTTGGAGCACCTTCCTTTGGCCTCGACAAGTGCCATCATGGGTAAAAAGAAATCTTTCAAAATAAAAGAAGCTCGGCAGGAAACCCAAAAAGGGGGCTGCGCAAAAATAAGAGCAAAAGACCCGCTAGGAATCCCACAAAAGGGTGACCTAGGCAAAAATTAGGGTTGCAAAAATAAACAAAAATAAAGGTCCGCTAAGACGCCACAAAGGGGTGTTTTAGGCAAAAATAAGGACAATCAAAAAAGCAAAAGAAACCCATGATGGTACCATGAACCAAATTCAAAAAGAAAGGTTCAAGGAAAGCTATCCAAGTTGTCAAATTACAAACGTTAATAACCAAGACGTGCTTAACTTCATAAGTGTTTAATCAAACAAGCCTAAACACTTAAGCCTACCATTGGCCAGCCATTCTTACAAAATCATTTTTTTTCAAAAATAAAATAATCCCCTCTAAAACACAAACTTTTGAAAATATATATCCTTTCCTTCTTTTCTCTCTTGTCCCAACGATTTTTTAATAATCTCGTGGAAACATGGAGATATAGTGGTCAATAGGAGGGTTGACACATCTTCTAAAGGAAGGGAAAGATCATTGGGTTGATGACACAAAAAACAAATATGCATCATTCCTCGGTCATAAAAGTCGGCAGCGCACAGTCCGTCTGGAGGAATGGCAAAATCCAAGCAAAAAACGCATCGGTTAATTCTTTTGAAAAATGAATCAAATAGAATTAGGTGCATCATATTTGCATACATGCATACAGATGATAGGTGTACTAGAAGATCACTTATTCTCTGTTTATCTTAAAAATAAAAAAAATAAAAAAAAAAAAAAAATTTAATACGCCCGTATTGGTCCCAATGCGGCCGTATTAATATGACCGTTGAAGCAACCTTTCAGCTTCAATACGGGCGTATCAAATCCAATACGGGCGTATTGACCCTCAATACGGGCGTATTGAATTCAATACGGGCCGTATTAGTTGCCAAAATTGCCCAATAACGGCTACACCAATATGGCCGTATTGAATCAATACGGGACGTATTGGCGAAAATTTGTCTATAAATAAGCGTTTTCCTTCTCATTTTTGCATTCCAATCTTCATTTTTCTGCATCCTGCTTGTGAGTGAACCCCAAGAAGAAACCTCAGAAATGGCAGAATCATCTAGAAAGAGGCAGAGGGCCCCAGCTCGACGTGAGATGACAGACAGACATCAGGAACGACTGCAGCTCATAGAGTCATTCACCTTCGAGCCGTCGAGGGCGCTCGACTTCGACATTCTCCGTACAGTGGGCTTGGAGGATGAAGTCCGAGGCTACTTCGACAGTATAGGATGGGGATTCCTCCTTGATCCCCCTTCTCAGCTGTACTTGACGGCGACGAAGGAGTTTCTGGCCACTGTCGGCGTTACTGAGTCGACAAACAGTTTTGGGGAGGCTGTCTGCTCAGTTGACTTCTGGATGAACCAGGGATACCGCTCATTGACGTTGGACGAGTTCAACATCCAGGCAGGATTTTTCAGCAGGACTGATCAGCTGGCATATCGAGATGCTATATGCGAGTGGCCTGATCAGTGGACCCTGGTCGACATGTGGAGAACGATCACAGGCCACGAAGACTATCATGCCGGGGTGAAGGGCACCCGGCTCCCGACCGCTCTTCGGATCTGTCACAAGATCCTCACCAGCACCATCCATGGCAGGTGGAAGAGCCCCGAGTCGGTGACACGGCCGGATTTATTAGCATTATACTGCATGGCCACCAGTCGGAGGGCCAACCCCGGATACTTCTTCCTCGAGCACGTCAAGAACTTGGGGGCACGAGAGGGAGGATCTAGGCAGGGATACATCCTGGTTGCGCCACTCCTCTCACGGCTTGCGGAGACTTGGGGATGCCCAGACGGCGCAGAGCCAGGGCCATTGGCACCGAAGCCAATTAATGCCTCCACCTTGATCAGTATGAAGATCATAGCAAGGTCAGGAGGGGGGTATGTACGAGCGGATGACCCCGATGCCTTCGCCGAGCTCTTCAATGACGTTGATCTTCAGGGCGACGGCAGCCCACAGCCAGAGGCCGGCACCTCACAGTCGGATAGGGCCTACTTTGATGCCCGCTTTGACGCTTTACAGCAAAGCATCGATACTCGATTCGATGCTTTTCAGCACAGTATCGGCGCATGGCAGCAGAGCACCGATACTCGACTGGACACTTTGGTGCAGGGGTTCGACAACCTCTCGGTCTGGATGCACCGCCAGTTCCCCGCTCCTCCACAGGACCCGCCGGCAGAAGAATGAAGACCGGCTTTCTTTTTCCTATTTTTATATATTTGTTTGAATGGGCTGCGTCCCATCATTTCCCTTGTACAAAATTTCATGTTTATTTAATGAATGAAATTTTTCACTCTTTGAGTCTAAATCTTTTAGCACTTTTATTTCTGTACAACAAAAGCCAAAATCAAAAAAGGGCAAAAATATAGAAAAAGCCAAAATCAAAAAAGGCAAAAATATAGAAAAAGCCGAAATCAATAAAGAGGCAGAAAATCCAGCAAAATTGTACAGAATAACTGAGCCTGGAGAGGCTTGCCGAAATAATACTCCCACAGAATAACTGAGCCTGGAGAGGCTTGCCGAAATAATACTCCCACAGAATAATTGAGCCTGGAGAGGCTTGCGGAAATAATACTCCCTCATCACACAGAATAATTGAGCCTGGAGAGGCTTGCCGAAATAATACTCCCCAAGAGACATCTCAACTTGCACTCTTGGGCTGAACAGAAAATCCAAAAATTATACAGAATAATTGAGCCTGGAGAGGCTTGCCGAAATAATACTCTCTCAGAATAATTGAGCCTGGAGAGGCTTGCCGAAATAATACTCTCTCAGAATAATTGAGCCTGGAGAGGCTTGCTGAAATAATACTCTCTCAGAATAATTAAGCCTGGAGAGGCTTGCCGAAATAATACTCCCCAGATATATCTCAGCTTCCACGCTCGGACCAAATTCCCCAGTGAAAGCTATCAAAGCAAGATCAGCAAAATTCCCCAAGGGAGACTTGATCATCCAAGCAAAATATCTAAGTCGAAAGGACTTTGACTTCCTCAGTGGAAGATAGCTTTCCAACTCGAGCGACGAGTGAAGCTAAGCCTGAAGAGGCTTTCTAAATAATACTCTGGGATACATAAGATCTTCAATCCCCATTCGCCTACTCAGAGGCACCCTTTCAAAAAGAGAAAAAAATCAAAAATATCAATAACCATTCCCCAAGCGGAATCCGGCACTCAACCGAACACTGAACATCAAGATCATTCGCCTACTTAGAGGCACTCCTTCAAAAAAAAAAGAAAATCAAAAAAGATCAATAATCATTCCCCAAGCGGAATTCGGCATCGAGCCAAACATCAAGCGTCAAGATGATCCGCCTAACAGAAGAGGCTAATCACAACAAAACGACAAAATCCCCCAGCGGATGATAGCCTACATAGAGGCAACAAAACCAGAAAAACAAAAAGAGTCGCCCGAATAAGGATAACCGGGATACTCCACCACCGTCAAAAGGACGTCAGCCAATCATAAGGCATCGCTCACATCAGAAAGAGCATCTTCGTGTCTACACCCCAAGGAAACAGAAATTCCTCAATGGGTACCAACTACGCAATGGAAAGTTGGGACACAAGAACCTATGAGTAACTGCACATCCCCTAGACGGATCCCTGCGTTATCCAGCCCTCAGTGGCACAAAAATCAAAAATAATCGTCGAAGCAGCATCGTGGACTGTGGAGACAAAACTATCACAAATCCCTGGAGAGGCAATACTCAGCTACCCAGATGTCCAGAGCACCGAGGTATGCACAAGCCTGGAGAGGCAATACTCAGCTACCCAGATGTCCAGAGCATCTAGGTATGCACAAGCCTGGAGAGGCAATACTCAGCTACCCAGATGTCCAGAGCACCGAGGTATGCAATGAGCCTGGAGAGGCGACGACTAATACTCACCCTGGAGAGGGCAAACTCAACCTGGAGAGGCTACTCAACAATTTTCCACCGGAAGACGCTACAAGTCAGAAGGTTGGCACATCACCCAGACAATTGGGTCAACTCCTTTACTTGTCAGCCGGTACACCAAAAGGCCGTCCGACTAAGTAAAGGGGGGGCAGCTGTAGACCCCTAAAATTGTCCGGGTCGGAAATAAAGCTTGAAGACTCTCGAAGACTGAAGGAAGATCAGCCAGAAGGACTTCCAGAAGGCCCAAGGAGGGTTCTCTATAGATCTAGAGGTCTTAGGATAGCTAAAATAAGAAAAGTGGGAGGAATGAAGCCCAATACGGCCTCCCAGAGGTTCAGTACGGCCGTATTGAGCATTTCGAACTACAATACGGCCGCAGCGAACTCAGTACGCCCGTATTGAAGTCTTTGAACTTCAATACGGCCGTACTGAATTCAATACGGCCGTATTGAAGTTCAAAACTTCAATACGGGCCGTATTGGACCCAGGGGCCGTACTGCGCCTCATCCCTATAAATAAGACGTCATTTGGACGTCATTGGACACTTTTACACACAGTTTTAACCCTCTCCTTGAGTATTCTGGGGTTTTTGAGCAGTGTTCTGCCCTAGAATTCACTCTGAGAGTTGATCCGACGAAGTTCTGGAATTCCGAGCATTTAGCTTGGAGATTCGAACTAGTCGATAGTAAAAATTATTTTTTTGGAAGGAGCGAGCGAGCTTGTAGAGGGAGGGAGTGCCAAAAAGCCTCCTAGACTTCATCGAAATATATAAAAGCACGCTTCAAAGGTTTCTTCTTCAAAATCCTTCCTTTTACTGCTTTCTGATTGTTGCATTGCATATCTAATTTATTCGCCATGTAGATATTTAATTTATAATCGCTTATAATAAATAGGGGTAATTTAGTAATTTTACACTATTATTTATGAAATAATCCGTCATAGGGAACCCGAAAGGGGCGTTGTGGGGTGCTAACACCTTCCCCGCACGTAACCGACTCCCTTACCCAACTCTGGTTGTAATGGCCAAGGTTGATTTGTGAAAATCAATTGCCTTATCCCTTTTTCCAATGTTTTGAGTAAAACATTGGTGGCGACTCCAAGAACCCTTCTTTTTGCGAAAACCACTAATCCATGGAGGGTCCCGCTTGGGGTTAACATGGATTGGTGAACCATTTTAATAAAATTGTTAGTTCGACAAGGTCTCAGTTTGAGAATAAGTCGTTTTAACAATCCATCATTTTTCAAACTCTTAAAAAGAGTCCGACCATCGTCGCGAATGCCAAGGTCCGTTTCGGCGGGTGGCGACAAGCATCATACAATTCTTATAACTTACACGTCAGTCAACTTACATCATTCAACTTATAGCACTTTATAATATATGTAACATATCAACAAACCATCTTTCACCTTAACAATATAATTATCATCATATATCATCCATCATACAATTCATATATCCTCATTCGACTATAAGACAACTTAAACATCATACAACATGTATCAACATATAAATTATTCAAATTAAATATCATACAATGACAACCTTTATATAACATAACATAATTGGGATTCCACTAATCCAATCAAACTCATCTTTATCTCATATGAAAGCTAAAAAGGTTATCTACAACTCTTATGAAGACTTCATGTTCTAACTTCATCATATACTATACTAAAACTCACAAAAATTGCAATAGAGAATTTGTCGCTCAACACCAGAAAACGATGCTTAGCACCTAATTCTTTGTGAGCCCAATGCTCAACTTTGGGAACAACACTCAACTCCCAAACAAGAACAATCACTATGTCATTGAACTCCAAAACTTCAAATTCACACATGGAACTTAGAAATCAATCACATGCAACATCAAATTTCATATATATGCAACATTTTCAACAAAAAACCAACACATGCAACCATCAAGGCATCAAGATTATCCACTTTTGCTCAACCCACTCATGAGAACATCATATCAAAACCCCAAATCCCTTTTGTGACCCATAACTCATCCACTAACAAATCCAATAATACAACACGAAGTTAGGGATTTTGGAAGGTATCAATCAACATGCATACCACACGGAAACAATGTAAGCTTCCTATACCTCTTGAAGAATCAAATCAACAAGGGTGAGGAGAGGATGACACAAACTCCGCATCATGTCTAACTTGGGATTCTTGGCTCCTAATTTTGAATCACAAGTTTTGCAAGATGGATTAGCTACTAGGAGAGGGGGGAGGCTTCTAGGAGGAAAAAACTCTAGTTTCCTCAAGAAATGTTTATCTTAAGACAAAGGAAGAAAGACTTCCCTTAGGAAAGTTTTTATGAAAATAAGAAGTTATAAGTCTCCCCTTAAAAAATCCCATGTGAACTCCTTCTAAAGTTGAACTTACTCACTTTATACAAGACCCCCAACACACAACTTGAGTTAGGACTTGAAAACATGAGTGTTATAGAAAAATTAAAAATAAATATATTTGTTTGAATAATTGATTACTTTTATAATTGATTATAACCAGAATAAATTTTTATTTGTTAAAAAATAATTTTAAGATATTTAATTTCATTTAGATATATAAAAAAAATCTTTTACATAATAAATTAATTTTGAAAGAAAAAAAATATTAGAAAAAAATTATAAGTTTCAAATTTTCAATAACTTATTTTAAAATAAAAATTATTTATAAATTTTAGTTGTTATTCCAAACATACATTTTTTTATAAATATTTTTTTCTTTCTAAATGATAACAAAAGTGTGGAAAATAATATTTCTCAAGCATATCCTAAATATCCCAGTATTATTTTTTCAATAAATTTATCAAAAAATAATTCATTATAATTATAATCAATTGTAATAATAATAGTTAATTATTAAAATAATTACATATTTTTTTTTATTTAAAAATAATCTATAGTATTTAGCGGGAAGAAAAGCATTATGTGCCTCTTTTAAAAAAGAGATAAAATAAAATAAAAAAGCTATCTTGATAGTTTGCATAATATATTTATTAAGAGTAAAATAAAAAAGATAAAAGAGAACATCAAATGAGGGAAATTTTTTATTATTAATATACAAGTTTGTACGATTATTAGGACTCATGTATCTATACCTAATATTTATAACTATTATAAAGATAATAGCCAAATTTCTTCTACATATTTACTTTGACATTTTTACCTCTTAATAATAATAATATATTTGTTAGTTATTAAAGGGTAATCTTTAAAGGAAAAATAAATGTTACACATTTTTTTAAAACGAAATGTCTGCTTACTTTTTATTTTCCCACTCTTTCTACTTTTCTTTTTTACTCTTTTCTTATTTTACTTTTCAAGCATAGAGGTACATAATGTTTTATTACCTCTAGTAATTATTAATAGTATATATATAATAAAAAAAATTATCATGTAATAACACATATTTTATAATAATATAATATTTATGATTAAAATTTATTTTTATATATACTATAAATACAATACATATTAATATATTATTAAAATTATATATATACACATATATATATATATATATATTGTAATGAGATATAATATATATTATTTAATTTTATTTAAAATTAACATTAAATTTATGTATAATTATATATTAAATAGCATATTTATATACTCATATATTATATGGTATTTTTTGTATGTCAATATATATAATATCTATTTTAGTGGTGAAATAAAAAAGATAAAAATAAACATGAAACTAGAGAATCATTTTATTATATTAATATAAATAAATAAATATATATATATATATATAATATAATATAATATAATCTTTATTTTTTTTTATTGAATCCATTAAAATATTAATGTATCTCACATGTCGCTATACTAATTAAATAAATGGAATGCACGGATACTTTTCTAACAAGCATCACGTGAAAACAGATGCTTGGAGTTCATAGTCTGCGTTACGTATATATTTCACATGTCGTATAAGTTAAAGAAGCATTCGAACTTTGGAGTACTTTTATTATTTATTTATTTATATTATTATTATTATTATTATTATTAACGTAGCTTCTATATGATTCTCTCTCTCTAGGCTCTTGTAGAGATCAGAAATCTTTGATATTTTATATTTTTTTGAAAAGTAAAATTGCGTTCATCTAGCAAGAGAAACATGTGCCGTGGAAGTCTAGATTAATGTGTGACATTCTGTACAGAAAAATAGAAGAAAAAAAATAGGGTACGTTTTGTTCATTGGTGCAGGTGCAGTTAACAGGAAATTAACAAAAGGAAAAAAACATATAAATCACGTGCATGGGATATGTCAATAGTTGAAGGAGCGAGAAAGTAATGATATGGGAACCTTGATTTTCTTGTTTTTGATCCTACCTTAATTTTCTTGTTAAATGTATATAAACTTGTTAAATGTATTTAGCCACGTTAAATCTTGAGGCCAACTATTCTATCATTTGAAATACCTTCGATGTAATGAGGGGATTAGTCACTGCTATTAGTAGTGAATATTCTAGAAATAAAAAAAAAAAACTTGTTTTGGAGACATAGAAAAATAATAATATGTTACATTAAAGGAAAACCACAGGAAGAAATATAAGGTTGCATTGCATGGCCCATAATTAGTAATGGAGTTGCATAAGCAAGTGAGTATGCTAGAACTTGAGTTAGGGGTTAACTTTTTAAAAAATAAAAAATAACAATTATATGTTAAAAATAGATATCAATGAATTAATACATTATATTAAGATGTAAATATAAAATTTTTAAATATATATTATTAATTTAATGTATAAGTCCACTATTACCTTCACATTAAATTAATAATATATATTTAATTTTTTTTTTGTATTTTACATCTTAATATAATATATTAACTTCAAAAACTGGAACTTTAATATATATATATATATATATATATATATATATATATAATTTCGTCTAAAAATTTATATATAATATATTTTTAAAATAATATTTTCTAAAACATATTGATATTAAATTAAGAATATTACGCAACAAAATATTGTTAGGTTTAATAAATTGTAATTAAATATTTTAGATGAAATTTAATTATTGTGTATGTAACAAAATATAGTTTTATTTATAGAGTAATAATCAATCATTAATTGTTAAGTTTGATGATTAATTACTACGGTTAAGTTGGCAGTTGGAGAGAAAAAAGTTGAGACTTTAAAAACATTGAAACTTAAGTTTAATTTTTGTTGTGGTCATTTTTGTAATTTTTGATATATTTATAAAAAGGAAAAATTGATAAATGTTATGTTTATTAATGATTGCACCTTTGACGATAATTTATTATTATTTTATTAAAATCAATAAGATGTAATTTTCATTCAATTATATATCGAAAAGGTTAAATAATTTAACTATTTTATTTTATTAAGGACAAAACCTATGTATGTTAAGTTTCTTATATTTTTGTCATCAAATTCTCTAATCAAATGATTATACATGGATATTTATTCAAAAATTCTATTACACACATACATTTATTTGAAATAAAGTCCTGATGGTAATTAAAGACGTAAAGAACCTAATTCAATTAAGTTTTTTCTTTTACGAATTTAACAAAATAGTTTTTGAACTTAATTTCACAAAAATAACAACTAATTTTAATCAGAAAAAAAGTAAGAAAAGTAAATTTGAAATAATTTTAAAAAATATATTATCCATGGCCTATAGTATCAAATTTCTCTTGGGCCGACCCTGAAAATTGTGGTGTAAAAATCAAGATTAAGATTTATGATTTTGACATAGCTTGTTTTAGTCTTATTTAATTATTTTATTTATTTATTTTGACTTGAAGCCGACAAACTTCCAGATTTTGTTCATATCTGAAGTCTATAAAGATTGATTTGAAGTTAAATTGCTCATTAATCAACAAATGCAAAAAATTGTGGCCTATTATTAATATATTCCTAATATGTACAGAACTAATATTATACACTTGGAGCCTTCGCACATAGCGCAATCAATATCAAACATGTACATGGTTACCAAAAAAATCAATATCAAACTGTAATGTACAAGTCGGAATTCGGAATCCGACCTGACCTCTCTACGGGAGACTAGTCGACTATAATTCGAACCGACCTCCTCTCCAAGGGTCACTTGGTCAATATTCGACCGGGCTTCACCACATGACCCAGGTTGGTCGTATTCCGACCGACCTCACCTATGAGAACCCATTCGGCCAATACCCGACTGGCCCCTCAGTACATGTCTAGTCGGTCGAGGGACGACCCAATCTTCGCAGGTAGGAACTATCCGATAGCAAGGCTGAGGTCCCACTATCCCTCATCGAATATTTTCCAGATTAGAACGGTTAAAGAAAATTTCTACATTCTCGGGGCCCATAAAGCCCGTAAACAAGAAAGTATAAAACCAAAAACCCTAGAGTTAAGACGGTAGATTACACTTTCGAATGCTCTGGCTCTAAGGCTTAACCTAGGAAGAAACCCTAGTCCACCTTTTGGCCGGAACACAAACATATCCACACTTTTTAAGTCTCGGATATTAATTACGATCATCAATAATTTCGAAACTTATTGTAGTTGGAATCTTGTGATAAGGTTGAATTGAGTTAATTGTAAAGATTTTTGGTCTAAGGTTTAGTTGATTCTAAGGAAGGTAACATATAAAGTTTTTATTAAAAATTGAGTCTTACAAGATCATTTTTCCAAATTTTCAAAAAAAATATCTTGGGTCTGCGAATTCTCTTTTTCTCTGAACTTTTTCTTGATCAAATGATTTTTGCTTTGAAAATTTTAATCCTTATTTGTATGTCTTGATTTAGGTTCTTGAAGCTTGAATCTAGTTCGAGATTGTGTAGTGTTCTTTAGAGAACTCAAGTTCCTTCTTCTTTTCCTCTTCCTTAAATTTTTCTTCCATGTGGCTAGATTTGAGGTAAAAGAAGTTAGGACGAATTGGTTGGTTGATTTGATGAGTTGTGTTGTTGTTTTCATCTAATGCGAGTATGTATGTGGTTGAAATTATATTGAATGGTGAAGGAAAAAAGTTTTTGGTGTTTTGAGTGTTGAGGTGAATTTTGGTGATTGAGTTGCATGTTGCATGTTGAAATTTGTCTTGGAATTGAGTTGTTTGAAGTATCTATATACTTATTAACATGTTGCATGTTGGAGACCTATGGACTTTGAGTGAATTGAGACAATTTTCATTTGCATTTGGAAATTTCTGGTGTCACATTGGACACACCTTCATGGCGCCAAGTGTAGTTCCAACTAGGGGTTTCTGTCTCATTCACATTAGGTGCATGATCGGTGGTGTCGAGTGAGATTTGTTTAAGATTGAGATGATGTTAAGTGTGGTTTGAATAGCGTCAAATGTGAGAGCATGGGAAAGTAACTTTGTGACGTTGGGCCCGCCCTAGTTGGGTGGCGTGAAGTGTCAAGCATGGGAAAGTTTTCGACTTGGTGTATTTGTATGATGAACATGAGTAGATTATTTTATTCTATTACATGTAATATGGTGAATGAGGATTGTAGTTCTATGTATATTGATTTGGGATAATATATATAGATGCTTGTATGATATATGATTTTTGGAAAGCATTGGTATGCCATGTATGGACAATGCTGTTGTTGATCTCTATATGCATTGACCGAATGTAATGTATATAGCTGATGTATGTTGAGGTGAAAATGATGAGAATGGGATATGATATTAAGGCATGATTGTCTAACTTAATGGTGTGTTTGGATGAGGAATTTTACAAATTTAAAGAATTTTAAATCTTAGTATTTGAATTACTTTGATTTCAATTTCTATCACTCTTAAATTTTTTTGTTTGGATAAGTCAATTCAAAATTTTCAAATTTTAAATTGTTGGGTTGAATATGATAATTTGATTCCACCATGGTAAAATTGTTTTTAAAAATATTTATATGTTGAGATTTTTAAATTAAATTTTATAAAAATAAATATTAGCTAATTTTTAAATATTTAATAATTTAAAAATTAATATTAGATAATATTTAATAATTTTAAAAATATTTTTGAATATTCAATAATTAAAAACATGAAGAGATAAGAGATAAGATAAAATATATAAGTGAAATAAGAAGAAAAAAATATGAGGAATTTCAAATTCTTACTTTTTTTGGGAGAATTTGAAATTCTACTATTTCAAAGAATTTGACAAATGTTGAATTTCAAATTCCTTTGTAAATTCTTCATCCAAATAAGGTATTTCACCTCAAAGAATTTGAAATTCATCAAATAAATGAATTACTCCATTTAAATTCCCCATCCAAACACACTATAAGACTTGAGGAGAAGAAATTGCTTTTGTAATCTAAGGATCCATATAAGGAATCTTAGAGTAGTGCTTGGGTAGACCATTATTGGAAAACCTTTCATGAGTAGGTGTGTCTCCTGGAGTGAGTTTTGAAGTGTGTTGAGTCTCCTCTAGATCCTTAGTTAGTGGTTAAGTAAAGTAGGAGGTCGAAGGCTATGACCCTTAACTAAGTATTTGAAAAGATTGTGTGGTTCCTTGAGGATAATTAGTGGATGAATTTCATATGTGACATGGTAATGTTTGTCAAGGTCATGTTAAGCCTATATATCCAATTGTACTATTCCTAACGATGGAACCAAACTTTCCTAGTATAAGTGATAAAGCCTATAAACTATACAACATATGATCATCGTAGTCCAACCACCATGAAAAATAGAAAGAGTAAGCTAGAGTTTGAAAACATGTACATATAGAAAACAAATTTATAATATACAACAACAAGCCATATATCATACATGAAAGCTAATCACATCCAAAGAAAATATGTACCTCACTTAATCATATCCCAAAAGACATCAACAATGCACATGAATACACCTAAACATACATCATATGCAAACACATCAACCAATGTGTCATCACGCATTCACCTACAAAGATCTCCTAACAACATGAGCAGTCTAAGTGATTTCCACCCTACCAAACCAACCCAATCGTTTTCATGCCCGAAACATTGGCTCGATCACAACAAAATGGGATACTAATCCCTCTTTGGTTTCTTGAGTCTCATCACTTATGTTAGGAAAGTTTGGTTCCACCAGTAGCAATAGTACAACTAGGTATAAGATTACCACGACCTTGACATGCATTACCAAGTCACATATGAAATTTGTCCACTAATTATCCTCAAAGAACCACACAACCTTTCTAGGTACTTGGTTAAGGGTTGTAGCCCTCGACCTCCTACCTTACTTAACCATTAACCAAGGATTTGAAGGAGACTCAACACACTTCAAAACCTACTCTAAGAGACACACTTACTCAAGGAGGGTTTTCAAAATAACTTTCTTTCCTCAAATCCTAAGTTAGCTATCATGCTTTAATGCCACCCGCATTCTTAACATCAACACCTCATCATGCATCTACTATATACATCACATCTAGTCAATACATATAGAGATCAATAATATCAATCATGTATCGCATACAATGCTTAATAACTCAACTAAGAATAACATATCAATGCTTAAAATTTCATACAATAATAACATACCAATGCTTCACAATTCATACAACAATATATCATTCATATCAATAACATAACTAATCAACACAAGTTACACACACCTCCTAGCGAGGAAACATAGTTAGATTCACAAGCACCAAACCACTTAGTCTTTTGCCTCTAGGGATCCCCCCTGTCACGCAACCCTCAAAGGGCTTAGCCTTTTAAAACAGTTCAGCCCTTTCAAAAGTGCTCAACCGTTTCCAAACGACTCAACCCTTTGTCTCTAGGGATCCCCCTTGTCACGCGACCCCCAAAAGGTTCAGCCCTTTGCCTATAAAGGGCATCCCTATTCTTCACCATTTTTGGTTCTCTACTCCTGAAACTCAGGAATTTCCATATGCAATGAAAGAAATAACACACATGCACTAAAAATAACTCAATTCAAGTCCCAAAAACAACATGCAACCATGAATTTTTTCCAATATCATAAATTCACCTCACATGAAACAAAACCTCAAAACCCCCAATACTCAACATGCAACCCCTTAAATCCATCCTTACAACTACAAATTTTAGAGATTTTATCAATAATAAGCTTTTAATTCATTCAATAGTTCAATGATTCAACCAAAATCCAATGCTCTAGCTTCCCTTACCTCGATTCCAAGCTAAACCGAGAAAGGAGAAGGAGAAGAAAGGAGAACCCCAAGCTTCTAAGCTTCGCACAGACTCAACCCTTTAATTCTTAGCTTAAGCTTCAAATTCAACACTCCCCACTACGTATCTCGCACTCTAGAAGAACCTAGAAAGAAAAAGGGAAGGAGAATCGAAGTTTCTCTCTCTCTTTGAGGCTCCTAAAAAATAAGAAATTATGAGCTCTATTCTCAACAGAAACCTTATATGCTTTTTCTCTCAAGGTCAATTGAACCTCTGACTAGAGACTTTCACAACCTACTCAATGTTACAAAAGGTATATCAAACGTAAGTAATAGTAATTTGTATATTTTAATTAAGTTGTCAAGATTTTGAATCTTGACTTTAAGTATGAAATAAACTTACCTACATTTTAATAAGTACTTACGATCTTCGATGAAGATTAATTATTACTTTCGATAATAAATATGTTTTACTAATACCATAATTATCTAGAAGAAAGATATCATTTAAGAAATATCACACTCTAATAAAAACAATCTTTTTTGAACCAATTAGAATCATTATAAACAATAATACTTTTATTCTTCAAGTGTTGAACACAATTACATATTCAAACTAAAAACTCAAGACTAGAAATTAAACTGAAATATATTTACATCCATTAATTTAACGATAAATTTAATAATAATCGTATAATGATCCTAAACAAGGATATTGTTCATATATAAATATTTTGCACCCCCATAATATAACTTGAAAGCCAAGTAACAGTATGGAGCCTCAAAGTAAGTGACGAATTTTAAACCAATCATTTTGAAGACATTGCCAAGTTTTGGAAGCAACGATTCTCTATCTTGCTATATTCAGCAAAAGAGAAAATTATATATAAAAAAAGTGCTTAGGTTTTGGTAAAGTGTATTAAAGCACTTAAATGTCAATATAATGTATCTTCTAATCACTAGAAGACGATAGATAAAAGCCTAAACATGTGGCATTGATGTTTAATATTGGTCGTTGAAGAAGAGCCAGTAACGTGGATGGTGGCGTAATTAATAACTCTCTTTGAAATGAAATGGATTGCTATGTATATATTTTTTTTCTTCAAACATTGCGTCTTCATTGGATTATGTTTCTCTTAACGCTTCCAATCTTTTACAATAATATTAATTGACATGACTTTTGAATTCTCATTTAATTGAATTTTCATAGAAAATGATTTTCACCAAGTTAAAAATCGTTTATAAAATGTAAAGACATACTATTTTTAAACTGAAAATGAAAAAAAAAATTATTTACCACCATAAAATGATGAGATGTGAAACTAGAAAGTTTACTAGAATTGTTGTTAATTTATATTTATCGTCCTATTGTTGGTGTTAATACATTTATTTCACGTAATTTCAAATCCGAATTTAGTTTCAAAAATCATTTTTTAAAAACGTGTTTTTTTTCTTCAATATTTTTCTAATAAATTTTGATATTCACTTATTTTTTATTTACTTTTCATTCTTTTGTCGTGATCTTGATTGCAAGAATATTTTTTGAATTACCTTATACTAACGTATTGTGAAAATAATATATTTAGCGAATAATACTTTATTTAATCTCTTCCTTATATCAAATCGTTCATACTAATAATATTCAAAATATTATAAAGAAAGATTAGTCTTTACTTAATAGATTATAAGATATTCGTATCAAGGCAAAATAATGACAAATTAAATGTATAAATAAATTAAAATTATAAAAAATATGTGATAAGTTCCACATAAATTTACTTAAATCACATATACTTGGACAAAAATAAAAATGAGTTTTAAAAATATAAATCCATCTTTTTCGATTTAAACTTATCTCACCTTTTATGTACACTACAAAGGAGACAACAAACCCTGATTTGCCCGGTTGGAATGCATATATAAAATAAATTATATACATGCAAAATATGAATTTTAAACAATTTTAGCAATGTGGGTAATTTCAACCAAGTAATCAGAAACTTCTCTAATTATATAATGTTGGACATTAATTATCGGTGTTTAAAAACTGTATTATTAATCATTAATCACATTCTTTCCACGAGTTCATCAGATGGCAGAATTTACAAATCCTCAAGCATCTTGACTATCTGTTTCTGTTTAATGGGTATAGAACATTAAGATTATAAAGATTTTACGACTAATGAGGATTCCAAATGTGATCATTGAAATATGCCATATCAAAAGTATGGTTACGAATTCATTTATTATGTACACATTTGTTGGCGTCACACAAAATTCAACTTTAGGTTATAATTAATGTTGGCTTAAAGAATCTCATGCGCGGTTTTGCAGTTCGTTTAACTGTAAACCAAAAAGAATGTTGACTAAAATGTAACATTTTTTTTTTAGTTCGTCCCTGGAATATCCACCACCGATAACAGTGACTAATCTCTCCACTACGTTGGAGGCACTTCAAAAAGTGAAATAATTGGCCTTAAAATTTAACGCGGCTACATACACAAGACAGGATTCGAACCTTTAACCTTTCTTAAGCGTAGATTAAAACTAAAATGTAACATATCAATAGGAAAGTGAAGTTTGATAATGGCCAGCTTAAGGGCACAAATGATTATGAGTTATCACAAGTACGCTGTACGCAACCTTTCTTAAAAGAGAAAAAACCTTTTTTAACGCTTCTATTTTAATAATCACATTTTTTTTTTAATTTAAATCGACGGCCATTCATATGGCAATCACAAATTCACACTTCACATGGCTTAAATTTTAATTTTGGTTTAACAGAAAAAAAATTAACGTAACTATTTGTATTAATTTTTTTTGTTAGTAGGACAACAAAACTTAAATTTAAGATTTCATGTACTAAGGATTACGATTGTATGAAGTCATGATTTACTTTTATAGGATATTCGATGAAAAGTTTTACCTAATTATCATAAAAAAAAATTCTAAAACATTGTGTCTACTATTCTAAATCCAGTATCAGACTTATTCTAATATTTTTGGAAACTAAGGGTACTTTATAATTTATAAGCACTCTCACTATTTAACTTATCAATGTAATTTTTTTAAGGATAAACTTATGATAACACAAATGTTAAAATAAACAATATTTTAAATACAATAATATTAATAAACTTACGGTTAAAATATTAGTGTTAGAATGAGGGTGTAGGTCAATTTTGTCTCCGAACCTCGATTAAAAAACCGTTTTAATATGTTTAAAAGTCTTATGTGAATTAAAATAAGAGTTAACATCCTCGTTTTTTTTAATCTATCGATATTCTTAAGGATAACATTGTAATAACTCAATAAATGTTGGACAATATTTTAGATGTAATGTTTGTGATGATGAATAGATTTTTAACTTTTAAATTATATAAGTTTAATAAAATATTTATTTAACATTTAAAATGATTTTATGCCACATGACCTGATACAGTGATACCTGTTGAACACTTGAACATTTACATGTGCGGTGTCACTTTCATGGAGTTGATTTATTTAGCTTCCCTTGCCGTTTTGGTTGCCGGGTTTGATGGCTTTCTAACTACGAATTACATGCGTCATTTCTTGCTCATTTTTGCGTTATTTTTTCTTTACTTTTTTAACATATAGAAGACTTGGAAAAATAAATAAATAAAATAAGGATAAGTTTTTTTTTTATAAGCAAAATAAATTAAGGAGAGTAGAAGGGGTATCCTAATCTATTACAAAATACAAAATCACCTAAACAAAATCCAACGTAATCCATACAAAAGGTAATTACTAGATTGTAATGTCTACCACCATTACAAAACTAAGACCATAAAATGTCATCTAATAATCAAACAAGTTCAGTAATCAGAAAATCAGATACAAAACTAACACCATGGTGTGTATAGAATCAGAAAGAATCATTATTCCAGAAGTTAAGGCAAACATCAGGGGAAGAAAACCACGCTGAAAATGGGTAAAAAAATGACTTATCTTTGGTCTTAATCCAATTCTAGCTACGTAGTTTGATTAATTCTACTAAATTCGTAATTGCCACCACCTTGTCTTTAAAAATGACATCATTTCTAGCAAGCCACAGAGACCAAATTGTGACTAACCAAACCACATACTACCTCATCCTATGTCTACCACTACATCTAGGAAATCCAGTAAAATGAGCAAAATTTTCATGAAAAGAGTTGTGTAAAACTATTGAAACACCAAACCAAGCAAAAACAGATAACCATACAGAATATGCATAATAACATCCGAATAATAGGTGAGAAGTATTTTCCAAATCTTCACTACACCAAGCACATCCACTAGCATAAATATTAAGAACCTTCCACTTAATTAAGTTACATTTACTTGGTATCCTATTCAGCAAGGGTTTCCAAGCAAAACATGATACTTTAGAAGGTATGCAACTGGACTAGAGAAATTTATGAAGCAGAAAATCTGCGTAGATACCATCATTAATCACTGCCTTGTATGCTGATTTCACATTATATATCCCATCATTAGAATCCTTCCAACACCACCTATCATAAAAATCATTCTTTAAGATAGTTGATCTTAAATCAGTAGCTAATTGTGATAATAAATCTAATTCCCATTAAAATAGACTCCTATGCCAAGACCAAATCCACTCAAAATCTCCATCCCTCCAAAGCACCATGTTTGCGATCGGTACATCCTTGTTAGAAGCTATAGTGAACAATCTACTATATCGATTACAAAGAGGTCCCTGACCACTCCAACCATCCTTCCAAAAAAAAGGTATTTCGACCATCCCCCACCACCTTGGTACACCTAAAAGAGAACCAATCAAATGATGCGTATGGAGCAAAATCAATGGTCCACAGATCAACCGACCACTTTGAACTTTGTACTTTATCACCAACTCCCTGAAAACAACCCTCCCCATAAATAGAAGTGACAACCCTATGCCAAAACCTACCCTTTTCAACTAACAACCGCCATCTCCACTTTCCTAGGAGAGCAAGGTTAAATGCTCTAAGGTCTAGAATTCCCAACCCACCATGTTCCTTTCCCCTATACACCTCCTGCCAAGCCACCCAAGCAATTTTCCTATGATTTTCATCCCCTCCCCAAAGAAAGAGTTTAAAAGAGATTCAAGTTTACAAATGATGCCTTAAGGAGCCTTGAAGAAAGAAAGATAGTAGATCGGAATGGAATTAAGGACTGATTTTAAGAGGACACTACGCCTACCAAAGGACAAAGTTGAAGACTTTCATTTTGATAACCTCTTCTTCACTTTAGAGATCACGGGCTCCCAAGTTTTGATACAATGTGGATTTGCCCCAAGAGGTAACCCCAAATAGAAAAAAGGTAAAGAACCAACCTTACAGTTTAGAAACTGGGCCATCAAGTTTAACACTTCAATATTAATATTAAACCCATAGAGCTTGCTTTTATGAAAATTAACTTTGAGACCCACCACCAACTCAAAAATCTGTAAGATGGATTTTATCGCCCAAACATTATGTGAAGATGCTCCACCAATAATCAAAGTGTCATCTGCATATTGAAGGTGAGACACACTAATTGACTGGTGTCCAACTGAATAGCCACTAAACACATGACATTCCACAGCTTTGCTCATCAATGCATTAACGCCCTCAACAACTATAAGAAATAGAAAATCGAGCAAGCGGATCTCCTTATCTTAGTCCCTTGCCAACCCCAAACTCACCAGTGGGACTGCCATTTAATAAGACATAAATTCTTGCAGTGCTCACATATTCAACAATCCACTTCCTCCATTTTAACGGAAAACCCATCCTTTCCATCATATACTGAAGGAACTCCCAATTAACTGAATCATAGGCCTTTCTAAAATCAACTTTAAAACAAGGATAAGTTTCATTAACATAGATATATAACATAGATATGTATTTAAATTATATTTGTGCGAGTTTATTAAACCTTAACAAAAATTTTGAGTTTGAATATCTAATTATATTAAATATTTGAGTCATAATGAAAGTTATAATGAAAGATATGATTTATATAAAAATTATTTTAAAAATATTTTTTTTTATAATTTATCATAAAAAAACACTTTTCTTTTAAAAAAAATAAGTTAGGCTTTTTTTTTTAATCTTTTTAATATATCTGCTTTTAGTCCTTGAATATATATATATATATATATATATATATATATATATATATAACTTTTGGTTATTATAATATTTTTTTTGTTTTTTCATTTTTACAATTATTTTTTAATTATTTATAGAGTTAATCACCTATACACTGTCAATGTAAATTTTTTTTACATTAACAATCAATTATATCTCTTAATTGTGTCATGTCACTGTTAAAAATAAATGTGTTTACAGTGACATGACACAATTAAGAGATATAATTGATTGTCAGTGTAAAAAAACTTTATACTGACAATGTATAAGTAATTAACTCTTATTTATATGCATTACGTGCCAAACATTAAATGAGTTAAATTCAATTGAAACAATATCTATGTGAAATTAATAAAAAAAGTAATGGTAGGAATGAAAAATAAAAAATGATAATTTACAGAAATCAAAAGTTAAACAAAAACAATAAGCACATATATATTGCATGTATCAAGAAGATATTTAAGCCAAATAAATTATATTTTAGTTCATTTCAATATAGATAAATTTATCAATTGTCACAAACATTTATAAATGAATTTCAGAAATTAATATATCTTCTTCCTTAATATATCATTTTAAGAATCAACAAAGTTAAATATAATTAGATAAACAACCCAATGAATTATTTGAGTCTACCTAATAATAAAAATTAGAGTAATATGCATAAAGTTCTAAATTTAAATTTTAATGTTATCATTATAATTTTGATGAATAAAAATTATTCAATATATATTTATATTTGACTGATTGTATGAAACTCAATTTAAAATGTTTGCGCTTCAAATTAATTTCCCATTATTTTTTGAAAATCTGTAAGATTTTCATATTAGTTACACACTTTTCAAATATACAGACATGATTTATTTCTAGAAAAATAGTAGCAACATATTTGACTACTGTGGTGGGAGACTGGGTGACGTGTAATTGAATCCCACGAAATATGGAAAATTAATTTGTCAGAACTCAGAAGCACTCCTATTTATTGATTATGAGATTTTGAAAGATAATTTATTATTTTTAAACAAAAATTAAAAAATGATCAAATTTGAAGATTTACTCAAAATTTTAATTTTATATTTCAAATTTCAAAATAAATAATCAAATATAATTATTTATGAGTTATCAAAGCAAAATAAGTGAAGCTCATTTTTAATTATTTACTATCATTAAAATGTCTATTTACATTAAAATAAACAACATGTTACATATTTTTATCTTTTAAAAGAAAACAATGTACCTTTTTAAATTACAATAAAAATAATATAATTTAATCGTTTCAACTAAAAAAGGACTACGTAATTTACCCGTGAAAACAAGGAAATATCCATGATATACATCACATTATAATAAATGCATGCCATAAAAACTTTACCAAAAATATATTGATTAAATAATTTAATTTTCTCTTTTCCTACACTCTTTTTTTTTTTTAAAAAAAAACTTTTTGGATAATAAATATGTTTCATTTTCAACTACCAATGAATTAAAATTATAATAGGATTTCACATGCAGATGATAGAATGGAATATAAAGTCGATTTTATGTTTATTCTATTAATTTGGCTGTACACTTTTAATAAAATTTAAAATATTACTTTATTTTAAAAAATGTCCCATTCTATTTTATAATTTAGAATGTGATCTTGGCTTTCGTCCTTCACCATGCAAAACATCTTATAGGCGACATCGTCGCATGAAATGTGGTTTAAATTAATATTAAAATATTTATTGAGCCCTTAATGGCTTAATAAAGAGAAAACCACTGACGTAGAAATATTTGTGTATTAGCATGTGAAACAATATTTAGCATAGAAAATGAATCACAACATAGAAGATTTAAACAAACAATAAGTTTCACCTTGTTGTAGGAAAAAAAATTATTTAGCATTAGGTTTCATATGAATGAAAATCACTGCACCCAATTAATATATCATTCGATGGACTAAAAAATATTTGTGACAGGAAAAAAAATATCAATAAAAATTTTGAGATGGGAAAATTTTTATATTATTGTCAACTAAATTAAATGGAAAAAATAAAAAAAATTAAGCAAGTGCCACGTCGACTTAACATCCAACAAATCATTGGTACATATTTGAAGTAGAGTTTTGGCAGGTCAAGCAAGTAATAACCGCTGATTAAGTGATTATTATTATTATTTTTCTATTACTTTGTCTTTACTATTTTTTTAAAAAAGATTTTTCATAAGGGTGTGAATACTTGGAAAGAAAGAAAAGAGATTAAAATATAAGTGCAATAAAAAAAAAAATAGAGAGAGAGAGAGAAATGTAATATGAGTCCGTGATTGCAAAAAATGAAATACAAAAAATCATATACAATTAAATTTCTTAAGTTGCGTCATATCATATGTCATGAGGATTGAACTCACATGATTTAGGGTCTTGTATTTTTTTTTTCTTTTCTGAGGTATTATTTTTTAATTGAAAAAAATGGATAGGAAAAAAGAAAAGAAGAAAACCCTAGCCAGTAATTTGAGTCCTAGGTATGGGCCCTCCACAACGTGCCACCAATAAAATTCAACTCTAATGTTCCACAGTTTAAATTCATCTGTATGAAACTAAAGTTTGTGAACCTCCGGATATCGTGTCAATACATGAACAACAAGGTCAAAAGATTAATTTTGATGACTATTAGTACTTAAGATTGGCCAATTGAAGGAGTGAGCTAATTAATTTGTTTACCAAGTTTGGAACTATTCATATTATCTAAAATATTTAGACAATTTAAATTCAAGCACCCTAATTTATATATATTTGAGTTGTGCTTATTTGTTGAATTAATTGTATTTTTATAACTCATATTTTATAGTTTTGTGAAACTTTTAAATTTGTACATTTTATCATATAATTTTTTAAAATTTTGTACAATTTTATTACTTTATTAGTTAATCTCTAACATAATTATTTGATTGCTAATATAATTGATGTGACATATTAATTATTAATTAAACATAATATGTTAATGTATTTTAGGAATTATTGAGTTCAAAATCAACTAGGACTAAAAGAAAAGTTATACATACAAATTTTTATTCTTTTTAGATAAAAAAAAATATTTTATTTTATTAAATGTGATTTTAAATTGATATTCAAATATACATTATATAACAATAAAAAAAAGTGATTCTATGTAATTGGTTATAATTAAAATTGAGTTTAAAGTAATATGATTTATATTTGAAAAACAAATATTAAAAAAGTAATTTTTTTTGAAGAACTGTTTGGATACTCTTAATTAAAATTGATTTATTGAGTGGGTATTATTAAAATGAATTTTGATGTCAATTTATATTTCTTTTAAAAGGCAAGTGGGTGGGTAAATGAGAAAAAAAATACAACAATTAAAAATTTTAAATTAATTTTAGATGAATCACAGAAAACCCTTTATTACTTCAACTTTTCCCATCATGATATCTTATTTATTACCAAACATTAAGATTATTTTTAGTGAAACCAATTTTTACTTAAACTTATATAATTCTCCATTGTTTCACTATCAAACAAAGCACATACTGATGCCACCTTTTTGACTCTACGCTCGTTTCTTGTAGTAAGATGTTTTTGTGTCTTGAATTTTCTTTTTCTATGTTTTTTAATTTCTAGAATAAGAGACGAGTAGAAAGAAACAAACATATATAGTCATCCGGCAGGGCAGTATATATGATGAATCAACATCAAGATTGTAATTTTAAAATAAACATTATAAAAACAAATAATTTTTAACTATATGATCATTAATAATTAGATGGCAAAATTATAAACAAATTGCAATTAAATTCTAGCATTGTCCATTACATGTGAATACTGTGACGATTTGATACTGTGAGGCTCGTGTGCACAACAAAGCATCTGCCACCAAAAGTTTCTCTATAAATAGAGCTTCAATTTCCCGCTCTATAAGCCACACAAAATCTCTTCTTCTTAACCTTCTTACTTTGCATCTCTTTTTGTCCTTAAAAATGAAGAATATGAATATGAATCTAAACACACTTGCTTTGATCATTGCCATTGCAATACTTTCTGTGTGCTCTTCAAGCTGCACTGCTGCACGAATCAACCACTTTAGAAAACTCAAAGCTGCCTCTAATACTTTCAATGTATTAGACTATGGTGCTAAAGGTGATGGACATGTTGATGACACAAAGGTAATTATGATTTCACATTAATTGATTCCTTATTTTGCCTCATTTGGAATGATTAGCATATTCAGATTTTGGTAGTTGGATGATGACAAAAGTCAATGGCTGCTTCCTCAGCCTTTTAACTGCAGAAAAAAAAATTAAAAGATAAAGACAAACCCACTAGAGTATTTGTTGCATTTAATTAAGGTAGCTTATAGTCAATTATTTTTATTTCTATAAAGTATTAACTTGGTGCCAAATTAAAAAAAACAGGCCTTTGAAGAAGCATGGGCAGCAGCTTGTAAGGTGGAGGGATCAGCAATGGTTGTTCCATCTGGTTCTGTGTTTTTGGTGAAACCAATCTCTTTCTCAGGTCCTAATTGTGAGCCAAACATTGTTTTTCAGGTGAAGGAATTAGTCTATCTTCTCATATTTCTCTATATGTCACCCTACAAGCACTAGAACATAGGCCAGGCCAATGACCCTTTTGGATTTTTTGAGAAAATATTTTGTTTTCGTTTCATGTTTTGACTAATAATCATAAAAAGACAAAATGGTAAAGACATTTTTACAATTACAAGTGACAACAAAATATTAAAAACAAAAAAAAAAATGTATTTTCTCAAATTCTATGATATATAACTTGTATATTTGTATGACAACTTCACGTTAATTAGTTTTAAGATAGAATTTAACAGCAACATAATATATTCATTAAAAATACATGCAGTTGGATGGAAAAATCATTGCCCCTACAAGCTCTGCAGCTTGGGGATCAGGCACCTTGCAATGGCTTGAATTCTCAAAGCTTAATAAGATTACAATCAAAGGTAAAGGTGTCATTGATGGCCAAGGCTCTGTTTGGTGGAATGACTCACCCACTTCCAATCCCACACAAGTGATGGAGGAAAAAGTTGGAAAACTTCCAAGTACAAAACCAACAGTAAGAATACTCCAATTGCCTCATTGAACTTCTTTTTAAACCTTGGAACTAAAATTCTCATGCATGTGTTCTGTTGTTACTTGTTTATGATAACTAGGCACTCAGATTCTATGGAAGTAATGGTGTAACAGTCACAGGCATAACCATTCAGAACAGTCAACAGACCCATCTCAAGTTTGACTCTTGCACAAACGTTCAAGTTTTTGATATAAATGTTTCATCACCTGGTGATAGCCCCAACACTGATGGAATTCACTTACAGAACTCTCAAGAAGTGGTTATTTATAGCAGCACACTTGCTTGTGGTAAGCATAATTCTAAAGCAAATCAAAATCTTAAAAAGTATCGTTACATTATCTTTAATAAGGTATCAAACACAAATAATATATCACTTAACACATAAATATATATTCCATCAGAGTTGTTCCGGTTTAACTAATATTCTCGAATTTAAGTCTTAAAAAATATATAATGACATTAAATACTTAGAGAAAAAACTCTATTATCAATAATGATCTTATTCGACTCCAACATAATTGTATATATATATATATATATATATATATATATATATATATATATATATATATATTAACACAAACACTATTGACACAAACGCTATCTATTCTCGTGAATCAAAATATATTTCAAGCGATGAGTTTTATAATCCCTTGTATGGGTCCACAGTCTCAACTTGTATCAGTCACAATCCAATATAACTTCTAACTGCCATGCTATGTGACCAACAAAATAAAAAAAAAAAAATACTAATACTGATAATACAAACACTATCTCATCTCGTGAATGACTAAATTTAGTGGCCAACTAATCCCTTGTATGGATCCACCTTCTCAATTTTTATACTATATAGTCACAATCCAATATAATTTCCAAATACCATGCTATGAGAGCAACAAAATTATATAAAGAGAGGAATGCCTATAATACAAACACTATCTCATCCATGTCATTTAATGGTGAATTCACTATGGTGTAAAATTGTAAAATTTGTTTTACTCCTTTGTGCAGGTGATGACTGCATCTCTATTCAAACTGGTTGCTCAGACGTATATGTACACAACGTCAATTGTGGGCCTGGTCATGGAATCAGCATTGGAAGTCTTGGAAGGGAGAACACCAAAGCCTGTGTTAGAAATGTCACAGTCCGAGATGTTACTATCCAAAATACCCTTACTGGTGTCAGAATCAAAACATGGCAGGTATAGTCATGTGTTACCACTCTTTTCCTACCTTAGTGTGTATTTCGGGGAATGTTAGTAAAATCAATTTTAAATGAATTATTTTGGTTTAAATTGATTTTAAAGTAATTTGATGTGATTTATAATTAAATGATTTTGAGTTTGGAAAATTTTTAAGAGTTTATATATTGAATTTTTTTAAAATTTTAATTGAAAATTATTAAAAAAAATTAAGTTTATATTCAAATAGACTTTTTTTTTTATGAAAGAAAGCTAATAGTAAAATTTAGTATAAAAGTTTTAATTTAAAGGAAAATCTAATTCAAATTGCTTCAATTTAAAATGAATTCATTCAAAATAGTAGTGGAGTAAAGTAATATATATGAAGTCCTAAGTTTGAATTTAAGTGTGATCATTATAAAAAAAACTTAAAATCAGTTTTAAATTCGAAATTAATTTCTCAACACAGAAATACACACTTAAGCATCTACTTAAAATCTAGTTAGTTACAATTTAAATATAATCATCTAGGATGTGAAAAATTGAACCCTTAAAAAATTGAAACGAACCACTTTGAAGAAATAATTTGATTAAGCAAACTGTTTTATTTTTTATTTTTTAAAATAGTTCAATTTGGTCCAGTTCATTTAAAAAAAAAAAAGCAAATTGTATATGAATATAAGATGAATAATCTTACCAAACCATTTAAAAAAAATAAACCATTTTTAAAAAAGAACCAAATAAATTTACTTTATAAAAAATTTCAGTTAATCAAGCCATTTTGGTTCTGTTCAGTTAAAAAATCTATTCATGCATAACCCTAATATAATTTTGTACAATCCACGGTGAAGCCAAGCATGCACACCAAGTTACATTATTCATGTCAATTGAAAGTTATTGTATTTGTATTCCACAGGGTGGCTCTGGCTCAGTCCAAAACATCATGTTCTCAAACGTCCAAGTTTCTGGTGTTCAAACTCCAATCTCCATTGACCAATACTATTGTGACGGTAGCAAGTGCAGGAATGAGTCATCAGCTGTGGCAGTTTCAGGCATACATTATGTGAATGTAAAGGGAACATACACTAAGGACCCTATTTATTTTGCATGCAGTGATAGCTTACCTTGCACTGGCATAACCCTTGACACCATTCAGCTACAATCAGCACAAGAAACTCAAAACTCCAATGTTCCTTTCTGTTGGGAAGCATACGGGGAGTTGAAGACCAAAACAGTGCCTTCTGTTCAGTGTCTTCATACAGGCAACCCATCAAAAGCAGGAACTTCTAACATTGATTCTTGCTGAATTTATCCACACAATGTCAGGGATTAATTTATAATATATACATCATCGAAAGTTGTTACTTGCTAGTTGTGATGATATCTTGAAATTAGTTCACATTCATGTAATATAATGTTGAATGTCATAGAGAAGTGTGTGCCAGAAAGATGTAGGGGAGAAGATTTACTAGTCACCATATATATATTTAGATTGAAAATTTTAAGTGGAAAAAATGTGTTAGCCATATATGTATATCATTTTTTTTTCCCTTTCAATTATATATGTCCGTCACAGCCATATATATATTCATTTTACCTTCTAGTGACAGGAAGTTGCGGTAGTATATCGAGAGTGTTCGAACTTTATTGCCGTATGTAGTTCCTATTTATAAATATATATATATATATATATATATATCAATTTTACTTTTTGGTGTTTTAATATGGATCTAGATTGTGATGGGTTATATGAGAGATTTCATGGTATTAGTAGAAAATATTCACTACTGAAAATAATTTATTTTATAAGGAAAGTTAGAATTTAAATTTGAAGAACTTAATTAAAAAACATAAATTATTATCATTTGTGTTAACCAGTTATAACACTGTTTACGGTGGATTTCGTTTTATGGATCCTTTTTATTCGAACTAGCACGATTTCACGTTTCAATTTATGCGTGTTCGTGACATGACAGAATTGAAGACTTTCAGTGAAAAAATAAAATCGTACACGTAAGAAATAGAGTTTTCATTAAATGGTAACAGAATTACAATTCGTAAGGATAACGAAACGTGTTTAGAATGACTACACTACACTAGACTAGATTATGCTATGCTACGCTATGCTACGCTACTCCTAAAAAAGGAAAAAGAAAGGTGGTCGAGAAATCGTACCCAAAGCTGTCTCGTATGCACAGTATGCCTTATGCACAGGCTGCGGAGTGCGTGTGAGATATTGTGGGAATTAGATTTTCGACCTCCTGCTACGAGCATGGCTCGTTTAATTTATAGACAAAGATTTGGGAAAGGTAACTGTTTTTGACGTGCCCCGGAAGTGCATAACCGTTCTAAACTTCCACCTCGACCTCGTGGCTTATTCCCGGGCACGTCTTTGGATAACTCTTGGAACTGCTCATTAACTTCCCCAAACCGTTCTGCAGCCTTTGACACTTATCCCATGATTTACTTCAACCGCTCTTAAATCGTGTCTCCTTTAAGTTCTTCATTCTGAGAGGTTGCGAAGTGTGTTTGTGTATGTCCGAATTCTTGGGATTTCGAGTAACCAACGAAAAATATACTACTCGAATGTTTCCTGATTTTTCTTGTACTTTGAGAGGTTGCGAGGCTGTGAGCCTTTCTCTTGAGCAGCGTCCTTCCTAGTTCAATAATTTCGAGAGTTTCTCGAAAAGTTTCTTCGTGTCCTTCCTCAGAAACTTCTTTGCCATTTTCCGATCACCTAGGATTTAAAGCACCTCTGTATTTCGAGTGCCTCCGAATTCATTTTCCGGTACCAACAAACACTATAGGTTTTAGGTGTTTTAATTAATTATATGATTAATTGTTGTTTTGTTATTATGACGACTATTTTATAGTTTTGAGAGTCAAGAAATCTTTAAGAGTTAAGTTGATTCTGAGATAATTTTAGTTATAATTAAGTTGACATAAATTAAGAAAGGATAGAATTTTTCTTAATACGTGAATCTCATAAGTTCTGTTTTAAGAAAAAAGTAGACAGAAACTAGAAAAAACTTCTTTGGCACCAGAAGATTCCTTCTTCCTCCTTTTCTATTGAATTCCTTTGGCACCTTCCTTACAATTGATCCAATAGATTTGGAGATTGTAGCTCTAGAAGTAGGAATCTCAAGGTCAAAGTTGTGCAAAATTCTCCTTCTTCTCCTCTTATTGGTTGATCGACTAGAGGTAAGGGAAACTTGTACTAGTGAAAAATTAGTTTTTTACGTTAGCGTTTTCTCGTCGGTTATAAAAATGCCCAATATAAAAAATACGCGGTGACATTTTTGAAATTAATCTAAACCTTTTTACATCGGACCATAGGGGGTTTGATGTAAAAACTAAAATCTACGTCAGATATGAAGTACAGTCTGACGTAGATTTCAATTTTTAAGTCGGACCCCTTTTGGCCTGACGAAAAAAAGTTATTTTATTCTCCAGCACCTTCGTCTTTTTCATGAGTGCAAGTGTTTTTTGTAACACCCAGTTTTTTTAAAAAGATGGTATTTTCGTAATTATTGATGGCATTTTCGTAAAGGAATAAGGGTATTTCTGGGTGTCGGAACGGGCCGTTCCAAATGCAGAACGGGCCGTTCCAAAAGAAAGAATATGCTTGTTTTTAAAGACCCAGAACGGGCCTGGAACGGGCCGTTCTGGTATGGAGAACGGGCCGTTCTGGAAGCAGTACGGGACGTTCTGCTGAGATTGAGAACGGGCCGTTCTGGTTTCAGAACGGGCCGTTCTTCTTTTTGGGAACGGGCGTTCCGATTTTGGAACGGGCCGTTCCAGTTGAGAAATTTGCACAAATTCGAAGGATCCGGAATGGGCCGTTCCGAATTCAATACGGGCCGTTCCGGGTACATCAGTTTGCCTATAAATAGGGGCAGGGGGGTGAAAATTTTTATACAGAGGAAGAAAGTGAAATTTTAGAGAGAGAAAGAGAAGAGAGAGAGAAAGAAAGAGAAAGAAAGAGAGAGAGAGAAAGGAAGAGGGAATCCAGAGGAGGAGGCTCTGCCTAAGTTCCAGCACCGCTTATCCAGGTAAGGGGGGGAGTGAGAACCTCGCTCAGGGGTGTGGGGATAATTGTTAGATAGTTGTTTGTCGGATTGGCCCCCAATCCCTTGCCGTTGTTCTGTCTGATTTTCTATTTACTCTATTTTGTTCTTTGTTGAAGATGTCGTTATTCTGTTTGATTTTCTATTTACTTTACTTTGTTCTTTGTTGAAGGTGCCGTTGTTCTGTTTGATTTTCTATTTACTCTACTTTGTTTTTGTTGAAGGTGTCGTTGTTCTGTCCGATTTTCTATTTATTCTACTTTGTTCTTTGTTGAAGTAATAAATGAATATGGAATTAATGTTAATAATAAATGAGTTTTAATATGAAAAAGAATGCTCTCTGAATCTCTGTGAATACCTATGCGGACCTTAAGAGGAGTATTTATGACATGACCTTGTGATATATGGACAAATGACCTGAGACATATGAATGGACTATTGAGACATGATATGATTATGAGACTATGACACATAATGACATGATATACTTGATGAAATCTTGTAATAAGTTAAATGTTGAGTTCATGAAATAATGAATGTATGACATGCATCATATGCATATATTACTCCAGGTGTGCCGCTGAGGCCGCATACCAACGATGCTAACAAGGTGTACCTTAGGGTCACCGACAGTTGATGATATGCTAACCAGGTGTACTTTAGGGTCACCGACAGTTGATGCTAACAAGGTGTACCTTAGGGTCACCGATAGTTGATGATATGCTAACCAGGTGTACCTTAGGGTCACCGACAGTTGATGATATGCTAACTAGGTGTACCTTAGGGTCACCGACAGTTGTAACCAGGTGTGCCTTAGGGTCACCAGTGATGAATTGTGAAACTTCCTTATGGCGCCACATGCATGCATTTATGAGTCGAGTCCATGATATCATTGCATGATAAATGAGTATATATGTGATATTGATAATGTATGTGTATTGTTTATATGTGACTTATATTTATTGTGTGTGTGTGTGGGTGCTATCTAACCTTTATTTCTTCACCTAAAACTGAGTGAGACATTTCTCACTCCCTTGTTGTTTTTGTATATGTTTAAATTATGTTGCAGGTGATCAACATCATGAGGATGTTGGTAATGAGGCTTAAGGCTTCAGTTGGGCATGCTCTGATAGGATGTGACATCGGGCATAACTAGGCTTATTTTGGATGTTATTATTTTAAAAGCTTTAATTTTCTCTTCCTTTGTAATTTTGAATGTTCTTGAGAAAAGACCAAAATGTACATCTTTGTCATACTATTTTATTACATGATTTGAAAGTGATATATTAATTCCTAACTAGGAGGCACTGCCACCTTTACTGGAATTAATATATATTCTTCTTTATATGATTTCTTGAGTTTAATACTTATATTTGTTTTTTTTATGATTGATGAATTACGAATGTGAATCTTCTACCTTATGAGATTTGAAACAATTATTTTATACATGAAAGATGTTATTAAACTATGAAAGATTTTATTTACTTTAAAGGAAAAAGAAATATTTTATTGTTACATTTGTTGTATATTAATAATGGGGTAGAGGGTGTCACATTTTTTCATTGTTTTCCTCTAGGTTTTTCTTCTAGCGATTTCTAGCAACGGTGGTATGAGACCTTTGGGTGTTTTTCGGTCATGGTGAGCGGCGACAACAATGGTGGGTGGCGACGACAATGGCGAAACCCATTTTTGATTCTGAACCTATCTCTCCGATTGAGTTGAAGCATTTAGGCGTTTTCATGGATTGAGGTTAGTGCTTTCATGCGTGTATTGATATTTCTGTGTACAAATGTTGTTTTATTCCTAAACGCGAGTGTTTTGACACTGTTTTTCTCTCCAGCGATTTCCGGCGACAACGATGTGAGACCTTTGGGCGTTTTTCGTTCACGATGCACGACGACAAGACCCATTTTTTATTTTGGACCTATCTCTCTGATTGGATTGAAGCATTTGGGTATTTTTTGGACGTGTTCACGGATTGAAGTTATTTTTTTGTTTGTCTGTCAACCATTTTACGTTGACGTGGAGGATGTCCGACGTAATTTTACGTCGGTTAAAACACCCGACGTAAATTTACGTCTCCCGCATTGACGTCAGACTTTTTTCCGACGTAAAAAGTCCAAAATAATAGATGTAAAATGTCTCTTTTGTACTAGTGTTGTTTGATTCTTTGAAGTTGTTACATATTGTAATTGTTGTTAATTTATCCATTGGTAGATTAATTTGTTGTTTTTGAGGTGGTTGTTGAAGATGTTGAAGTTGGGATTTGGGGTTGATGAAACAAAACCTAAAATTGATGATTTTTTGATGTAATTATGTTGCATGTTGAATCTAATGTTGGATTTGTGTTAATATTATATTTAAGATATGTGTAAATATCTATTTTTTAAATATTATATTTAAAAAAATTTAAATCATGTAAAATTTGATACATGTAATCTTAAATATAATATTATATAATTTAATGTTTAAACTTTTATTATAAATTATTATTAAAGATATAAAATTTGATATAAATTTTTAGTTTTACATTTAGTGTGAAAGGATATGACTCATTTTATTTTTATATAAAATTTGATTTATATCAATCTATTAATTACTTAATATTTTAACATTGATGTAAATTATATTAAAATATATATATATATATATATATATATATATATATATATATATATATATATATATATATATATATATATATATATGTGAACAACGTTATAACAAAGAATGAAATTTTTTTAAATAAAGATCAAACTTTTTCATAATAATGTAACAAAATATATTTTTGAATAAATCAGTTTTTAATTATATAAAAAAATTGAAAATGGCTAAAATCTATCATTAAAAAAATATAAAGTAAAAAAGAACTCAGAAAAAAAATATAAAAAATATTGACTATGTATTTTTTTTTTACTTAAATATGATTTAGTCTTTATAAAATAAGTAAATTTTCATATGATATTTTTATTCTAAAAAGTTTAAATTACTATGAATGAATTTTATAAAATGAGGAAATTTTAATTTTGATTCATAATATTTATTTATAATAAATTATTAACATTCATTTTAATGATTTAAAGAAAAATTTAGTAACATTATTACATACTAACAAAATACTAATGAATGTCATTTGATATGGATACTTAACTTTTTATTAAACATATAAATAATTAACAGTATCATATGACAATGACAACAGAAAAAAATAATTTTAAAATTAAAATATAAAATCAAAATTTATTACACTTTTTTATATTTTATTTTTTTAACTTGTAGGAGAAGGATTGGTTATAGTAAATACTAATCTACAACATATATAAAAATAATTGTTTGATTTGGTATACATATTTTTTAAATAATTTTACTTTTAAATTTGAATAATAATAAATAATATTAAAAATTAATTATTTTCAAATTTAAATCCGAACTCAAAATTTAAAAATCTGAAGATGAGATGTAATATCGGTTAAATAAATATTAATAATTTTTAAATATTTTGATTAAAATATAGAAGTATGGAATTGAGTCGGATCAAACGAAACGACGACGTTTTCTGTGAAGACTCGGTGCGCCGTCGTGTGACTGACATTTGTCATTAAATAACGGTGTAAAGCGTATCTTCGATCTCTCTCTCTCTCTTTCTCTTTCTCCAAGAACAAAAATCGCGATTCGCTCTTCTCTTCGAAAATCTCGATATAGCACGAGAAGAAGAGGTAATCAAATCCATCTCTCTTCGATTTAGCTCCCTTCGATCTCTCTCGGTTCCAATTTTAGTTTCTATATTAATTAATTATCAATTTATTACAATTATTTTCGTATCTGATCGAATTTGTGGATTGGCGATCGATCTACGATCGCGTGATTTGGATCAGCGATTTGGAGTGAGAGAAGATGGGGTTGTCGTTCACGAAGCTGTTCAGCAGGTTGTTCGCGAAGAAGGAAATGAGGATTCTGATGGTAGGTCTCGATGCTGCTGGTAAGACAACCATCTTGTACAAGCTCAAACTTGGAGAAATTGTCACCACTATCCCCACCATTGGTAATTTCACTCTCCTCACTGTTGCTCCTTATTTTCCCTTTTTAGCACCATAATTGCATCTTTTTTATTTTGAATTGTATTTATAGTTATAATTATGATTAACCAAGGTTCGAATCCCTGGTGGATACTGGATAAGTGGCTATATTTAGTGTCCAACCATTTCTTGAACAAGACAGTCTCTGAAGGAGTATATGTATGAAAAAACAAGAAACAAAAAAAAAAAATAATAATAATGCTTATGTGGTAATATAATAATATTAATAATTAAAATTCAATCGTGGGGAACCAAGGTTTGAATCCCTGTCGAGAGAGGAGCTACTTCCACTATGGAATCTGATAAGTTAGATTTCGGGTAATTTTTTCACATAATCTTCTATTGTCTGACCATGTTTAGAACAAGATTGACTTCGAATAAGGATACATGTGGAAAACTAAAATAAAAAAAATTATAATTATGTTTGTCACACGCATTAAACTTATTATTCAGATTGGCGTAGTGTTTGTGATTTTCGAATATATGAAAATCTGTACTCGTTACCAAAATTGATGGATCACCTGGGGTGATGATTTTCTGTTATTCTTCGTTATGGAAATTATAATTTATAAGGATGTTAAAAGTTTGCACCTAACGCATAAATGTGTGAGAGGGGTTATTTTTTTCGTAATAAATTATTTGTAGAATTTGAATGGTAGCAATTCATTGGTGGTGGAAGCTTATGCTATATGCATGCAAGAGCCGATTTTTAATTAGTGGTATAAGGTTTCTGTTACGCCAAGAATGAGATGATAAACACTTCCTGTTATAATCTTTGAAACAAGAAACAAACAAGAACATTAAGAGAGAAAGATTAGGAAAGAAGAAGAACACACAACAATATACGTGGTTCGACTTAGAGCAATGCACTCATCAGTCTACATCCACGGGGCAGCCACTGGGATTAAATTTCTCTTAAGAAATTGATAACAAATTTGTTCTCTCTGTCAGCATTAACAAAACAGAGGCTGCACCAATGCCTTATATACTTAAGAATAGAAGAACTATTCTACACATCAAATATCTAATATATTGTTGAGAACCAACAGCCAACAATCTCCACCTTGGTTCAAAAACAGCAACACAACAGCAACAGAGAACAAACAGTAGCAGAACAGCTTCAAACATTCAATCACCATGCAGCTTAATCAAGTTTAGACAGTGATAAAACTTTGTGCTGGGAACCGTTTTCGTAATCATATCAGCAGGATTATGATCTGTAGATATCTTCTTCACTATCACAGCCCCCCTATCAATGACTTCTCTGACAAAGTGCAGCTTGATGTCAATGTGTTTTGTCCTCTCATGGTGCAGAGAATTCTTGGACAAATGAATGGCACTCTGACTGTCACAGTGAACTATGATCACCTTGTCTTGTAGCCTCAATTCTCTTGCAATGCCTTCAAGCCATATAGATTCCTTTACTGCCTCTGCAAGAGCTATGTACTCAGCCTCTGTGGTTGATAAAGCTACTACCTTTTGAAGTGTAGCTTTCCAGCTTATTGCAGTACCAAAAACTGTAAATACAAAACCTGTAAGGGACTTTCTGGAATCAAGACAGCCAGCATAATCAGAGTCTACAAAACCTTCAATAGCCACTGCCTTTGTGCCATTGTTAGCTCCACCATAGACAAGAGCCCTTCCAATTGAACCCTTTATGTACCTCAATATCCATTTGACTGCCTGCCAGTGAGACTTGCCTGGATTTGCCATAAATCTACTCACAATGCTTATTGCATATGCTATATCAGGCCTAGTACAGACCATAGCATACATGAGAGATCCTACCACACTTGCATATGGAATGTTCTTCATGTAAACAACCTCTTCGTGAGTCTTTGGTGATTGGTTTGAGCTGAGTTTGAATTGATGTGACATAGGGGTGATTACAGGTTTAGAGTTAGACATTCCAAACTTCTCTAGAACCCTTTTGAGATAAGTTTCTTGAGACAGATGCAATAGATTCTTCCTCCTGTCTCTTTTGATTTCAATCCCCAGAATCTTCTTAGCAGGCCCCAAATCTTTCATTTCAAATTCCTTGCACAGGTCAGATTTTACTTTGATTAATTCATCCTTCTTGTTGCTTGCTATTAGGATATCATCAACGTAAAGCAAAAGAATAATCAGCACTGCATTATCAGGGAATTTAAAGTAGACACAATTATCATATTGTCTTCTATTGAAGCTAATCTTGGTCATAAATTCATCAAACCTCCTATTCCACTGCCTGGGGGATTGCTTTAATCCATAGAGTGATTTATTCAATTTACAAACATGATCCTCTTTTCCTTTTTCTACAAAACCTTCAGGTTGCTGCATTAGGATTTCTTCATCTAGTTTCCCATATAGGAAGGCTGTTTTAACATCCATCTGTTCTAGCTCAAGGTCTAGAGTTGCCACCATAGACAATAGGATCCTTATGGACCTATGTTTCACAACAGGTGAGAACACTTCATTGAAGTCAACTCCCTCCTTTTGAGTGAATCCACGAGCTACAAGCCTGGCCTTGTATCTGGCTGGTTCAACACCTTGGATGCCTTCTTTCTTCTTGAACAACCACTTACAACTGACCACTCTAGAACCAATTGGCTTCTTAATCAGCTTCCATGTATGGTTGTCATGCAGAGATTTCATCTCTTCTTTCATGGCATTCAGCCAACTCTGTTTCTCCTTACTAACAAGGACAGATTCTAGATCCATAGGGTCTCCCTCCAAAACCTCACTGGCAGTTATTAAAGCAAATGCAATCAAATCTGCATAGCCGTACCTTTCGGGTGGCTTGATTTGCCTCCTGGTTCTATCTCTAGCTAGTTGATAGCTTTGATCTTCTCCATGCTCAAATTCAGATTCATCCCCGTCTAATGACGTAGCAACTTCTTGGGCTTTAAGAGTTTTCATCTCAGGCTCCACCTCAAAATCAAGATTTTCATGATCAATGACTTTATCCAGGTTAGTGTTTTCCATATCAGCGCCTTGATTTAGTTTGTAAGCCATTTCCGCTTCATTGAAAATGACATCACGACTCACAATGCATTTTCTAAATCCAGCTTCCAAACACCATAGCCTATAGCCTTTAACTCCTTCAGGATAGCCTATAAAAATGCATTTAACAGCTCTAGGCTCCAACTTGTCTTGCTTAATGTGAGCATAGGCAACACAGCCAAACACTTTTAAGTGTTTAAGACTTGGTGTGTGACCAGACCAGACTTGTTCAGGTGTTTTTAGATTCAGGGCTGTTGAGGGGCACCTATTTATGAGATATGCAGCAGTCATGGCTGCCTCTGCCCAGAACACCTTTGGCAGGCCTGCACTAAGCAACATACACCTTACTCTCTCCAATATGGTTCTATTGAATCTTTCTGCCAATCCATTTTGTTGCGGCGTACCAGCAACTGTTTTGTGCCTCGCAATTCCATTTTCTTTACAAAATTGATTAAAAGAATTTGAGCAAAACTCAAGACCATTGTTAGTTCTAAGACATTTGATTTTTCTGCCAGTTTGATTTTCAACCAGAATCTTCCAGCTCTTAAAGTTTTCAAGAGCTTCATCCTTGGTTTTCTGGATGATTATCCAAAGCTTCCTTGAGTAATCATCAACAATGCTCAAGAAGTATCTAGCACCAGAATGAGAAGCGGTTTTTGTTGGTCCCCATAAATCCGCATGAACATAATCCAAAATACCTTTTGTATTTTTCTGTCCAGTACTGAATTTTGTCCTACAGGATTTCCCATACACACAGTGTTTACAAAACTTCAACTTCTCTACTTTGTCTCCACACAGCAGGTCCTGTTTGGCTAGTTCAATTAATCCTTTCTCACTTACATGCCCCAATCTCTTATGCCATAATTCCGTCTTTGACAGGAGCTTTCTAGATGCAGTAGCAGCTGATCCAGTGATAACTTCACCATCAACAGAATACAAACCATTCTTCATGATTCCCCTCATAACAACAACAGAATTTTTTACAACATTAAGAATCCCCTCTTGGCCTTGGAACACATACCCCTTTTTATCAAATTCACCAAGAGAGATTAAATTTCTCTTAAGGTCAGGAACATATCGAACATCAGTGAGGACCCTTTCAATTCCATCATGAAACCTGAATCTAATGGATCCAATTCCCTTAATTTTGCAGGGCTTATTGTCTCCCAAGAGAACTAGACCATCTGCTTGATCAGAAAAATTCTCAAACCATGATCTATGTGGTGTCATATGCCATGAACACCCTGAATCCATTATCCACTCTAATTCTGAATTATCTTTAGACACAACCAGAGCTTCAGCTGATTCATAACCCTCAGTACAGTAACAGCATTTGCAGAATATTTTCCTCTTTCTTTGTTTCCACCATTAACAAGCCTTTCAGGACATACCTTCCTTGTGTGACCCTCTTTCTTGCAATGATAACACCTGATTGTGAAGGTGGATTCTCCACCATCTTTCTGTTTTTCTGACTTTGGTTTCTTCTTATCAAGTTTACTATATTTCTTGGAGGTCTTGCCCTTAGCTGTCAATCCTTCACCATTTACTGTGGGCTTTTTCTCCTTCCTTTCATTCAACTCCTTTGAGTTAATGGCAGCTTGCACCTCATCAATTGATACCGAGTCTCTTCCAAATAACATGGTTTCTTTGAAGTGGGAATAGGCCCTAGGTAAGGAACACAACAATAACAAAGCTTGATCCTCATCGTCTATGGTGACATCAATATTCTCTAGATCCAAAATCAACTTATTAAACTGGTCTAATTGTTCACCCACTGGTTTATCCTCATTCATCTTAAAAGAATACAAAGATTGCTTCAAGTAAAGTCTATTTACTAAAGATTTGGTCATATACAAACTTTCGAGTTTAGACCAAATCCCTGCAGCAGTCTTTTCCTTAGAGACTTGCCTAAGGACTTTATCACCAAGACTCAGGATAATAGCACTGTGGGCCTTTTCTTGCATTTTCTTCCTTTCCTCATCAACCGTAGCATTTTCGGCCTTGGCTTCACCAGCAAGAGCATCAACCAACCCTTGATGAACAAGAAGGGCTCTCATCTTTAATCGCCATAGACCAAAGTCGTTTTGACCAGTTAATTTTTCCACCTCATATTTGGCTGAACCCATAGCTAGACGTTCCACGCTCACCGCACCACTTGTTACGCCAAGAATGAGATGATAAACACTCCCTGTTATAATCTTTGAAACAAGAAACAAACAAGAACATTAAGAGAGAGAGATTAGGAAAGAAGAAGAACACACAACAATATACGTGGTTCGACTTAGAGCAATGCACTCATCAGTCTACATCCACGGGGCAGCCACTGGGATTAAATTTCTCTTAAGAAATTGATAACAAATTTGTTCTCTCTGTCAGCATTAACAAAACAGAGGCTGCACCAATGCCTTATATACTTAAGAATAGAAGAACTATTCTACACATCAAATATCTAATATATTGTTGAGAACCAACAGCCAACAGTTTCAATGGTTGGTTCAACAGGAATTACATTCTACTCTATGAGAAGTTATTTGGGGAAAGGGATATAACCATGTAAGAGTGACTAGCCTTTCACAAGTTTCAAGTGATCCCTTTTTCACAAATTTCAATTTATTGATTTTTTTTTCTTCCATTGTGGTATTTCTGGCACTTGTGCAATGATATTATTTATGACCGTGGAAACTTAAATGGTATGAAAGGCTTGATAAAGAAGTATTGTCTCTTATGATTGTACGTGTATAAATTAATAAATTAATGAGAGTCACTTTTTTTCTCTGCAGGATTTAATGTTGAGACTGTGGAGTACAAGAACATCAGCTTCACTGTGTGGGATGTTGGTGGTCAGGACAAGGTAAAGCTGGTCTTCCTGTTTCTTTATGCTTGTTTGTTCATATTTTAATTGTAACAAAGAGCTAGTAAAAGTCATGCATGACTATGAATAATGAACCTCAATCATAAATTTTCATTCATGTTCTGACTCCTGGCTCTGTTCAAACCTTTTTTTTTAATGGGATTTGTCAATTTGGGGGAGGCTTTCATATTTCTTACAGGGTTTGGTCAGGGAAAGTGTGTTGGCATTGCTTATGTCTCTATCTCTCTCTCATGGTGATGGGAGTGGGGAATGTGGGCTTGGTCCTGCATAATGTGTGTTATGTGATTGTTTCACTTTCACTGTTATTGAGTGACAAATTGGAGCATATCAATTTTCTTAATTGCTATATCAATTGATTAAGATGATGTATTTATGACTATATTATTCCTTTTTGGCTTTACTGGTGGACCTGTCTTCTTTTGGTTGATATTTAGTATTCTCTAAGCAAGTTCTAAGAAATTATTTATGGCTGTGGCATGTTTGTTAGTGTCCCATTTTGTTTATTCAATTGTCACATCTTTTTGATTTTTTCTATTATAAGGCTTTATGCAATTTTTTGTAATAATTTTAATTGCTATTTGCAGATCCGTCCATTGTGGAGGCATTATTTCCAGAACACTCAGGGTCTCATTTTTGTGGTTGATAGCAATGATAGAGATCGAGTGGTTGAGGCTAGGGATGAGTTGCACAGGATGTTGAATGAGGTATATGGTTTTTATAGCCATGTTACTTTGACTCACATATATCTTGATAGAACAGCAAAGATAAATTGATTTAAATTTTATTAATTAACACTGACTTACATCCGTTTGTCCTTTTGTCCCAGAGTTGTATGACTCCTAGAGATACTGTTCTCTGTCTTGAATTTAGAATTACAACGCACATAATTTCCTCATCACATGTTATTCCTGTATTAAACAAACACAATAACTCCACTAGGCATAACTCTTCATAACTTCCGCTATTACACCCTTTTCCTTTCTATTCCTTTGTTATTTTTTATTAATTTAGTATTGTGTACTTCCTGGTTCTCTTTCATGTTGCATAAGTCTTTTGAAAATATTTTTAGGGGGAGAGGGAGTCGTATTGCTAAGTATGTTATTTGGAAATTGTTCATGGTTTCTTAAGGAGTGTTTATGTATTTTTTAAATACCAAATAGAGAAAACACACAAAAAGGAAAATGAATGAGAAGTTATTACATCATGCATTGATTTTGGAATTTTTTAATTTGTAACCTTCGATAAAAAATTTGTAGACTTGATGGATGTAATTGAAGTGCTTTGTTGCACTATTGACTCACTGACCAAGATATTTATCGTACATTTTTTGTGTGTTGTTTACTCATACTAAGTGCATGGGTAGCATGGATTCATTTTTATCCTATTTCCCTGCTGATTTTTGTTATCTAAATTATTTCTAATTGTTTTACCCAGGTAATGTGTTAGAGTTAATGCTAAAAGACTACAGTGAAGGATTTTCTTTATGTAATTACAGTAATCAAGAATATCTATAAATCCTTGTAGTTATTTATTATGACTTTCGTCACCCTCTATTGTCCAAAATCTACCTGGCCCTCCAACTTTCCTAATGCAATGTAATGAAAAAAGTTTGCTAGTCCTGTGGCTTCCTCTGTGCAATGAAAAAGAAAAAAAAATCAGTCCTACAATCTCTACATTCATATGTCCCATCCTGGCTGGACATGAGGGAGCATGTTGAGATCCCACATCTACAATAGATGTGGCTAAACTAGAGCTTGTAAAAACTTGAGCAGTCCTCATCACACGAATTAGCAATCCTCATTATATATTGGAAAACTTATAATGGTGGTGTTTGAATCTCAATGTTGATTTTGTTTCAGGATGAACTTAGAGATGCTGTTTTGCTTGTTTTTGCCAACAAGCAAGATCTTCCTAATGCAATGAATGCTGCAGAAATAACTGACAAGCTTGGACTTCATTCTCTCCGACAACGCCACTGGTATGTAGATCTGATATGCATGAAAATAAACTTTAAATCGATAAGAATGATGATATGAAATTTCTTGCATATATGAGTGGGAAATTTCGTTCATTACTCTCACTATAATGTTTTTGACCAAAGAGAGTGGCATTTGTGAACAACCTTTTTCCATTCACTGTATTTGATTTATTTCAGGTATATCCAGAGCACATGTGCGACTTCTGGAGAGGGTCTCTATGAGGGTTTGGATTGGCTTTCTAACAACATTGCCAGCAAGGTAAGTCAAGTCTCAAAGCTGTAGCTTTAATTAACATTTTGTGGTTATTTTGGGAAAGTTATTGCTGTTTAGGTGTGTAATGATTGAAAGGAAAAAATGTAGGACGTGTTTAGGGTGATTAAGTCTTCATTTTTTGGTTTTCAAATACAAATCTCTAAAACACCATTCACTAAAATAGAGTTAAATTGATTTTTAAGTCAGTTTTAAAACACTTGTAGCTCTATCTCAGTTTTTGTGTTTAAGTTTTAAAAAAATAATATTTAGATAATAGAAGTGGGAGAAGATGAGTGTAAGGAAGCAAACGTGCACTTAATTTTTAAAAGATGTTCTGTTTTTTTAATTTAAAAATGAGAAGAGGTGTTTGTTTCAAGAATAGAAAGCAAACATGCCCTTAATTTTTGAATTTTAGTTGTGAAAGTAAATATCATTCCCCATCCCTGCAAAAAATCCATATACTACTATTACCACAACACTGTTGGTCATTAACTCTGCTACTTCCACCGTGGCCTTCCCCTTCTCCCCTATCCCCAAACTTCCATAAAAGTTGACTAGTTATAATCAATGAGAGTTAAGTTAACGAGCAAGTGAGGGGTGATCCGTGTTGTTTGGATTTAAAATTTGGTATTAAGATTTGAAAAATGAAAATATAAATGTTGAAACTAGCTGAAAACTGGTTTGTTTTTAAAATTTCAAAACTTCAAATTAACAACTAATCGAACAAGATCAATCCAAAACTGCCATGGACTATTATGTCGTATGTTAAATAATTTTCTGTTTTGTTTTGTTACTAAAACTGTTTCTGAATGCTTTTAGATTGAACAGCTCTCGTTAATGACGTTATGTATGTTATTTTAGATTTTAGATTTGGTGACTTACCAATTTTTTCTGTTTTCTTAGGCATGAGACATTTGAAAAATTTTGGTCTTGTCTGGTGGTTCTTGGAGAAAGATGCTACTTATCCTTTCTAGTTAATGTTGTAATAGCAGAATTCTTATTAGAAGTATTTTCTTCTCGTGTAACTTGGGTTTGTACGATTGCTTAAGTTGGCTAATACTTTTAGCTATAATTGGAACGCTTGCAATCTTCTTCTGCGTGCTCATTTTGTTAGTTGATTATCGGTTGAATATTTCTGCGCCTTTTGGTCTTGGGGTATTGCTGGTGATATCGTTGAATCATGATTGGAAAATTGCACACCAGATTTTGCTCTTGGGCCAAGAGTCACCTATTCAAGTATTATCTTTGCAAAACTCAGCTTACATGTTAAGCATGTGATTAGGCCCGATTGAAAGAAATAGTTTGTGAGAGTTTCTGGACAAATTTATAGAGAAGAGTACTAACAACAAATTCTCTAAAACTTGTCTTAAAACACTAAATTTAGTAAAAATTATGCAATTAGTAGTCATTAAATAGGGTGTGAGAGTTGTTAAGTTGTATTTTTCAATAAATTTTAATCAATTAAAGAGTGTGTTGATAACATTTTTTAACTTATAAAATATCTTATAGATAATTTATAAAATGTTTTGATTTTATTTTGATAAGTTGTCCTACCTAGTCTATTATTTAACTTATATGGAAGTTTATCGGGTTATGTTTATCACTAATGTAAATGGTTTTTATTTCCATTTTTTTTTCATTTCATTAAAATTCACTTTTATATTCGTTTTCATTATTACTTTAGGATTTTTTTTAAAAACATTTCTCCAAAATTTATTCTCCCCATTGTAAAAAATTATCTTAACTTTATTTTCTAAAATAATACATTTGAAAATTTTTTGTCACTAATATTTATACAATATTTTTTTAATCATGCTTTTATAGAATATATGGAATTGATGTTTAATTTTTAAAATTTATGATTAATTTTTAATCATGAGTACATATATATATATATATATAACTATTTCTCTTAATTTATTATTTATTCATTTTTTATTAACTAAAATTAGGTGAATGGTTACTAGTATTCTTTAATAATATTGTGATAATATATAATTTTATTTTTAAAAATTATATAATTATTTTAAAATTTTGTTTTATTTCTAAACAATATTTAATTTGTAGTTTTTAATTTTTAAAATTAGATAATATTTTATAAGTGTTTTAATAATAACTAGTCGTGTTTTTATATTTTATTTAATAAAATTACTTAAAAATTATCATGTTTGTTAGATTAACTGGTGTTGTACTTGATCTTCAAATCTTAAGATCTCAAGTTAAAAATGTTATAAATTATAGATACACTCAAATACTTTAAAATTATATAAATGTTTGTTAATATGTATATTCATATGTAACAACTTGACGAATTTAAAACATTTTTAATATAATTTCTTATTACATAAAAGCTTTATTTATAAAATCTAAATTAAGTTATTTATCTAGACAATCTCTTAGATTCTTTATTGGGAATGTTTTTCATTCTTAAGATTCATAATTGAGACGACAAAAAGAATTAAACAATTATCTTTTTACCTATCTACTTACTCTTTATTAAAAGAAAAAGAAAATTATGTTCTTAAATATAAGTAAATTTAACTATTTTTATCTTATTTAATGATATTTTTTTCTAAAATATTTCTCTTCACCTTTCATTTGTATTATTTCTTTTGACATTTATAATACAGATAATTTAGGAAGAATCATATGAGAGCATTAAAATTTAATACAAATAATTAATTTTTTTAATATGTGTAAAAAATATTTTAATTTATAAAGTTAATCCTTAAACTATGAAGGAGATAAAAGGACAAGGATTTTTGAAATTCCTAATTAAATAGGAAGTATATTTACCTCTAATAGAATTTCATAAACTATTAGACTAACATAAATGAATTAAGAGCAATATATGAATTTAAATAGCTAGATGCAGTTCTTTTATCCTTTAAAAAATATAGAAAATTAATGTCTTTATCTTAGAAATTTCATACAAAGGGTTTAGTTGAATAAAATTCTTTTTAAATACTGGAAGAAAAATAGAATTAAAAATTAAAATAAATTTATCTATAAACTATTGCATGAGTTAAAAACAAAATTTTAGAGAAATTAATATTTTTATAAATTAGTTTATGAAAAAAATTATTTAATTTTTTCTTTCTATTTTGTTCTTTTAGTATAAATATTGGTATAGGTATTAACCTCCTAGAGTTACTATTATTAAGTGACTTGATTAATCATTACTTAGCGTGTCTTTGGATATATATATTAATAAAATTGATTTTAGATTGATGTTAATTTGTATAATTGATTTTAAGGAAATGTGAGTCAAAAGTAATGTGATTTTCTTTAAATAAGAAAAATTATGAACATGATTTTCATATTAAATGTTGTCTGAAATTTTATTATCAAAATTGATTTTGAGTATGTAATTACTAAAATAGGCATTCATATTAATATATTATTTTCACATAGACATCTTTGTTTAGATTAATAAAATAAAATTTAATATGTTTGCAATACTAGTTTGTATAAAAATAAATATGTTTGCGAAGCTAATACAATAAAATAAATATAGTTTAGTAGGTAAGTACAAACCCTAAACCTTAAAAGGTACAGGTTATAATGTAATACAACAATAACGTTAAACTAGAATACTAGTTTTTTTTTTTTTTGAATGTATAATGTTATATGATTTTTAAATTTTTTAAAACTTGTAAACTTTTCTATGCATATACATTAAGAATTTTTAATTTAATGATTATATTATTAAAATTTAATATAAAATATGAGTTATTGAGTGAAGTAATAATATTTTTTTAACATATTATTTTCAACAGGAGTATTTTTTGAGATTTTTTCTTAGCCCCTTTAATAATATTAAACTATTTTTATATATTGATGAAAAAAATGTACTTTTCATGAATAAATTAGTCTAGATAAGAATTATTTTAAAAAAATTATCAACAATAATTATCTATATATATATATATATTAAAATGATTCTCTTAAACTAAAGTATTTTTAGGGAAAATTATTTATCATTATATTTTATGTTTTCTTTACTAATAGTACTTTTACGAATTTAGGAGTTACTATGTAACATCCTGATATTTTTCATAATAAAATAAATTGTCTTTGATAGAAAAATTATATTATAAGTTTGATTAACTAATTAATTAGCTTTATAATATAAATAATATTTTAATTAATTAAATAAAATAATAAGGTGAGTAATAGATTAGAGAGTATTGGGTTAGACTCTGGTCCAACTCGAAGGTTTATTAAAATGAAATAAAATAGAGGGAATTAGGTTATTACACGTCTTCTAAAAAACTTATATCACTCATAAGAGAGAACTTAGAGGAGATCATCACACGAAACACAGATTAGCGGTTGGAGATACAAGGAGTACATTGTTTCGCTAGATTGTCACTCTAGGTAGAGGGAGTGAGATTGTTTAATCCTTGGGAATTTATGAGGGATAAGGGTAGAGAGGCAATCCTTAAATTCTTAGGTTGATAGATTTAATGTGTGACTGCTTAGGAATGAATTAGTTATTGATTTCTTATGTGTTATCTGAACTCCTATACTAAATTATGTTAGATTTATATATTGATGACAAATTGAAGTTATGATGGATTAGGGTCATGTACATGTATAATTGAGGTTTTAAGGTGGTTCAATGTTTTGTATGAGTTAATTATGATAAATGGTTAGAGTTATATGTATGATTTGAGAGTTATGGTGTAGTTTGTTTAATTATGAAAAATTATAGTATGAACTTATCTTGGTATTTAGGTGATTTCTCTGTATATGATTAACCAAATAGAGTTATATTTATTGAGTTAAAAACTAGACATTTGGGATTATATTTTATACTCAAGAATCACCTAAAAATGTTAAGAAACAAGTGAATTATGTGAGTCACAAGATGAGTCTCATGTTTTGTGCATGAAAAGTTACGCCTGAAACTTATAAGCCTTGAAAAGACCCTTAGGTGGCCTAATTAGGTTTCATAATATTTATAAGAGTTGTAGCTTTGGATGTTAGCTTTCCAATGGCGCTTGAATCACCAATAAAAGAGGTTTAAAACTCAATTTATGACCAAATTAGTAAGCAAAGGTCAAATTGACAAAATTAGGCTAAAATACTGTAATTTTGTAATTTTTAAAAATAATAGATGATAAAATCAACTCTTTGAGTCAGCGAAGATATTGTAGATAATTATTTTACCTTTTTAATAAAATTAATATCAAATTTATATCATAAGTATAACTCTAGATATCACATTTAGATCACACAATGTCATAAAAACTCAAGATAAGAAGAGATAATTTGTGAGTGTGTTATTCTTTAAGTGCATATGAATTTTGTGAAAACCCTTGTTTATAGAGTAATATGTATTTTGTACATTTATTGTGAGTATGAGATGCTATGAGTGAGTCATATGTATGATTGATTGTGTATTGAGTACTGTGATTATGAATATATAAGTGTACGTGAATTCTATAAAAACCCTTGTTTATTGAGCAATATGAATTTTGTACATTTTTTATGAGCATGAAATACTATGAGTGAGTCATATGTATGATTGATTGTGCATTGAGTGTTGTGATGATATATTATTGAATTGTTGTGGTGAAGTTATTAGGATGTGACGTGAATTCTATGAAAACCCTTGTTTATTGAGCAATATGAATTTTGTACATTTTTTATGAGCATGAAATACTATGAGTGAGTCATATGTATGATTGATTGTGCATTGAGTGTTGTGATGAAATATTATTGAATTGTTGTGGTGAAGTTATTGGGATGTGATGTTGTATGTTGTTATGAATGTGATGAGGATGAATTGTTGAGATATGATGATGTATATTATGATGAATACTATGATGAGATGAATAAGTCCAATGATGCGAATTGATACTTGAAGAGATGAGAGTTATGTATATTGTATTTGTTGTGATGTGTGTATTGAATTCATGCATACATGTTTTGTTCATGGGATAATGTGAGTTTATGTTATAGGGATATCATAGGTTATTTACCTATGTCTCGGGGGTGTTATGATGAGAAAACCTCTAACAGGAATGGGAGGCTACCATGACCAGCTGTAACATTTCAATAGGACTCTAATAGATAACCCCTGGGTGAGGTGGTTTAAGGGATCACTATTAATGGGTGGTCCCTACACTATTCGATGGAGTGGTCCTATTCCATGACTCATAGGTTGTTCTATATTCTCGATGATGATGAGAAGATTGGTACCACATACATATAGAGTTAGGAGCATTCAATATAGGAGTCTTAATTTATGATTGAATTAAATTGTATGACTTGCTATTATGGATGATGAATGAATGTATAAAAGTGGTTATTATGGATGTGTGGAATGATGCTTATATGTATGTGAAATGTTATTAATGTTGTAGATGTGTGTGTCTATTCTTGTGTTTTATATATGTTGTGTATGAATGGATGTATTCTTAATCTCTATGTTTGTGTTGTTTGTGTTTCGATTGATCATCATTTGCAGGAATATATTAGGTGCAGAAAAATGTATTTGATGGAGGAGAAGCTTAGAATTTACTTGTCTAAGGGGTTTTCTCTAATCAGTGTGATATTGGAGTAGATTTTTGGTTTTAGTAATTCATTGAAGTTGTTTTATTTTTTATTTCCTTATATTTTATTGTTGGAGTTTATTCTATTAGACATTTATGCCTTATTTTCACTTATACATTATTTTCTTTATAATCTTTTTAATTTGTTAAAGTTGTGGAGAAATATTATGAACCTTTTTACGAAGTGTTGAGGCGAAAAAAGTATTATTATTTTATAATTTTTTATATATCAAACTATTTAATTCTTTATTTAATTATTCAAGGTAGAAGGGTGTCACATACTCTTTTATGGTAACATTGTTAAGAATTATTTTAACTTCTTATCTAATTCAATTTTTTATTTATTATATTTATTAATGAATTAAAACTTAATATTTTAAAATAAGTTATCAATAATTAAAAATAATTTTGTGTTACAATATAAATTATTTATATTTAATAAAAAATATAATTTATTAGTATTTTAGCCTATAAACTACACAAATTAAATATTTATTATATGTAATTAAAATTTATAATAAATTATATATACAAAAAAGATTATGTTCAAATATATAAATTATATTTAAAATTTATGTAAATAAATACTTTCAAAAATATAAATTATATTTTAAATTTATGATAAATAATTTATAGTATAGCATAATATTATTTTTATTTATTGATAATTATTTTAAAATATTAAATTTTAATTTATATATGATTATGATATATAAAAACCGAATTAGATAAAAAGTTAAAAGAATTCCTAAACATCTTCTAGTCAAAGAAATATCCACAAAAATACTCTCGTACAAGATAACGATTTATGTTTAATATATAGAGATTAATATGTTTTCAAGCATTTATTTATACAAATTTTAAATATAATTTCCATATTCAAATATTGTATATATATATATATATAATTCAGAATTGATATTGACAAATAAAAAAAATAGATTTAGAATTTAGTGTTACAATTCAGCCTTGGTGACAAAGATTGTATTAATTTATTTTTCATAAGGTACAAAATATATTACAACTTATTAATTCAGTCGCTAATTCAATCTCCAACAAGTTCTCTCTTTGTAGTTACTTAGCTACTAATAGAGTTGTCAAAATGGGTAACCCGGTTCAACCAACCATGGGTTGGGCAATAGGTGGGTCAATCTGGCCTAACTCACTTTTAGGTGGACTTAAAGAAAGCCAACCTAACTCAACTCATCATGGGTTGATAGATTAAACGGGTTGAATCATTTAAATTAAAAAAAAACAAAAAAAATATTGAACTTTATAAAAAAAATATTATTATAATCTTATAGTTTAGAATTACAACTATGTTAATAAATAAGACACATAAAATGTCATAAAGGAATTTGATATCATCCATAACCAACTTAATGAACTTATAAAATCAAAGTTGTTACATAAAATATTGATAAATAATATCAAATTGACACTAATAATCATTTAATTCACAACTAGTATGTACAAAATTTAGTCAATGGTATAAACACACACACATACACACATATGAGCAACAAAAAATACACTGATATTGAGTAGTAGAAACAATACTCCCAATAAGATTGGGAGCTTTGATATCAAGTTGAAAAAAAGTAGAAGAAACGAGATATTAATTGTGTGTTTTGTACATTCTCTAATATACTTATTTGTAGAATAAATGACTACGCTGAAGTAATAAAATAACGATAATAAAGAAATAGGGGAACAAATATCTAAAGATATTTAGATATATTCTATATATTCTAAGTATCTATGATATTTACAACATGAGTTATGAAAACTTACTCTCGGAGTAAGTGAATCCTTTTTTTTTTCTCTCTCTCTCTCTATCTATATATATACACACAGACACACACACACATGATAGAGATCCCAAATCAACTAGGAATAAGACAAAAAATGTGTATATAAGTGAGAGACAATTCTTACCTTGCAAATCGATTTTATAAGAATGAGTTAGGCTCTTAACCCACTTTTTTGAGATAGTATCAGAGCATATCCTAGCGATTTGTTGTTGAACTTATTTGGTCACTCATTATTGGATCATCCGTAGATGTTTAGTCTTGCAAACTTCATGCTTGAAATATCTAATCCATGGTATAGTAGTGTATATAAGTGAGGAGCAATCTGATCTCTAACAATGTGTGTGAATAGGGATTCACTTAGTCTAAGAGTAAGTCTTAGTATACTTATTCCACTTAATAACTCATGTTTTACATTAAATTTTTAATAGTTAACTTAAAAGTTCTTAATGCATGAATTCAGTTTAAAATATTTTAGAAATTCAAAAATTATTTGATACTTCGTTTCATTAATTCAAATTGATGGATAATTATAAAAATATTTTATATGTTAATTTGAATCTATAAATTTAACAAAGTATTATATGATTTTCGATTTTCTTAAAAAAAATTGTAAAGTTGTTTAGTATATTAAATTTTTTTAAATCAACAGTTGGATCGATGAAATTTGATGTGAAACATAAATTATTTAACGTAGTAAATCTATTATAACTTATTCTTAAAATAAGTGGATCACTCTTATTATCAACAAAACCTATTTTACATTGAATATACGGTGAGGTATATCAAACTCCCATAATTTAATAATAATAATAATAATAATAATAGACAAAAGAAACAGAAAACGAATGAATTGGTCTCACAAGCAACAAAAACCTATTTTATTTAACCAAAAAAGGGATAAAATTCATGTTTTTTTAAAAATCTATTTTCTATACCATATATAAGGACGATAATTTAATATGATATACATATTTTTTTTAGACAATTTTATCTTTAAATTTTTAAATAATAAAAAATAACATTAAAAATTGACCATTCTTATAAATATAAGATTTGAATTCAAAACCTTCTAATTTGAGAACCAAGCATAATACTAATTAATATAATAAATATTAATAATTTTTAAATATTTTTATTAAATAAAATATAAAAATATAAAATATATCGACTCCACTAATTTATTATAAAGGAGAAACATGATGAATACACGTTTTTGATTAGTAGATTATTATATTTCTTATTTATTAAAAAAATAAAGGAAATAACGGTTTATATTTTTTATGTAACCCACGCACAACTAACCATTTAATTAATTATTTTTAATTTTATTTATAATTTTTAAAACTTAAGACATATAATGTGTCTCTGTTTTCTATTGGTAAGTATAATATGATATAATATTATGACGTGGGTGGCGTAATGAGAAAGAATGTGGGTGACGTATTAAAAAAAATAAAAGTAATTATATTTGAAGGACATGAAATACTATTGGCAAGTATTTTTGGCTTATACATGAAGCTATCCATTTTGCCTTAAACGTGACAGCGGATGCCAAAACATGATAGGCTAGTTTCTTCTTATAAAAGAATCTATAAAAAATTATTTTTACAAAAAAATGGTTGTTTTTAAAGAAATAGATTTTGCTTTTTTTTTTCCCTATACTCTAAAACAAAACAAAAAAAACTATTTATTAAAAAAACTTAAACAAACATTCTAATATAACCAATAAAAAATATAACTAGTGACGATTCAAACCAAATGATTATATTATTTTATTTTAATATATAATAAAATATTTAAAACATGTATAAATATTTATTTTTAGATAATATATTTATAAAAGTTTAAATCATATAAAATTTAATATAAATGTTATTGAATATAATATTACATAATTTAATGATTAGATCGATTAAATTTGTATTATGTAAAAAAATCATTAAAGATAAAAGATTTTGTATAAATTTTTAGACTTACACCTAGTATCAACTATCAACAAATCCTAATTTACACACACATCACATGTATGTATATATGCATGTATTATTTATTTGAAATGTAATTAGTTTTTTATATTTATTTATACGATAGATTACATATAGAAAAAAAATCATATTTTTATTAATTTATTTTAAATATAAAATAAGGCTTATGTGCCAAAAAAAAAGTATATTGAAATAAGCTTAAATATACTTTGAGTCTTTGTAAAAAATGAGTATGTTTTAATTTTGATTTCTTAAAAAGAAATTATTTATTTCTTATATGAATTACTAAAGATATAAGGTCAAGTGACCATTCATTGTGGTATCCTCGACTAAGTTTATGTTAGTATTAAGGATGACAAATAAGCTTGTATATGTTGATAATGCCAAAACTTGCATTGGTTTTGATGGAAAATACTAGTTTACTAGGCATGAGCATAGGTAAGGTAATATCATATTTATTAAATAGGATACAGAAACGAAGATGAGTATATACTTACATGTCTCGTATTTGGCCTCGTCCTCATTTTTGTTTTAAATTTCTAGAAACTTAATTTACTTTTTTTAGAATTTATTTGAAATTCATGTAATTCTTACTTTATTTTAAATCTATGTCAGGTGAAACCTAATTAATGTATTTTTATAATTGCTACTATTTACTAATTTTTTTTTGTTTTTTTTATATTATTTTAAAAAATATTTTATTAATTTTTGGACTTATTCCTGATACCCAACAGGAATGATGATGAGATAGGGGTGTAATAAGCGGGTACGAGTAACTCACGAAATTCTAACTGACCCAAACTAATTCAATGAGTTTGGATCAAATTTTTTAGTGTTTAGGTCAAACCCAATCCAACCCAATCAAAATCCGACGGTGTACGAGTTGGGTAACGGATTTTGTGTTTTTAACTCGTTAGTGACACAACCCAACCCGGTAATATATAATAATAATAATAATAATAATAATAATAATAATAATAATAATAATAGTTTTTGAATGATTATTTGTTGAAGATAGGGATGGCAATGGGGCCTCATGGGGGCGGGTAATAGTAAACTCGCCCCCGCCTCGCTAAATGAAAATTGACCCCATACCCAACCCCATATCCGTGCGGGTATCCATTAAGCGAGTATCCATGAATTTTTTGAATACTCACAGATATCCATGGATATTTATAAATTTTTTAAGAAATTAAAAAAATTATATTACAAATAATTTTAAGTTTATATTTAATGTCATTGAAATATTAAAAATAAAAATTTAATGATAATTTTGAATTTGTATTTAACGTTAATTTTGTTGAAATAATAATAAAAATGCAATATAATCAATAACTTAAAATACATCAATCTGACAAGTAAGTCAAAGTCTCATCACAAAGTTACAATAATTCAATATCATAAATCCAAACGAAAGTAAACAACTTAAAGTACATAAATCTTATTGGTCCAATCAAAGCTAGAAATTTAATCAAATTACATCTAACATAATTCTATAACATGCTTAACACATGTTAGTAACTTCATCAACCTCACTTTTGTAAGAAAATAAGATGAGAGTGTAGTTTTAGGGCTATGTGGTATAAGGATAATTAAGATATTTAAGAAATAATATTAAAAGGGTATCCGCGGGTACGGATATCATCATACCCGCCCCCGCCCCATTTATAAACGGGTAAAAAATTATCCGTCCCCATTATCCGCAGGTACTCAATTAGCCTATCCATTTATTATCCGTAGCGGATTTTATCCGCAGGTACCCGCGGGTTCGGGTATTTTTGCCATCTCTAGTTGAAGATAATACTCACTATCACTCTTACTTAATAATAAATTGTGTTTTAGGTTGATAACATTGTAACAATATAATATATTTATTTTAAATTTTTATTTTTTATTAATTAATATTGGTTTTTTGAGTTGATAATAATGTAACAAATTAATAAATTTATTCTAGAATTTAATTTGTATCATTGTTTACTTTATAGGTTGATAACATTTAATTTGCAACAATGTATCAAATGATTTAAATCTATTTTGAAATATTTAAATTTTTACAAAAAAAGTATAATTATATTGACTTGAGTAACCCAACCCAACTCAACCCCTTTCTGATTGGGTTGGGTTGGATTGAGTTTTAAAGAAAAATGGACAAATCCAACGCAACCCAACCCAACCGATTAAATTTTGATTGGGTTGGATAATGAGTTTATTCAAACTCGGTCCAACCCAACCCGCTTACACCCCTAAGATGAGACATAAATTCTATACCTGTCAGGTATAGGGATGAAAATGAATATAGAGTACAAACTTGAGAATGGGGACAAAGATATTGAAATCCACATTCGCTCTACCTCGTTGTCATCTCTAGTTAGCATGTGAACTTATATTTTTTTTATAAATTATAAAAATAAATGTTATTTATCAACTTTAAAATGATTGATTTAAATTTTTTTTAAAAAAGTGATTTAGATTTTAAAGAGATGAAAATCAAAGAAAAATAGTTTTGAAGGATCAAATAAACCAAAATTTCATCTCTTTTTATAAGAATAAAAAGTAATAATTCTAAATTTTAAAGAGATGAAGTTTTTTTTTTTTTATATGGAACAAAATCATTACTCACACATTTTTTAAAAGTAAAAATATTGTTTTTGTTGACAAACGTTACCTTGAGGTTAATTTGAACCTAATATCTCATGCATATTATCCCAACCAGTAGGATCGATGTAACGACCCGACTGGTCACTACACACAGCACAACACACCACACAGAAAAGAACAAGTATATATATATAACGTCTAGAATATATATATATATATATATATATATATATATATATATATATATATATATACAAGGTCCAAATCTGGTTAAGGTGTTAGAGTGTACAAAATACATCCAGCAATGCTACACTAAGTAGCTAGAAACAACAAAAGAATAGAACTCCATCTGCCAACTGCAGACCCTCCTCAACTCACTAACCTATCCCTGCTTTGCTCCCATACATAGTATGATCATCGCAGTCCAAACCACATGGAAACAACAAAGGGTAAGCTAGTGAAAAGAATCAACATACATATATATCTATACATGATGGTAAACAGCTACAACTATCATCACATCAACCAGCTTAACAACATCAGCTTATAACATAACTCAGCACTCAACAATAATAACAGCAAACAACAGTGAACACACAATGCGTCGTCACGCATATCAGTTAGTATTGGTCGCTTGTAATCGGTATAACTCAACCTGGCCCCTATACCGTTGTCGCTTTGTACACGTGTGCCTCAACCTTGCCCACACACGGGACCACTAAGAACTTAAAGGAGAACAACATATTTACCACTCCAAGGGTCAGTTTTCCAGGGAGGGTTTTCAACAAATTGGGCTCCTAGAGCACCACAGCCGCTCAATCCACACAATGGGATGAGGGAATTTCGAAAATAACTCCTCTAGTCTTAGTGATCAATAGCTCAGCCTTACGGCCTACAACAGCTCCTATCAGCACGGAGCACAGCACTGCATAGAAGCAATAACAGCATACAATAATAACAGCTTACAACAATAACAACTTACAGCAATAACAACTTATAGCAATAACAGCTTATAGCAATAACAGCTTACATCACAGCTAATAATATTCACCACAGCTTAAACAACTCACAGCATAACAATATTTATCAATTACAGCTCAGCTCAGCATATAACAACATTAATAAGCATTTCTCAACTTAATCAGCATATAAATGAACAACATACCCGCGCCCGGCGTACTCATGGTCGCCCCCGGCGTGGCACAACCAGAGAGCATCAGAGCTCAGCGCGCTCGGCGTAAATCCCATTGCGTCTGGCGTGCTAGGAGGAAGAGACCTCAAAAGGTCTCACACGCCCGGTGTGCAAACCCGCGCTCGGCGCAAGTTAAGCAGAGACTTCCCCAAAGTCTCATGCCCGACGCAATATCAATTGCGCCTGGCGCCACCTCTGGCAAAGACTCCCAAGGAGTCTCCACGCCCGGCGAGACAAGGTCACGCCCGGCGCCACACCAGAAACCCAAAAACCTTTGTTACTCACTGATATCGCGCCCAACGCGGTCCAACCACGCCCAGTGTGGGCCATCCAGAGGCTCACACTCTCAAGCTCGCCCGACGCATACACCATTGCGCTTGGCGGGCTTGCCCAATGGAGTCCTCTGGTGGTCACATGTTCGGTGCCAAGAACTGCGCCCGACATGATACTCAGCAGCAACCCACCAAGTACGAAAATTTCTTCAAAAACCTGGATGAACATCCAGAAAATCCACATGCAATCGGCCCAAAAAATCACATTTTCATCAAATCACCCAAAAAGCCCAACTTTACCCACATGCAACCATAAAAATGAAAATCCCCAATTTTTCACCCAACCCCGAAAGTCCCGAAAACGAATTTTCTTCAATCTCAGCCATAATTATCAAATCATCCAACCATCCATGAGTTACTAAACTCATTTTCACACAACCAGCATGAATCCTAGCTTCCCTTACCTCGGTACGAAGATCTGAGCTTCCGGGAAGAGAAGGAGACAACGAGGAAGAAGAAGCTTCGAGAAAGAGGAAGCTCCGCACGGCTCAGCTAGCTTCGCCTAAGCTTGATCAACACCTTCCACCCAAGGAAAAAGAGAGTGAAAAGGCAAAGTGAGAGATGGAAGGGAAGAAGAGAGTGAATGAGAGTGTTTGAGTGAGTGAGAGTTGAGAAAAGAGAGGGAGAGTCTATGGGGTCTCACAACCTCCCCAAGAACAGGAGTTTTCGTCCCCGAAAACAGACTTACTTGAGAATAGAAACGGATACCGCTCTCTGCACTGTTGCTCCACCTCCCAAGTAGCCTCACCAATAGCTACATCCCACAACACCTTCACGAGAGCAATGGACTTGCCCCTCAGCTCCTTTAGCTTATGATCAACCACAGCTACTGGCAACTTCTCAAAAGTCAAATTCTCCTTCACCCGCACATCATCCTGCTCTACCACATGACTAGGGTCATGGACATACTTCCTCAGCTAGGATACATGAAATACATCGTGTAGGTTTGAAAGAGACGATGACAAGGCCAACCGATAAGAAACCGGACCCAACGTTGTATGATCTGATAGGGACCAACAAACCTCGGTGTCAACTTCCGTGCCTTCAGTGCTCTACCCACACCAGAAGTCGGGGTCACCTTTAGAAACACATGCTCCCCTTCGGCAAACTCCAAAGGCTTATGCCTTTTATCAGCATATGATTTCTGCCTACTCTGAGCAGTCTTCATCCTCTCCTGAATCAGCTTCACCTTCTCAGTAGTCTGTAGGATCAGCTCCGATCCCACAACCACTGACTCACCATCTTGATACCAGCACAGAGGAGTCCTACATCTCCTGTCATACAAGGCTTCAAACGGCGTCATCCCAATACTAGCATGAAAGCTATTACTGTAAGTGAACTCCACCAGCAGTAGGACCTCCTCCCAGCTTCCCAAGTGGTCTAACACAAGCTCTCAGCAAATCCACCAAGGACTGGATTGTCCTCTCTGACTAACCATCTGTCTGCGAATGATAAGCAGAACTCAGCTTCAGCTTTGTGCCTAAGGCTTGGTGTAGACTCTGCCAAAATCTGGAAGTGAACCTCGGATCTCTATCTGAAATAATACTGGAAGGCACCTCGTGCAACCGTACTATTTCCCTCACATACAACTGTGTCATCTTCTCCAAGGACCACTTGATGTTGACAGGCAAGAAATGTGCACACTTGGTCAACCGATCAATAATCACCCAGATAACATCACTATTCCTAGCCGACCTAGGCAAACCCACAACGAAATCCATAGTGATACTATCCCACTTCCATTCCGGAATCTCCATCTATTGCATCAATCCACTCGACTTCTAATGCTCAACGTTCTCCTTCTGACAGGTCAGACAGGCCGCCACATATTCCGCTATGTCCCTTTTCATACCAGATCACCAGAAAGTCTTCTTGAGGTCTTGGTACATCTTGGTCATACCAGGATGTATGCTACGTCTGCTTTTGTGGCCTTCCTCCAACACAACTCTCTTCAGTTTAGCATCCTAAGGTAGGCAAATTCTGCCCTTGAACCTCAAGATTCCATCTCCGCCCAGCTCAAAACCAACAGCCTTCTCGATACCCAGCAACCCAAGAAGCTTCACCAACTCAACATCTTGTAACTGCTTCTGTCCAACCTGCCTCAAGAACTCACTAGTTATGATAATCATCCCACAACTAATGTGATCCTGAGCTAACTCCACACAGAGGTTCAGATCTCTGAACTCCTCAACCAGCTTCAGCTCTTTCACCATCATACTAGACATGTGGATGGATTTCCTACTCAGCGCATCCGCCACAACATTCGCCTTACCAGGATGATACATCAATTGGAAATCATAATCTTTCAGAAACTCCATCCACCGCCTCTGCCTCATGTTCAGCTCCTTCTGATCAAACAGGTACTTCAGACTCTTGAGATCATTGAAGACGCTGAACCGAGCACCATAAAGATAATGTCTCCATATCTTCAAGGCAAACACAACAGTTGCTAACTCCAAGTCACGAGTAGGATAATTTCTCTCATGGTTCTTCAGTTGCCTTGAAGCATATGCCAATACTTTCCTGTTCTGCATCAGCATACACCCAAGACCATGGTGAGAAGCATCACAATACACATCAAAGGGCTCACTAGAATTGGGCAACACTAGCACAGGAGAAATAGTCAACCTCCGCTTCAGTTCATCAAACTCCGCTCACAAGCATCAGTCCAAATGAATAGTTGCTCCTTCCTTGTCAACTGGGTTAGAGGCGCTACTATCTTGGAGAATCCCTCAATGAACCTCCTATAGTAACCCGCCAAACCCACAAAACTCTGAATGTCAGTGACAGTTCTTGGACGCTCCCATTGCAACACCGACTCCACCTTAGTCGGATCAACAACAATCCTCTCAGTTGAGATCACATGTCCCAAGAACTTCACCTCTTCCAACCAGAACTCACATTTTGAAAGCTTAGCATACAACTGCTTTGCCTTCAAAATCTCCAGCACCAACCTTAAGTGCTCTCCATGATCCTCCGGGGTCCTTGAATAAATCAGGATGTCATCAATAAACACCACCACAAATTTATCCAAAAATGGCCGGAAGATCCTGTTCATGTAATCCATGAACACTGCCGGGGCGTTGGTCACACCAAACGGCATCACAACATACTCGTAGTGACCATACCTAGTCCTGAAAACAGTCTTCGGTATGTCCCCCTCCTTCACCCTGATCTGGTGATAACCTGACTTCAAGTCAATCTTAGAAAACACCGATGCTCCCCTCAGTTGATCCATTAAGTCATCTATCCGGGGAAGTGGGTATTTGTTCTTAATGGTCAACTTGTTCAACTGCCGGTAATCCACACAAAGTTGACTACCTCCATCTTTCTTCTTCACCAACAGCACGGGAACACCCCACGGCGATACACTCGGCCGCACCAACTGCTTCTTCAATAGGTCCTCCAACTGACCTTTCAGCTCAACCAACTCAGCAGGAGCCATCCTATAGGGAGCCACCGACACTGGCCCCGCACCTGGAACCAAGTCATTGCTAAACTTCATCTCCCTAACAGGAGGCAACCCAGGCACCTCATTAGGGAACACCTCAGCAAAATCTCTCACCACATCAATCTCAGCAATGACCCTTTCAGTCTCCACACTCATGGCAGCAAGAAGAAGACAACACTCTGCTCCATCCCTCAATAATGATTCAGCTTGGCCAGCTAAAATCAACAGCTCATCCTCCACCTGAGGAAAGATCAACTACCTATTGGCACAATTTATAAGGATGCGATTGGCAAACAACCAATCCATCCCTAAGATTAAGTCAATATCCACCAAAGGCAAACAAATCAAGTTCACCTTGTACCTCTTCTCATTCACAACAATAGGATAGCCAGCACACAGCTCAGAAGCAACTACTGAAGCAGAAGCGGCGTCGACACTAGCAGTCTCAACCCCAAGTCACACACCGGCACACCCAGCATAGCAGCACAAGCATAAGAAATAAAGGAGTGTGAAGCTCCAGAATCAAATAAAAACATCACATCCTTACTAGCAGCTCTACCCTTCCCCTTCAAAAGATCTGAGGAAGCAGAAGCTTCAGCCCCAGTCAAGGCGAATACTCTACCAGCTGTAGTAGGTCTGTCACCCCTCTAAGCATCGCCCCTCTGGGCACCACCCCTCTGAGCATCTCTCTCCGGTCTGTTTCTGGCGGGACAGTTGGTTGACTCATGACCCATCTGATGGCACTTGAAACACTGGTTCTCCGTGTGTGGACAATCCCTGACAAAATAGGGTCCAGCACACCTGTAACATCTAAGAGTGGCACCTCCACCCTGTCTCCCTCCTCTAGCAGCCTTAGTAGGTTGCCTAACGACAGGACCCCCTTGTTGTGGTTGGGGCCTATCATATGGCTTCCTCTGATTTCCTCCTCTCTTGGACCCAGCTGGTCCCTCAGCAGATCTAGTCACACGGTTGCCACCTTCTAACCGCTCGACAACTTTCGCCTTCTCCACCAAGGCCGGAAACTCAGTGATGGCCATAGGCACCACCACCCTCTTCAACTCTTGCTTTAGACCCTCGGCAAACTTCCTGCATTTCCAAGCCTCAGAAATAGCTTGCGAATAAAAACGAGCTAGGTGCTCGAATCTCATCGCATACTCAGATACTAACATCCCTCCCTGGTGCAACCGCATGAAATCAGCCTCCTTGGCGTGCCTCACGCTCTTCGAGAATTACTTCTCCAGAAACACCCTCCTGAAGTACTCCAGTCATCAGCCACTCCTCTAGCAGTCAACATATGGTGAGTACCCCTCCACCAATGCTCAGCCTCCCCAACCAGCATGTAGACAACATATGCCAGCCTCCTCTCCAGAGAAGACCCCAACACAGTGAAGATCTTCTCCAGCTCACAGATCTAGTGGTCAACTACCTCTAGGTCTGCATCTCCCTTGAACTGTGGAGGATGGCATTTCCGGAACTCAGCTAGATCCTGGCTCTCCTGTGACCCAACGGGCCTTGCTGCACTAGTCGCAGCTCTATCAACTTCCATCCTAGCAAAATAAGCATTTTGCTGCTGCATAGCCATAGCCATCATCTCCATGGCACGGGCTATCTGCTCATTGGTTCTACTCATTGTCTACAAAAGTAACAACATCTTTAGTATACAATAACTAAACCAAACAACAATTAACAGCACAACAATTAACAAAGAAATCAGCACAACACAGAGTTCAGCACAACAAAAGCCTAAAGGAACCACCCCCAAAGAGTGTCCACTAGACTCAAACTGCTCTGATACCACTAAAGTGTAACGACCCGACTGGTCACCACACACAGCACAGCACACCACACAAAAAAGAACAAGTGTATACATATAACGTCTAGAATATATATATATATATATATATATATATATATATATATATATATATATATATATATATACAAGGTCCAAATCTGGTTAAGGTGTCAGAGTGTACAAAATACATCCAGCAATGCTACACTAAGTAGCTAGAAATAACAAAAGAATAGAACTCCATTTGCCAGCTACAGACCCTTCTCAGCTCACTAACCTATCCCTGCTCTGCTCCCATACATAGTATGATCATCGCAGTCCAAACCACATGGAAACAACAAAGGGTAAGCTAGTGAAAAGAATCAACATACATATATATCTATACATGAATGGTAAACAGCTACAACTATCATCACATCAACCAGCTTAACAACATCAGCTTATAACATAACACAGCACTCAGCAATAACAGCAGCAAACAATAGTAAACACACAATGCGTCGTCATGCATATCAGTTAGTATTGGTCGTTTGTAATCGGTATAGCTCGACCTGACCCCTATACCGTGGTCGCTTTGTACACGTGTGCCTCGACCTTACCCACACACGGGACCACTAAGAACTTAGAGGAGAACAACATATTTATCACTCCAAGGGTCAGCTTTCCAGGGAGGGTTTTCAACAAATTGGGCTCCTAGAGCACCACAGCCACTCAATCCAGACAATTGGATGAGGGAATTTTGAAAACAACTCCTCTAGTCTTAGTGATCAACAACTCAGCCTTACGGCCTACAACAACTCCTATCAGCACGGAGCACAACACTGCATAGCAGCAATAACAACATACAGCAATAACAGCTTACAACAATAACAGCTTACAACAATAACAGCTTACAACAATAACAGCTTACAGCAATAACAGCTTACAACAATAATAGCTTACAACAATAACAGCTTACAACAATAACAGCTTACAACAATAACAACTTACATCACAGCTAATAATATTCACCACAACTTAAACAGCTCACAGCACAACAATATTCATCAATTACAGCTCAGCTTAGCATATAACAACATTAATCAACATTTCCCAACTTAATCAGCATATAAATGAACAGCATACCCGCGTCTGGCGCACTCATGGTCGCGCCCGGCGTGGCACAACCAGAGAGAACTAGGGACCAGCGCGCCCGGCGCAATTCTTTTTGCGCCCGGCGTGATAGGAGGCAGAGACCTCAAAAGGTCTCACAAGCCCGGCGTGCTCATCCCGCGCTCGGCACAAGAAAAGCAGAGACCTCCCCAGGGTCTCACACCCGGCGCAATACAAATTGCGCCTGGCGCCACCTCTGGTAGAGACTCCCAAGGAGTCTCCACGCCCGGCGAAACGTGGTCACGCCCGGTGCCACACCAGCAATCCCACAAACATGTCACACACTGATATCGTGCCCAACGCGGTCCCACCACGCCTGGCGTGGTCCATCCAGAGGCTCACACTCTCAAGCTCGCCCGGCGCATACACCATTGCGCCCGGTGGGCTTGCCCAATGGAGTCCTCTGGTGGTCACACGCTCGACGCCAAGAATTGCGCCTGGCGTGATACTCAGCAGCAACCCACCAAGTACGAAAATTTCTTCAAAAACCTGCATGAACATCCAGAAAATCCACATGCAATTGGCCCAAAACATCACATTTTCATCAAATCACCCAAAAAGCCCAACTTTACCCACATGCAACCATAAAAATGAAAATCCCCAATTTTTCACCCAACCCCGAAAGTCTCAAAAACGAGTTTTCTTCAATCTCATCCATAATTATCAAATCATCCAACCATCCATGAGTTACTAAACTCATTTTCACACAACCGACATGAATCTTAGCTTCCCTTACCTCGGTACGAAGATCCGAGCTTCCGGGAAGAGAAGGAGACAATAAGGAAGAAGAAGCTTCGAGAAAGAGGAAGCTCCGCACGGCTCAGCTAGCTCCGTGTAACAAGTCCCACATCGGGGAGGTCTCCTTACCAGGGAGGCCTTATAAGGCGGGAGGTTCTCCAACCTCTTGGGCCGGCTTTTGAGGGATGGTTCCCTTCCTTAGCCTTATGCTCGTTACAATGGTGCTTTCATTGAGAGCCAGCCAAATCGAGAAGGGCTACCCACAAAGGGTTCTGACCACCAGAGGGTTCTGATCGGCAAAGGCCGAGTGAAGTACCGGTGAGTGAAGTACCGTGGAGTGCAGCCATCGAGGACGTTGGCTTTCGAAGGGGGTGGTAATGTAACAAGTCCCACATTGGGGAGGTCTCCTTACCAGGGAGGCCTTATAAGGCGGGAGGTTCTCCAACCTCTTGGGCCGGCTTTTGAGGGATGGTTCCCCTCCTTAGCCTTATGCTCGTTACACTCCGCCTAAGCTTGATCAACACCTTCCACCCAAGGAAAAAGAGAGTGAAAAGGCAAAGTGAGAGATGGAAGGGAAGAAGAGAGTGAATGAGAGTGTTTGAGTGAGTGAGAGTTGAGAAAAGAGAGGGAGACTCTACGGGGTCTCACAATTGAAACACTTTATGTTTTTATATTTTATTTAATAAAAATGTTAAAAAATTATCAACATTTGTTAGATTAACTAGTGTTGTGTTTGGTCTTCAAACCTTAATGTCTTAGATTTGAGTCTTGTGTTTATAAAAGTAATTAACTTTTAATATTATTTTTTATCATTTAAAAATTTAAGAATAAAATCATCTAAAAAAAATATGTATAGTAAATTAGACTATCATCTTTACATATGTCATAGATTCTTCATTGATCTTAATAGTGATTAAAAACATATTTAAATCTTATAATATAATATAATTTGAAATAAACTAGTATTTTTATTTTAACATATATTTTTATTTCTTCTAAATATGGAACTATAGTTAATTCTAGTACTAATCCGCATCATGTGCCACATCTAGGTAGATACTACGATATTAATTAATGACAAATTTAAAGCCTTATTGGCCACAAAATATATGTGGTTAGGACGGGTCCTAGTGTAAAATCTTTAGTTCTCTCACATGTGAGTGGTAATTAAGAACCCTAAATAAAGTAGACATTAATTAGAAAGTCCCAATAGTTTTATAGCCACTAATCCCATGTTATCTTCTTCTTTAAGGCTTTAACGTTTAAAAGGGAATCAACAACATTACCAAGCAAAGGAACCACATAATGGTCTCTTCTGTAGTGTTGCTGGACTCTTATGCTTATAAGGTAATTGGAATCTCAATGCATCACTTCTTTAGCTTACGTGAACTTTGGACCCATTGAAAATACCCTTTTCTAGAAATTTCAAAGTAATAATTACTAACAAGAACCAGTATCATCTCCAATTTGTTTATTGGAAAAAAAGTTGAGCTTTATTCAATCTAATGCACTTGTGATATATCTATTTTCTAATTTCCATGATAATGAAAACTAGCTAGAATTGCTTCTCAGAATTAATACTTTTCAAATTCGTATATTTAATAAAAGTTTAATTATATTTATAGTTTAGAAAATTTTAATTTTTTTTTAATTTAAAAATATTTTTTAATCTTTATAATTTAATAATAATATATTTTGACATTTGTTATTAAATTTATTATTATTAATAAATGTTATCATGTATTGTTAAAATTTAGACTCGAGTATTATAATATATTTGATTTGAAATTTTACATATACTTTGAACATTAAGTATCCATAAAATTATGTTTTATTTTAATTTTTAATATCATAAAATCATGATAGTATGTTTCTTTAATATTATTTTATGTATAATAATAATAATAATAATAATTATTATTATTATATTAATACTGATTTAATCATGATTTAATTATTGATCAGACATTAAATTTTGAATAAGTATTTTAACTAATTTAATAATTAATTTGATTTTAAAAATATTATTTATTGGTATTTATAATAATGAAAATATTATATCAAATTCAATTTACTTTTAATTGACTTAATTTACTTTTAATGTTTGTAGATGGTGTGAGAGACTAAAACAACTTTTTTAAAAGAAAATTATATATATATATATATATATATATATATATATATATTTGAAAATTTGAATAACTTAAAACATTATTAATTCCAAAATTAAAAATATTTTTTATTTTTCTTTCATTTATCATAAAGTAGTCCCAAGAACTATTAACAACATACTAATAATTAATAGATCATCCCACGCGCTATGGAAGTGAAGTGTGTTAGAAATGTCAAAGGATGTACTCAATATATCAAGACCCATAACATGGATTTGCCAAAGTGGCAATGCTTTTATGCTACTTTCCTTGGTGTCTGAACTGAAAAATGTTGTTTGGTGACAAGAATTAAGGAAGAAGCCACATTGATTTGATCAGATAATGAGTCTAGTGGTTCACTTGGTTGAAGTTAGGAGGTTGTCACTTTAACTAAAGAGCTGTATTTATTTCAGTCTAAACCATGGATCATGATATGAAATATCCTTTCTATTAGAGTCACATACTTATTGTACTTTTTCTTTATTCATTAAAAATGTTGATTATCTCTATATGAAATCCTGACCACATTTTATTATTAATTGAAAATTTAATATTCTAGTTGCATCTTGTCGATTTCCTACTATATATTTCCAAAAACTAAAAAAATGCTTCATGGCTTTTCGGACAAAGGAAGAATAGAAAGCTAATGAAAAATAGTTAGGGAATTTTGTATTATATATATGGATATTATTAAATTTAAATAATTTTTATGAATATGAAATAAATTAAAATTAATATATGTTTTTATTATTAATAAGTAATATTTTATTTTACCATATGAAAAAATAAAAAGGTAAAACTTTTAAAATTGAGGATGAAATTATGGGTAAAAATTAAAAATAAAATATCATTATTGATATATGGTGTCAAAATGCATTTTTTTTTAAATTGTTTAATTAATATTACCATAATCCTAAAATTTGGTTAATATACGAAACACTAGTGCAAAAAATAGTATTTTTCACTAGTGTAGTGTTACAATTGATTTTTTTTTAATAATCTTTATCAATTCACATTGATACATTGAACTCTATATTGTGAATTTAAGTAAATGGTTAAATTAATCTTTAAAATTGTGATTCACGAGACTTTAGCCCTTAATTTATTTAATGAAATTAAAAAATAAAGATTTTGTGATCACATTACTTAATAAATTTCACATAATATTATTGTATCCAAGATAGTTGAGGATCATCATTTTGAATTGGTTACCATTGCAATAGACATTGCATTAAATTAAAATTTGATGTTAATCACTTAATTTGATCATATTTGGCTATATATTTGAGTATGGACGAAGCTAGAATCTTACAAGGGAGAAGGGGTTTCTTTCTTTATAATTATTTAAATATTTAACTTCAAATAATGTAATACATTGATTAAATTTTACAAATAATAAAAGCCTATTAGAACTACAATATTACTCATTATACGTTTATTAAAAGTTTTTCATAATTTTTGTCATTTAAAATATATATATATATATATATATATATATATATATATATATATATATGTATATATATTTCAAGCAATTTTACACTAAGATATTGCTCATTAAACAATATTGCTCCCATAGGTATTTTATCAATTAGTAAATATATTGCTCCCAAAGGAATTTTATCAATTTGTCAATAAATATAGAATATATCAGTGTAAAATTGTTTGAAAAATATATATTTAAATGAACAAAATTATGAAAATTTTCGGTGAACACATAATGATATTATAGTTATGGATATATAGGATGTTATAGTTAATGGTCCATGCCTTCCTTAGTAAGTAAAAAAACATTAAGGAAAAGGATAAGCTTGGTAGCCTATGGACATGAGAAAAAGAGAATGGTGTAATTGAATCTAAAGGTAAAAAATATCATGACAAGTTTACAACAACTTTAGGAACGAATGAATTCTTTAAGATCTTACATGGTCATCTACTAAGGATATATATGTAAGTTACCTTACAAGTCACTCACGAAGTTACAATTGAGGTAAAGAAAGTCAAAATGAACACACACGTACCCATGGGTATGAACTTTTTTTAGAATGCATCATGGGGAGTCCATTCAAGACATACAAAAACAATTTACACACCAAAAATACTTGTTTACAATGTTGTTACTATGCTAAAATTATACACTCAAATCCAAAAACATAGATTTTGTGAAGAATCTTGAAGCTCGATCTCATTGTTCTCATGGCACAATTAATGGTTTGTGTCTCAACATTCAAGTTGCTCTCAATGTAAAAAAAAGAAGAAAAAAGTATAAGGATGCTTCAAAACTATTTTATAGAAAACAAAGAAATTAATTTATTATATTTCTTGTTTTCTGTATAAAACTTTTAATTAAAAAACTATTTAAAAAAAAAAAAGAAGAATGTAGAATATCATAATTAAGTATGTAATAGCACCTATAATTAGGGCTGTTTAATGGTAAAAAGATTTGAGTAATATTCATAATATTCTAGTTATGACTTTGTTGTGCTGTTGTATAAACACAAAAAAAGTATTAAGAATATCTCTAATACAAGAATTTAATTTGAGTTATTAACTCTATTTTAGTGGGTTCTGATCGCCATGTAAGATTTATAAAAAAAAAACACTAATTTTTACTCTAAAAATAGAACTTAAATTGTTAACTGTTTTTTAACCGATCTTATTTTATTTTTACACTCACACAATAATTTACATATTAATTTTAAAAAAATACTTGTTTAATAATTAAGCAACCCTGAAGATAATTACTTATACAAATAACTACTATAAAAAAAACTGTTTGCTGCAATAAATGTATATTTCATCATATATAAATGTATATTCTATATTTCTGGGATAATATTAAGTTCCGACCAGTTTATCCTTTAAAAAAAAAAAAAAAATCCGACCAGCTTGGGACGAGTACTGGATGATGATATATTTCATCATTCAAAAACCATTTTTTTTATCTATTATAACTAAATTAAGGGATGAGATTTCCTGCATTGAAAATAAAAACTACAAGGGATCTTAATTATCTACATATCATTTCTCTTTTTACACATTCCATTTTAAATATATATTTCGCATTAAACTTACCTTTATTAATATAATCTTTCTTTACTAAAAAATGATTATTAATTAAATATTTCCGACTAAACTTAATAATATAATTTATTGTATTAATGAATAATCTAACTGACTAAGATTTGACTCAATAGTAAAAGTTAGTTTACATGAGATTTTACATTCTAACTACAGTGTGATATCTATGCAGTAAAAAATATTAATAAACAATTTCATTAATATAAAAATCTCTATAAATAATAGAGTACTCAAAATACATTTAATACGATGTATTGTTTACACTTGTAATGCCAATAGATATAAATATGTAGTTTGATTTTTATTCAAATAAAATATTAATTTTAGTTAAAAATAATAACATTGATATTTATAGATTTTAATTAATTTTATACCGTTATAATAAGGGAGTGGATATATAACTGAATATAAATTTGTGACCTTTTCTTTGTTTGCTTCTTTTCGCTTTATTAATTATGTTGCCTACATCACTTTCTTTCGTTTCCAGTATGTATATTTATTTTCAATACCATCACGTTCTTTTACTATAAAATAAAATGATGGGTCGGTTTATAATTTTCTAGTCATATAAATATGACCATGCATCATGATTGTTTACACTAAAAAACTAATTAAAATACTGCACATCGAAGTCGTGTTCGGATTAATGGTCGGTTATTTTATTTATTTATTGTATACACAAACTAATTGATTAATTTTTAATAAATGGGTCAGTCATAAACTTGTACAGAAACATATATATTTAACAGGAAACCTATTACTGTATGATATATGAACATGAGGTTGATTCAATTATGAAGAAATGAATTTTTATTTATAAATAAATATTAAATAATTTTCAATCCTTGAATTTTTTTTTTTTTTTTGCACTTATTTAAATTTTATTTGTTTTCAATCTTTATATTTCCTAAAAGCAATGTAATTTCCATCCTTCATCAGTCATCAGATACTTCAATTATATAATTAATGTTAAAATTTTTAAGAACTAAAAAATAAAGAGAAATAAATATTGATATGTAATTTAATTATATACGTTCGTACGTGTATGTACGTAGTATATATGTTTCAGAGATTGAAATTGTTAGAACAATTCTGTAATGTATGTATATTTGCTCTGTCCCAGATAAAATCATAAGAATTATTTAATGTATTATAATAAAATTTGACATTGATAATTATTAATTAAATAATCAAATTTTAATGGAATTTGATTCACAAATAATAAATTACGGTGTTGTGAAAGTTTATTCCTTTAATTACTGATCTTAAACTATTTTTTAAATGTGTTGTATATATATTAATACTTTAAAGGAGGTTTATAAGTTTCCTTCTTCTGTAATCCAGTGGGACTCTTGTGAAATATCTGATTTCCTTTCCTAATATGAAAAAAACATCAACACATCTATGCTTACGATGCAATAATGTCTTTTTGGCTTAGTTTATCCAAGATAATAGTCATGCTTGCAAACATATATATTAATTAGTTTGGATATTCATGCATGCATGCATGTTATATGATTAACATAGTTAGGCACGTAAAACCCTGAGTAATTACTAATGAAAAAGCATTACTACAAGTAACTAATCATCTTATAATTCTCCTCTATTTAAACCCTCCACACTCATTAAGATTTCCATGATCTTTTCTTCTTCTTTTTCTTCTCTCTCTCTCCCTATCTCTCTCCTCCATATGCAAACAAAACATAATGGACAAAAAACCATGCAACTTATCTCAAGATCCCGAAGTGAGAAAGGGGCCATGGACCATGGAAGAAGACTTGATCTTGATCAACTATATTGCAAATCATGGTGAAGGTGTTTGGAACTCTCTAGCCAAGGCTTCTGGTGAATATATCCCACCCTTTTTTTTAATTATATATTAATATATTAATAATTGATTACTCTCCATGATTTTCTTCCATAAATCGTAGCTAGAGTGATACTCATTAATCATAATCATTTTGTAGGTCTTAAACGTACGGGGAAGAGTTGTCGACTTCGTTGGCTAAACTACCTTCGTCCTGATGTTAGAAGAGGGAATATTACTCACGAGGAACAACTTTTGATTGTAGAGCTTCATGCAAAGTGGGGTAATAGGTGAATACATATTATATTCAAAAACACTTTTAGTGCATATTTCCTATTTCTAGATTGATCTTTACATTTGAAAGATATATAGAAGAAAGTCTTGGCTTTCTTCTATAATTCATGGAGTGTTTGGTTTTGGAAGCATGTCATGTATAAGGCAGCCTTCGATGGTCATGGAAGATTATTTTAGTGGGGAGAGAACTTTGTGGTTTTGGGAGAATTTTTGTCAAAAAGATTGCAACACATGTTTTTTATTTCTTTTTTGAAAAAATATTCCTTATGTAAAGTTTCTATAAGGTTTTCTGAATTGTCAAAATGATTGCTTGTGATTTTATATCCATATGGAAGAAATTGAGAGTTTTCATTTAAAGGTATATGTTATATGTTTTCCTTTTATTTTTTATTTTTCATTCAATCCCTCTCTTATAAGTGAGGAGATTTAGATCTTGAAGAATATAAGGAATCAAGAGGCATCAATATATTAAAATTTTCATCCTCTTTTTTTCTTTTTGTATTATTTTTCCCCCTAATTTTTCACAGCAATTTTATTACAAGAGAAAATAGATTATCTACAAAAATATAAAAATTTTACACTATCATTTAATTACAAATATCACGTGATTATTTTTTTATAATCATCTTAAAAAATTATATTAATGATGAATTTTTAATTGTTTGAAAATGAAATTTTTTTAGACGGACAATACCTCTTCATTAAGAGGGAAGTTTGGTTTTTTATATAATTTTTTTTATATAAATTTTGTACTTCGAAGTATCCTTGCTCCAAAGGTTGGGAGTTGGCTATGAGAAATGTTTTAGCTTTGCTATAATTTAATATTAAGACTAGAATAATTAAGATATATGGCTGAGTAAAAATGGGGAACTCCTATAAGTCAAGTTATTATAAGAATTTTTAAAAATAAAAGTAAAACAATTTTTCCTAAACAACAAATACATGAACTAGGAAAGATAGTGGGCCTCGCTAAATAATATAAATTATTAGTTTCTTTAAGACAAAATATTTATTAAAAAAAGTATAATGGATATTCCAACACCTTTATACACTCTAAAACATTATATTATGCATTATAACCTTTATTAACAATTCTCGTAAAAAAAAACCTTTATACTAACAAAGCTATTTGATTTTCTATAGTTCATTTTACAACCAGCTATCTCTCTATGTATATAAGGATTGAACCGACTAGTTTGGATTAGATCAGCTTCTATTTAAGGATGAGTTCATGGAATTGGAAGTGGGGCATATAGAATAGCAATCTTAGATCACAAGACAAAATTTTCAAGGAGTTTGGATGAAATAAACCCAATCCAATAGTAGCATGCATTTTTGGGCTTTTTTGACAATGCAAGTACAATAGTACTAAAGAGTTTCCTTCATGATAGTATTGCATAGTGCAGAGACATACTAGTTAGTTCTACCCTCTAGAACACCTCAATTTCTTCCCAACCAACATAAAAACCTCAATTATTTAAGGAAAAATTATCAATGCACATTCCTACCCTATTCAACTCTTAGAGAAAGGGAGAGAAGAAAAAAGTGTGTATACAACAAAGCGATATGATGTGATAGAAAGAAAAAAAAATGATAAGTATTTGCATATGTCATCTTTCTTATTTAAGAACGAAAAGACATAAATATAACTGGCTAGGAGAAGAAATCCTGCAGCTACATATTTAGGACCACGTGACTTTTCTTGAACAAATAGAAGGGAAGTAAGTTTAATAGAGTCAAAATGCAAGAAAAGAAGGAATTTTATGAGGTAATACGTAGAAAAATATTTCCTTGAAAATTAGTATTAGTGTAAAACGCAACAAAAACTGTTTTTAATCACTGATTAAGAGGGTTTATACATATGCATGAATAAAAGAGAGATATGGAAATGTTTGAATTGAATCACACTTTCTATAGCTACCTGAGGCTTGCGTTGAGAATTTGATTTTGGTGACCTTTGGAATCACAAAACTTTGATATGCTGCAAAGCAAAGGCATCATACCAACAAAGGGACCTTCAGCATCTTATGGTAAACCATAGTCTTTATATATGCGAGAGACTAACATGCAACACTTTTATTCTCAGCCAAGGAACATGCATCCCAATATATCACACACGTGATAGTATTCAATATTGGTGTTATCACCTTTTTGCTTATTATTTACCAGTAAAATGTGACACCCCCAATTCCCCATTAATTGACAACTTTTAATTAATATCAACTTTATTCTTTTCTTTTTAAGAAATTTCTTTCACGTGATAGTATTTCATATCATATATCATGATTAGAAGTTCCACAATTTTAATTAACTTAATTGCATTTTCTTTGTCTCATTGATAAACATGCTTGTCCTGAATGTTTGATATGCCAAGCAGCCAAGGTACATATTAGCAATAATAAGTAGATGCTTATGATAAGTAATCTTAAAGGCATATATATAATTCAACCACACCAAATGAGATTGAGAATTAAAGTAAATTTTAATGTTGTTACTATCATCGTAAGTTTTACTATTAATTATGAATGTATAACTAAATAATTGCTTGACCACATTAACTCATTCTGCAATCATTTATACATGCGCAGAATCTAAGTTCCTATTTTGTTAGTATCATTGTAATTTGTAATTATTATAAGCAACAATGTTAATGCAGGTGGTCCAAAATTGCAAAGCATCTTCCAGGAAGAACCGACAATGAGATTAAGAACTTTTGGAGAACTAGGATACAGAAGCACATTAAGCAAGCTGAGAATCTACAACAACAGGTTAATATTTCAGAGATAAATGACCATCATCAAGCAAGCACAAGCACTAGCAAAGTTTCCACCATGGTACATCCCATTGAGACTTACTCTTCATCTTCATACCAACCAGTAACTTTGGAGCCATATTTTCCAACTCAGTTTCCTATAATCACTGATCAGTCAAGTTGCTGTACCAATGATGACAACAACAACAACTATTGGAGCATGGAGGATATCTGGTCTATGCAATTACTCAATGGGGATTAAACCTAGCTATATTATTATGCCTATATATATAAATCATATATATATATATATATATATATATATATATATATATATATAATGACATACATACATAAGTTTCTTATAGTGTGTCAGGCTTAATAACATCATTATGTCTGTTTATATGAGTTGTTAAAGTTTGGTGTTACCATATAAGCATGATGATTTCAGAATTAAAATATATATATAGGAGCTTATATATATACTATATGTGCATCGATCATATTATAGTAAATGAGATAGGTGTACGTACCATATAAGATGTGTTTGAGAACCAAACGTTGAAGCATATTAATTATATTATCAATGGCGGGCATGCTCGTATTTTGGTAAATCCTAGTTTAAGTGATTTCTTTGTCTCAAGTATATGTAGCTAATTAATTAATTAGTGCAGATCAATTACCTAATGATTATATTAGCTTTCCTTAATTACTTAGTTTAAATACAGATTTATTGGTACATATAGTTGATAGAGGGAGTTAATAATAATAAAGAGTAAATCGTCTATATACTTAAATATGTATACTATAGTCACAAACTAATTAATATAAGTATATATATATATATATATATATATATATATATATATATAATAATAATAATATTATTATTATTATTATTATTATGTGCGTTAATTTTATAATAATTATTTAAAAATTATTATAACAATAATTATTTATTCATTAACAGACTGTTACTTTGTGTATCTAGGCCAAAAACTTGTCTACCTAATGCTTATCATAAGTTACTTTTCTCTCGTATCAAGATAATAGAGAAACATAATATATACATATATAAAAATTGGACAATAATTTGAATAATGAAGAAAAAAAGGTAAATAAATTCAACATGTAATAAATAATATGATAGAGAAAAATAGAGATAAAATAAATTTATACGAATTTTTATGTGAATTATATATAAGTATTATTTACAAATTCATACACTTATTAATGTCACATAAAGATAAATACAAAAATGATCTTATATATACAAATTATTATATGAATTTTTACAAGTGTATTATTACTTTTTTTTCTTCTTGTAAATGATGTAAGAACATGTATGTCATCATGAGCTATGTAGCTATAGAAATAGTATAGTAGTCTAAAAAAAATTAATTCATTTAAATGGAAAGGACAACAAGACGAGTATGGGCATGAACTTGCATTTCCAATTTGGAAAAAGAAATTGCCCTCACACTGCCTAACTAAAGCCATAAGAAATCGACACAGATGCATGAAATCGCAACCAAAGGTCTATTTTTGTCAAGAACTCACCTCTACTTTTCCCTATTACCTACTTTGGTGCATGTGGCCATGCAACATATTGGACCCCGACGTAAACCTAATTCTTCACGATGATGAGTTCATAGCTGAAAACTGTTCACATGCTCCTCTTAAATTCTCATCTACGCACTTTTTCAATGATAATTCATTACATTTTTTTCAAGTTACTATTAAGATTTATTAAAAAATTATAAATTGTGTAAGTCTTACATTTAATTTGATGAAGTGATTTTCAATAAATTTTAGTTAATCGTAGAGAATATTAAAAGTGATAGTTAAAAATGATGTTGCTAATATTTCTTATTTTTCATAACAATTTTCTTTACGTGCTATGTTAAGGGTTAAATCGAGATGATTTTAAATTTTTACTTTAAATGTCTCTCATCTTGTTAAAACTAGATTAATCAAATAGTATGACTAGTAGTGATAGCATCAATAACAATCATAGTATTATTGGTACTACTACTGATGACTACAATAATGATAATCTCGACAATACTAACGATGATAATAATGATGGTACCAATATAGCAATGGTAGTATTGATGATTATGATATCAAAGTAGTTGTGACAACTGTTAATAAGAAGAGCTACTATCTATTGTAACATTAGATTAAATTCACAATATTCAATTTTATTGAATTTAAAAATAAATATAAAAGTGCCTTGAATTTGAGTAAAAAATTATTTCATTTTTATTTTAACTTAAAAAAATAAAAAAACTCACAATCACCCTACATTAGATCATATAAGAAATTTAGTCAAATAAGAAAATTCCTAATATTAATAGCCATTTAATTTGATACAATTGACGTCATCTTGTTTGTTATATTTATTGCTGGTGTTGATCTTGATTCTTCGAGGATAAGGATCTAATTTACTTTTTCACTTTTTTTAGCACCAAGTTAGGCAAATGACAACATTATATTAGGATGTCATTCACGATGTAACAAACTTCAATTTAAGGTTCCAAGGTTTTCTTTTAGACAAAGGAGAGAAAGGGACGAGAGACTTTGTAGGGTTCTACCATATCTTATAGAGGAAACAAGACAACTACTTGTTGGCTTCACTGTGCGCCTATTTCATATCAAAAGTTGCTTACAACATTTATTGCCATTCAATCTATTCAGTCACGTGTTTTATGTGCCAAAACCCTTTCCCCCCCTAAATCCAAGGGATGAAAACTCACATGTGATATAGATCAGGATCATTCACGTTGGGGGTCGGCCACTAAAGGAAAAAAGTGAGGCATCGATTTAAGAATTAAGATGGTGAAAAAAAAAGTGCTAATGGTTATAAGTGTATGGTGCTCTTATAATTAATTTTACGGTTTAATATGGTTTACATGACAAGTATTGGTTCATTATGGTCATTTAATTAGGAGAATATTATCGTGGACTAGTTCCATATAAGGTTTACTAACAAATTATTGATATAAGTAATATTATTCGATCTTATTAAATAATATTTTAAATTTTAATTTTGTGTATAAAAAAAATGATTGATAGAAGATACATTATTAAAAGTAGCTAATTAATTTTACGACTAAAATTAATTATTAACAAAACTAATGAATATTTTGTGTCAATAATATAATTATTAAAAACAATTGCATATATAATATATTATTTTTGTTAACCATTACATACATCTCATTCATATATACAATAATATAGTGTATCTTATGCACCAAACTAATTTTTATTTGTTTTCACCTTCTCTTTCCTTTGTTCTCCGTTGCCTCCTCCTTTTCCAATGTTGCATCCTCCATTCTCATGCTAATTTCCCACAAAAGTTGAACTTTTTTTGTTTTGTTTTGTTAACAAGTCAAGTTCATCTTTAACCTTGTCTTTAAGTAATCTTTCCTTGTCTCATAGCAAAGCAAAGTAAAATCATCAAATGAAACCCAAAATAAATATGCACATAAATGAATGGATCGAGCAGAATAATTAATTCGTTGAATGTAGGAAATCATTGTTACACAAGTTGCTTCGAAACTCAAGCGATTGAATATTCTTTCAAATGGTAGTAGCTTGATGAGGATATATGTCTTTCCCTCATCCACTGTGAGAATCAAAGTGCATCCTTGTGTCTTTCATATTTTTACATCCAATGCTGTGGGAAAGGGAGAACAGAGAACAGCAATAGAGAACATAAGGAGAAAATAAAAAATAAAATAAAATCATTTAACACAGAAGGTACATCATAGAGTAAATATAAAGGTGGTCCATTTTGATATATAGTTCTACGACAATCTCTATCTTGTCGTATCATAAGATAACATAAATTTCTCTTTTATTTTTCATTTGTTAATTTTCTTTTTTTTTAAGAAAAAAAGAGAGTTGATAAATGACATAGTATCGTATTCAATATAAATTAATCTTGATATATATATATCGCTCATCTTCTTTCGGCCAAAAAGTTAAAACATCAAAAGAAAATTAGGAAAATTAAAAGAAAGATATCAAATTTTAATCACAAATCTTTTTAAATAAAAGGAAAAAAATCGAAAAGAAAAATATATAGACAAGTGATTTTACTTAGAGTTGTTAAATGGACAAATGCCATCTATATGAAATAATGCATGTATGGGAGTTGACTCGGTCTATTCCAATTTTCTTATGGGCCACTTATTATGTTGTTCTTAAAAAGAAAAAAAAAAAAAAGAGTAAGGCTAAGGTTCATGATATATATACCTTCTTTTTTCTATAAGTACACCTCCTTAAAAAAATAATTAAAATTTTAAAATATTCTTAATTTTTTGTTTTAAATTTTTTAATTTTACATCCACGACATTTAATTTAGTACTTTTTTTCACATATCTTTCCTCCTTTTTTCAATTTTTACATGCACCCCCTTATTTTTCCTTCATCCCACATATTTTGGTAGCATGTAAAAATTGAAAGAAAAAAAAAAGTGTGTGAATAAGAAGAAGAAAGTAGTAAATTAAAAGTTAAAAGTGTAAAATTAAAATTTTTAAAAAAATTATAATATTTTATAATTTTTTAAAAAGAAGAAGGTGTACTTATTAAAAAAAAAAAAGAGGTGTATATATCATGAGCCTAAGGCTAAATAGGCACAATAAATTTCAAACTAGAAGATCCGGCCTAGCTTGGTTAGCCTACTAAAATTGGGTAGCTAAGCCTCACTCACATGCTCATCTAAATGGCCATTTAGGCATTTACAAATTTTAAAGGCTTATGGCCACGATTGTGTTAATTTTTTTTTAAAAAATATTTTTTAATAAAATAAATAATTTTATATATTTTTATTTGTTTAAGTTATTTATTTTAAAAATAAGCTTTTTTTTTAAGAAAAAAAATTCTATCGGCTACTAAAAAATAAACTTCACAAGAAACGTTTTTATTACAATATAGGCTTCCATGTTCTTATATCTACTATGTTCAACTCTCTCCGATCCATGATAAAATGGACATCTCCATTTTTACATGATACGTGGACTAAAATAAAATTAACAGTAAAAATTTAAATAAAACAAAAATGTGAGAAAATAAAAAATGAGAATTTCAAATGCATCAAGATTTGTGATTTGTCAAATTCCATCCTCTCCCTCCAAAATTCTCATGCTTTTCTCATAATTACAAAGGCAAAAGAGTTATTAATGAGTGCAGATGATAACAATGAAATAATAAATAAATATTATTTTGCTATCATTGTCAAATAAGGAGAATAAGATATGAGAGCATAGATATAGTGTTATTGTGACTTGTTATAATTTTACAAGTTTTGAAATTAATTGTTTCTTCCAATTATGGGAATTAGTGTATATTATCATGGTTTGACTTAATTAACATCCTGTTAGGAAGTATATATGTTGAGCCATTTTCTTTTTATATTCATTGAGTGCCTCAAAAAGTGAAGACTATATTACCTAGACATCAATTTTCTTTCTATATCACTTTAAAAACATTTTTGTTTTGATGTGCATTCAACAATGACCTTCACTTGTTTTTCATTTATCTCCAATTTTTCAACTCATCATCTAATCACCAAGTCTTCTTTGGCATTCAACAATTGGATGCTAGAACATAACAATTGGATTTTATCTAAAACCAATAAAGCCTAAATGCTTGTTCTAAAAGGGTTTGATAAACAAAACAAACTACACTTATTGATTATCCTAAAAGCATAGAAATCAGTTAAATCAAATAGGTCTTTCAAAATCATTTTAGAATTACTCATGATATTTATAGTGATTGGATTCTTTGTCCCAACCAATTGTGCAATCAAATAATTGAAACCATTATGAACTCCATTTTAGCCCTATTAAAAAGAAGTAGAACATAAACTTGATTGCAACACAATTTAAAGTCTTATACTAGACAAAGGTTTGAAGATTATCATATCAACAAGTCTTATGTCAGCAACAAGATATTACTTTGTAGATAACAAGAATAATTGGTATATAAAAAAACATAAGAATACCAAATCTTGTAAAAGCAACAAGATTACTAAAAACTAGTAAATAACTATTTGGTAATATAACTTATATTGGAGATATAAGAGAATTGTATTCTTTTGCAGTACACTAAAACAAAATAAAATACCTCATAAAGTAAAAAAATAAAAATAATGTATTTTTTTTGCATTATACATCCAAACAAATGTTACACCATATATACATCCATTTACTTCCATTGGTACATGCCTCTTACACCACCAAAATCAACAGTGCCACATTGTTGTCAATTTTATCATTTGCAATTGATATAGATATATGACACATTCTAAATGATTCTTCATCCGTAGACTTTTTAGCCAACATATTATCAATTATCTTGTTAGGCTCTTCATAAACTTTAAATAAAAATGTATAATTTTCATGAGATTCAGATGCTTTATTTGTCATTTTAACCATTCAAGGACATAACTCATTATATAGCTTCATGAAATGAGCTTTCATATCCAATTCAATTTGTTTTTCTTTTCAATCTTGATTACTTTTCAATTTAGTATCTCTTTTCCATCGCTTTAAAATAATGTTAATGAGTTAGCTTAATGTTCATCACATCCAAAATGTTCAAAGCATGACTGCATAAAATATTGTGTCTCAAATTTAAAATAATCACAAGCAACCTTTTGATCCACAAGATTCCCCATCACTAGTTGCTCATTATTATTATCATAATTTAAAAGTGATATACAACACTTCCTTCAATTTTGTTATGTAAGTGCCTTGATATTCCTCATATTCCTCTTGGAATTCTTCAAAGATTTTTTGTGTAAATGTTTTTGACTTATACAAGCATAATGGCCTTCTTCATTTTTAATATAGGGAGTTTATGCCTTGACTTATAATAAACTTTTGACTCATTTTTTTGTTTCCCATTGACAACTCTTTCAAAGCGTGTAAAAAATTGGATCAAACCTAAATCATACTTCCAATGGTTTTTCAAATTAGCATTAAAACTCTCACTTAATTGAGTGGATCTCATACTTACAACAAAAGTTTTTCTAATATATGTTCTATTAGGTAAAAAGATGATCTTAGACCCCTAAGGATTTCAAGTTTTAATGTCAACAAACATAAACGTTTTTCTAGAGAAAAGTTTTGTAAACAAAACACTAAGATGAATAAGCCACTAAGATGATTAGGTTATCTAGCCAAATAAAGTACTTAATTTGAAAGACACACATTTTGATTCCATATAATTTATGATGTCTAATAAAATAATTGCTTGTGTCTGTATAATTTCGTAAAAGATCGAATGAAAAAGCTTTCTTAGTACTCACATTCAACTAAAAGGAACAAAAAATATATTTTACGTCAGAAAAAAGACAAGTAAATCCCCTGAATCATGAAAAATGCTAGACAAAGTTGCTTAGAACTACTATAACCTAACACACACATGGCTCCACTTGTTTGGTACCTAAAAGGAGATAAGTAACTTCATTAATCAGATAAGAAATGACAATTGGGTGAAATGCATTTAAAACACCAACAGACACTTATTTCCACAAGGACCAAAGATAAAGATAGAAAAAGAAGGCATGTGAGAGATGCTCAAGAATTTGAAACGATCATCTTCATTGAAGTGCTTATATAAGGAAGCATGATAATTTAGAAAGAAAAAGAATTATTATTGTACATATTCATATTCATTCTTTCTACAAATCAATTTTATATTATACTAGTTGTATCACGTCTTGAAAGTAAGACGAAACATATAACCTAGTGTTATTGTTTTGAGCTTGGAGAGCCTCGTTTATAATACTTGGTTGTTAGAGCTTTGAGAGACTTGTTTATAAAAAAAAATACTTCATTGGTAAAACCTGGAGAGACTTTATATCGAAAGAATATTAGGGTATTTGCTTGAGGAAACAAGTCAAAAATTACTTAGGTTTGAGCCAGAAGTGGCTTAGGAAAATAATACTTGTATCTTTGTATAAGATAGTGGAACCTGATCTAGTTGGATCAAGAATTAAATGTAGTTTCGTTGGTTGAGATAAGTCAGTATAAAAGTACCTTGTTTTCATATTCTTGTACCTTCGTCTGCACTCCTTGTTATAATGATACGACTTCATTGTTTCAAAAAGTGTGTGTCAATATCTTATAAAGAGTCACATGAAAATAAATGCTAATTATCAATATTTGTGCAATTAATATGTCATATAAGTGTTTAATGGTATGATAAGTAGTTAGAGACTTAAAAGTAATGTTTTTATTTTTTAACATGAGAATTTGGTAACTTTAGATAATTGTGTGAAATTCGCACATTCTACAGTTCTTCACGAACTGACATGGCACCATGCACAAGTTAAGGGTGCTAGGCATGAGAGTGACAAAAAGTATGAGTTTTTATCTATGGCTAGTACGTTGGGCATAGAGTAGTCCACACTAGGTGTAGGAGCTCCACTAGACCCTCTGTGATAAATTCATTGGGCATGAATTGGGTCACGTCAGGTGTGGAACTTCTAGAGAACAACTTGTGCTCTTTGTGAGGTTGGCATAGGGCACGAAATGAGTATTGTCAAACACGATGCTGAGGATAAAATAGTGTGATTTGGATGATTATGGTTGTAACAAGATGGTGATCCTTACATTATTAAATGTATGATAAAAGTATTTGCTCGATAATTGTTGGTTTAAAGTGATGTGTTGAGTGAAGTGTGATGACGAATGCAAATCGATTGGTATGATGACATATGTAATAAAATTACATGAGTTATTGAGGATTCATATGATGTGAGATATGCATAACGATTAAGTATAAGGTATGTGCCATGAGCATGAACATCTGCCTTCAGGCCAAAAGTGCATGCCTTTGAGTCATGAGTATTTGCTTTTGGACCATGAGTATTAGTCTTCGAGGCATGAGAATTCGCCTTCAGACCATGAGTGAAGCCTTTGGGCCTTGAGTTATGAAGTACTTGGTGCCACATACATATAGTTTTAGAGTACTTCAGTAGAAATGTAGAATGTAAGTGTGCATGATAATAATGTTGTGATGTTATTATTTCTTGAATTATCAATTTTTATGCTTCTTGTGAATTAATATTCTTGTATATATCTATGCATAAATATATCAGAGTGAGATGTTTCTTACTCCCTTTCGTTGTTGTTGTTGTGTTTTCTTGAGTGTCTTCTAGGTTATGATTATCATGATGATGATGTGAGAGATAAGGCATGAGTCTTGTAAGATGTCTCGTTGTGTTTTGATAGGATGTTACATCGGAGGCTTAGATCAAGATCTTTATTTATTTGAGTTCTTTTATGTAAGGATTTGTGTTAGTTACTTTGGATTCATGTCATGTCATGGAGGATTTCCTTTACTTTTTTGACTTTTGATAACAATTATGTGGAACAATTTTCTGCCATATGAGGATTAGTTGAGGTTTATTTTAACCTTTATTGTTTTAAATGTTGATATTGACATGCAAGATTAAGGGTCTCACAATAATATTTTTTAATTAATACAATAAATATTTTTATTTCGTACTAAGGGTATTTGTCAATCATTAATTGATAATCAACCTTAAATCAAATTATGTGGTGAGAAAAATGTCATATCATTCATATAAGGGTGAAACTGAGTCATGATTGACTCGTGAAGTCAACCAACTCAATTACATTTTAGCAGGTTGGGTTGAATTTCTAACTTATCAATTATAATTGGGTTGGGTAATAGGTTGAAGGTTTGTAACTCCGATCAATCCAACCTATATTCAAAAATAATTAATAATACTTATTATCTAATAAACATGAGACAATAAATAGAATTAGAGACAAACATTAGTTAAAACTTAAGTTAATAATCTAATTTGTATTCAATCTTATTATATAAACTATAGATATATATGATACATTAGTTAATACTTCAGTTAATAATCTAATATGTATTCATCATATTATTCTTGTTAGTGTTGCATATAAAATATATTGTCACATGTTATTTGTAATTGTTATTAATAGTTTAGACAAGTATTAGAACTTGAACCAATTATGTATCATTTTTATTCTTAAAAAAATTAAAATATATATCAATATTTTATTAATCAATTCGATCCAACATGAATATAGTTGAGTTGGGTTGGGTTTCTTGAAGGAAACTTACAAATTCAATTCAACCCAACCCAATTATGTTTAATTGGGTTGAGTTTTAAAATAGATTAATCTTGACCTAACCTAACTCACTTTCACTCTTAATTTATAGACTCAAATCAAATTATCATACAACAAAGTTGTATCCATAGAAAACATAACAAAAGACATATCTTTCATGTAGGTTACAAAAAGGTGTTAACACAACAAAGGGAAAAAAAAAAGGAAGAAAGATAAAATCACTTGCACGATGAAAAAAAACAAACACAAGAGCCAAGTTATTTTTTTCTTTTTTCATGACCTACAAAATCCTCACCCTAGGGTCATATCACAAATGAGTTATGAACCCCACCCATTTTCCTATATAAATTGAATTTGAAAACCATTTTTTTTTAGTCTTGGAAATTCTTTCAAGGAATTAATTGTTTTCCACCAATAAGAGTCAATTTTTCCTTCATAAACCTAGTCTTTTTTTTTTGTTCAATATCAAAGAGTATTTCCTATCGAACATAGAGACAATCTTTCATGGGAGTTTGATAAACATTGAATAGGTGGACATTTCCTCTTAGCTTAAGTTTTTTGCATTTGTAAGAGTCAAGATTCAAATTCTAACCACTTGGTTAAGCAACATAAGTCTTTCGTCACTCGTGCCAACTCAAGTTGGTTAAGAAACCTAGTCTCTACATCCCTTATCATACTTCCTTTGAACAATTATACCATAATGCATCTTTTGCGTTTTCCAAATGCCAATACCATTTTCCTAATAAAGCCAAATTAAAACATTGAGATTTCTTAAACCCAAACCTCTCTTCTCCATAATTTGACACACTTTTTCTCAAGCCACCTACGAACTATTCTTTTTTCCTCATTTCCTCCCCATAAATTTTTTCAAAAGAGACATTCAAGCTTAGAAGTAATATCTATTGGTGCATGGGAAAAGAAAAGAAAGTAGATGGGAAGAGAGAACAAGACCGACTTGATTAGGACCATCTTAATTAGCTACCGGTTAGTGAAATATTTTTTCTCTCCCATGAAGATAGCCCTTTTTTTTTACCTCATTTAGCATTGATTTCCAAGTCTCATATCTTCTAGGATTAACTCCAATAGGAAGATCAAGGTATTTAAACTAAATTGACTCTTATGAAAATTCACCTTTAAGCCTGATACCATCTCAAACAATTGAAAAAAATGATTTCTTAGCTCACATATTTAGTATGAGTGTATCATCCATAAATTGTAAATGAGACATAGAAGTTCCTCATTTCCCAACAACTTAACCTTTAAAAGAACCTTAACTAATTGCCATATTCATCATCAAACTTACTCCTTCAATGGTAATCAATTGTTCATTTACTAATGCTTTGATTTTGTTATACTATTAATTTGATCATTTCCACCTGCATTGCATCCTATAGGAGTAGCTAAGTTCAATAGCACTTTTGTCTTTGGCTTTGATAATTTCATCATTTTTAATTCATTATAAAAAAAAATGTTACATATAGTGACATATAAAAAGTATTACTATAAATATAATACATGTAAGTATAAATCTATTTGACATATAACTACACACAATTTTAGTATTGATTTTGAATGAAATTCAACAATATATTGTGTGCTAATGTAGCGTATACCTACATTTTTTAACAATATACCAATATATATTATATTAAGGAAATCACTACTGTACCCTCAATAAATGAGAGGTTTTGATACTGTAACTAATGTGTATGTACATGTCATTTAAATATCATATTAACCTTTCAAATAAATTCTACTTTTTATTTAGGGTTTAGGGTAGTCTTCAGATCCATCCTCTACATCATGACCCGAACCAAATCTGTCTACCTCATGGACTACTCCTGCCACCGCCCCCCTCCTCACCTCTGTGTCTACTTCAGCAATTCATGAACTAGTCCACTCTTACTGACGGCTTCCTCTTCTCCTCCCTCGACTTCCAGCGCAAGATCCTCCTCCACTCCAGCCTCTGTCCACGCCATCCCCCCAACCCCTCCATGGCCGTCGCTAGGGAGAAAGTCGAGCAAGTTATGTTCTCTGTCCTGGACAACCTCTTTTCCAACACCCACGTCAAACCCAAACACACTGGAATTCTCGTCGTCAAGCGCAACCTCTTCAACCCCACCCCTTCCCTCTTTGCCATGATCATGAACTGCTACATGTTTTGGGGCAACGTCAAAAACCTCAACTTTGGCAGCATGGGCTACAGCACCAGCGTCATCGCCCTGGATCTCACCAAGGACATGCTTTAGGGTATATGTTCAAGTTAGTGTTCCTAAAAATAAAATAAAAATATATGATTTTTTAATAAAATAAATTAAAAATTAAATTAAAATATACAAATACAAAATAATGATGTGGCTGAAAAATGATGATGTAGTAAACAGTTTCAAAATCCTCCCAAACTAGGAAGGTATGGTAGAAATTCTCTTATATTAATAGATAGAAGTAGTTTTTAATGACACATATTGTGTTACTACATGATATTTTTTTTAGTGACTTAAATATAATCATTCATATAAGTCTATATACAATTATATATACACCTCTCCATAAAAAAATAATTTTATTTTGTTTATATGTATGTAGTTGTTACCCACTAGTTTTTGTTGTGTGTGTGTAAACTTTAACAGAGATCAATATAAAAACTTTCTCCATACACACTGTCTAATGATATTATAATGTGTTTGGTTTGGTGGCACGATGAACTCCACATGATTATATTTTACCATTCATCTCAAAGCAACTTCTCCCCGTGACCAACTTTTCACGTTCTTTATGTGGTTTTGCTCTGGTCGTAATGAAACCAAACACACACTTAGTGATCCATGACATAGAACTAACCATGTTAATTATATGATATAAAAATTTTCTGAGAACCTAGAATTTAATGCTTATTTGCATGTTTTACTCAATAACTATAGATGTAATATTGTATCCTTAATCATTATTTTTTTTTAAAATTAATCTTCACTCTTCTAGATGTATATGACATAACATAATGGATAGTAAATTTTTTGAAGAACCAGAATATGGCTTCTCATATATTATTTGGAAGCAAAAACTCCTCAGTTGATAGGAATCATGTCGATCTTTCTATATGAAAATGATACTAGTTGATTATTGGTCTTACTTTTCTTCACTCCACACTCTACTTTGATTTGTCAAGTTGTAGCTGATACATATCAATGTATATGATTCATGCATTAGTAGTAACTAGATATTGATCCGCACAATGTGCGGGTAAGTAACTGAACTATTTAAATTTTATTTAATTAAAAAGTATATAAATATTTTATTATTATTTAACGCATTAATTTAAATATAAATTCTTCAATCAATAATTAATTTATTTTTATAAAAAATTATTTTCGTTGCGTTGAAACAATATTTAAAATAATAATCTAACATTTAATTTTTTTTTACATAATTATGGCATTATATTTCTTTTGCAGATGTTTTGTATCATTTGAAAAATTCTTATTAAACATGTTTTTCTCATTAGAAGGTTTAAGACATGAAAGAACACTATGAATTTAATAAATGAGTATGCTATATTATAAAATTAACAATTATATTATAATTAGATTGTTTGATATTTAATTATAGAATTTTCTTAATTAATTAGAATTAGATGTTAACTTAATATAAATTATAATATAACAATTATTGTTGTAATTAAATTAAGCATAAATTATTATACAAATATATTAAAAAATAGTTTGAATTTATCATATGTAAACTATATGTAAAAAAGTACGAGTGAATAAGGTAAAAGAATTTAATATATGTAAAAAATTACATCCACGTAACCGATCATCATAAACGATCACTTATAACAAAATTTTATTAGTTTTAGTTTTAAGTGAGTACATATGAATATCATATATTCATACATTCTTACTTAAGCACTATTAAATTAAGCATATGAATATCATATCATTACGAAAAAAGTATTTTAGATGAACATAAACATAAAGGTATTATGAATTTTAATATTCATAACATATAAGAGTATAAATTGAATTTTTAATTAAATTTAATAAGTTGGTATATATATTTGAAGAGAAATGTTTAAACGATATCGGTGTAACTTTTAATATTACACCACTTAATAACTTTATATTAAATGTGAATTTTATAAATACAACCGTTGAATTATAATTTCATATCACTTTATATGTTTATATTAAATTTTGTTAAAATTGAACAACAACTTGAAGGTAATCAAAATATTTATATTTTATTATATTTTGAAACGTATATAGTACGTTAATTTTGTTTTATAAGAATGAAATATCCAATCATCTTGGATTAATATAAAGTTTTGTATATATAATCTAAGAGTAAAGAACTTTCGGTCTAACGAATGAATTTATAAAATTCACATTTAATATAAAGTTTTTTTTTTATAAGCAAAATAAATTAAGGGGAGTACAAGGGGTACCCCAACCCATTACAAAATACAAAGTCACTTAAACAAAATCCAACGTAGCCCATATATTGTAATGTCTATCACCATTATTGTTGTTTGAATCCTCCTCATCTTTGAATTTAAACAATTATTTAATATGATATAATTATGTCCGATATTAATGATTATTGATAACATTAATTAAAATTAAGTGTCAATTAAATACTACATATTATACCGTTGAATAAAAATACAATTAATTATAATTAAAAGACATTAACTATTTTTTTTAAGATACATAGCATATAATTTAGTTAATTTATATTTAATTATAAAATTTAAATTCATAATTAATTACCGAGTGTGAATTTAATACCAGTTGCGATATAACTTTTAATTTTGTAATCAATTTTATTGAATGAATTAAGTATGATTGATCGTACTTAATTATACAGAATTTGTTTAAATTTGTTATGAATATGTAAGATAAAAAAAAATTAAAGCAATAAAAATATTGTGATTCCACCATGAATTTAAAATGATAAATTTAAACATAATAATTTTTTTTTTAAAAAAGAAAAACATAAATCACATATATTAAATATATAATTTGTTAACATATCACTAATTATTAGTTATGACATATGATTTTTCACAAATTAAATATATTTAAAAGACATTAAGTAATTATATTTAAGTTACATGCTATATAATTAGTTAATTCATATCTAACCATAAAATTTGAATTTATAATTAATTACTATTAAGTGTGAATTTAATATCAATTACAATATAACTCTTATTTTTGTAATCAATTTTATTGAATCAATTAAATATGATCGATTGTACTTAAAATATAAAATTAGTATGAAATTGTTACAGATATGTAAGATAAAAATATTAAAGTAATAAAAATATTATAATTTCACCATGAATTTAAAATGACAATTTTTAATATAATAACTAAAAAAAATAAAACATAATTAACATATATTAAATATATAATTTGTTAACATCTCACTAATTATTTATTATTATGCCATTTGATTTTTCACAAATTAAATATGAAAGACATTAAATAACTATTTTCAAGCTACATAGTATATAGAATTAGTTGGTTGATATCTAATTATAAAATTTATATCAATAATTAATTATTATTAAGTGTGAATTTAATATCTCAATTATAATATAATTTTTATTCTTGTAATCAATTTTATTAAATAAAGCGTGAATGGTTATACTTAAATATATAAAATTAGGATAATATTTTTAACAATATGTAAGATTAAAAAAAATTAAAGCATTAAAAATATTATAATTTTATCATGAATTTAAAATGATAAGCTTTAATATAATAATTAAAAAAAAGCAGAACATAATGCACACATATTAAATATATAATTTGTTAAATTATCACTAATTAATTGTTATGACATATAATTTTTCGCAAATTAAATATAAATAAAAGCATTAAATAATTGGTTCTTAGGTTACCTAGTATAGTAATATAATTTAATTAATTAAAATCTAATTATAAAATTTGCATTTATAATTAATTATCATTAAGTGTGAATTTAATATTAGTTATAATATAACTGTTATTTTGTAATAATTTTATGGAGTCAATTATAAGCGTGATTGATTATACTTAATTATGTAAACTTAATTCTAATTTATTACGAATATGTAATATAAATTAAAAATTAAAACAATAAAAATATTATAATTTCATCATGAATTTCAACTTATAGGTTTTAATATACTACTTGTATCTGTTTAAGGGCACACTCATAATCTTCTGGTAGTTCGAAGGCCGAACGAGAGCTTTGGACGAATGCTTCGAAGGGGGATGGTACCTGCAAAAGGCACTCCGACGCTCAAGTTAGGACAAACACGAATCTCGATGATAATAAATGAACAGTAACATATCTCGTTTTACGTGACTTATTTATACTAGTTATGATGGGCCCTGAGCGTGGTGGGCCTCCTCTGACATTTACCAAATTAGGTAATACGGAGTTAAATGGTTGATTATGCCTTAATCATGTGTTTGTCCTCATTAATCATGATCATCGTCCTAATTGTTGTATATACTCGTCTCGGCCGTTGGCCGAGCCGAGAGGTGTAGGACTGATGCTATTCTTTCAGGTCTCGACCTCTGACTGAGCCAAGACGTTATCAGGCTGACTAGTTGGGTTACTAACATGGTCGAGTTGGGCACAAGGGGCCTTGTAGGTTCAACCATCACGGCCGTTGGCACGTCCGAGAGCCGTGGCAAACCAGCTGTGGAAGTCCTTGTATTTTGGTCATCTCGGCGACTGAAATAACCGGGACCAGTGCATGGAAAATACCCTTTGTCTCAACTGTCTCGATGGACGAGAGGGCATCACGTGCTATTTCACGTGGCTGATGGGATCATCCTAGTACACAAACCCCCCAGCCTTGAGGAGCGAAGCAACGTAAAGGGTAGACGTGTCGTTTCATCTATGGCGGTTGGGCATTAAAGAGGAGGAATTTGAAGAGGTGTCGACATGTCACTTCATCTGTAATGGTTGGGACCAATGCACACATAAGTTGTTCGATTACTTCGAGCCGAGACCGAGATCAAGCTTAAGCATTCCAGACCGAGACCAAGGTTACCAAATGAAACCGAGAGCCATCTTTTTTGAGGTACGTGTTTCTATGGCCAACGCTGAGGGAGTCACGGATGCCGAGGCGGTGCAGGTCAGTTCTTCCGGGGGCACAAGTGAGAGTTCTGCCGAGGCCAGATCAGGTTCATCTTCTACCCGGTCTAGTGCTTCGGCTTCGATTTCCAATAATTCAAGAAGCGTTGAAGTGATCCAAGAGTTTGAACGCACCGGGAGTGGGGAGGATTCATCGTCAATTTCTATGTTTGAGGGTCTTCCACGCACGAATAAGGTCAAATCAGCATCTCGCCGTTTCCCTCCCATTCTAATTTTGGGGTATAAGTGGGTTCACGGGGAGGTGGGAAGTGTATACTCACGTTATACCGACAGGAATTCCATAGCGTTGCTAGTTTCTGCCGAGAAGTTTGTAAAGTTTCAGCTCGACGAGGAGCCGTCTCTAATTTTCTTTCAACCATGCCAGAACGATGGAGAGCTGAACCCCGATTTTGTCTTTTTGGATCAAGGGAACTGTAAATACCAGTATTTTTATGTATATGATTATTTGTTTCGAGACTTGGGAGTGACTCTCCCCTTTGATGAGTTCTTCATGGGTGTCCTCTCGCTCCTAAACATGGCACTGACGTAGCTTCATCCCAACAGTTGGGCTACTATGCAAGGATTTCGACAGCTATGTTGGTTCCTCAACATCAAGCCGACACCGCTCATTTTTCTTTATTATTACTCGTCGCGGCCGACCAACAAGGCAAAATGGCTTTCCTTGTTTCGGAAGGTCGATTGTCTATTAAAGTCGTATACCACATCCTACAAGAGATTTAAAGTACGATTTTTCAAATTGATGATCCGGCCAAGCACTGGAAATAAATATTTTTTTGATGTCGAGGGGAAATAACTATTTCCGTTATATTGGACTCGAACGCCATGTAAGTACGATGTGGTGTCGAAGTCACAGATGTCCCCGAAGGAGCGGATTGATCTTGCCTTCCTCGAGCATTTGCCTCGGCCCTTGTCATGCCGATCCTTGGTTAGGTTGCCCAAATCGGCCGAGATAACTCACGATCTAATCGATATAACATCTTCCCTACTTGTTTAAATTTTTGTGTTATCATTGATTTTGACTAATAATGTGCAGGGATCATGACGAGCTACGGAAGTGATGACCTCGACATCCAAAACCTTATCAGTGGTCGAGTTGTGGCTGCGATAATGGCATGGGTGCTGGCCAAAGGCCGACCTAGTGGAAATCTAGTTCCCTCTCCCAAGGATGATGCGGTCGGGCCTACTGCTAAAGGAAAGAAGGGTAAAAAGGATTCACACCGGTCAAAGGCCAGAAAAAGATGGGCCGAGGATGAGAGGGTCGAGGACAAGGCGCGACAGATGAAATAGAAGAGGCTACCGACCTTGTTTGTCCCCCAAGGATTGGTGGGTTCGAGCTTCTTGGCCTCGAATGTCAACACCCAGGATTTTTTGAGCCAAGACCTAACGTCCGAGGAGGGATAGGCAGTCATTGGCCGAATGAGTTCTGCTCACAAGTGGAATTTTTTCTACAAGCTTCAAGTTCTTGCTTTGGCCTTGGCTCAAAGCATTGTGATGGATCCGAACTTAGAGGTCGATGAGCTTCGTCAGAAGCTGTCTGATTCTGAGAAGGCGATGCAAGAAACCTTGGCCGCCCTGACCGATGCTCAACATAGCAGCAGGAAGTACGAGGCCGAGATGAACTGCCGAGGCAGAGTGAACAACAACTTAATGTTGCAGGTTCAACAGCTCGAGAATTCGGTGAAGGCGGAGATCGAGAGGGCAGAACAGCTCAAGGGGGAGTTGGAGGCCGAGAAGACAACTTTCGGGTCTTATAGGGAAAAGGCCCGAAAGAAGGTTCTCTCTTAGCATGAAGCCGACTTTGCTCAAGCGGCTCGGCAGGCTTGCTATTTCAGAGGCTTTGCCCACGACTTCAAGTTTGACATGTCGAGGGACTTCTTCCAGGAGGAATTTGTAAACTTGACTCAAATTCCTCCTAACGAGCAGCCGGACACCGAAACACCTTTGTCGTGCCGAGAGTCGAGTCTGACAGACGAGGAGACGGTGTATGAGGAGGAGCTGGCTGATGAAGAGGAGGGTCCGACCCAGGGAGACTGGTGTTGACTCTTAGAATTTAATAGGTTGTTTTGTAGTTTGGCCGAGAGGCCTTTTGTCTTTCTTTTTGTTGGGCTGATAGTGCCCTTTTTTTTATTGTCATTGTAATTTGGGTTAGTAGAGCCCTATAATGAAGTTTGTCTTTTTAAAATTTGTTATCCACATTGTTGCAAGTTAATTAACCTAAAATTAATTAACCAAGTCACATCCTTGGCCGAGAGGATTCTCGGGAGAGAAGACTTAAAAAATTAAATAAGCCACATCCTTGACCGAGAGGATTCTCGGGAGGGAAAACAAAAATATTTAATTACCAAGCAACATCCTTGGCCGAGAGAGTTCTTGGGAGGGAAGACTTAAAATTGAATAATTAACTAAGCTGAGGGAAGACTTAAAATTGAATAATTAACTAAGCCACATCCTTGGCCGAAAGGATTCTCGGGAGGGAAGACTTAAAATATTTAATAACCAAGTTGCATCCTTAGTCGAGAGGATTCTCGGGAGGGAAAACTAAATTGGAATAATTAACCAAGTCACATTTTTGGCCGAGAGGAATCTCGGGAAGGAAGACTTGATAATTAGTTGAGTCGCATCCTTGGTAAAGAGGGTTCTCGGGAGGGAAGACCTAAGAATAATTTATGCTTAGGAGTGGCCACAAATAATCATGAACTTTATGTATTCATTGATAAATTGATGCCTCGTTAAAAACCTTGTCGGCCAAAAACCCCTTTACACTTTTTTATAAGGGAAAAAAAGACTGGTCAAGGAAAAGAATGCATCATGATACATTTACATGGAGAGTGTAGATACAACATAAATTGATCCTAACTATAGTATGTCTTCAAATGGGTGGAGCTCCATGTCCTTGGGATGACCTTGTTGGACAGTTCTTCAAGTTTGTACGCTCCATTGTTTAGAGCGTGTCGGATTCGGAACGAGCTGTCCCAATTTTTCGATAGCTTTCCTTCTGCGGGATTTCATCGAGCCAAACCTTGTACCCTCCATACTAAGTCTCCCTCGTGAAAGGCTCTTGGTTGCAATTTGGAATTGAAATGGCGGACCATTCTTAGCTTGCAGGCTTCAACTACCACTTGGGCTTGTTGACGGACTTCCTGTAGCACATCTAACTCGACACGTAAAGATTCATCATTGGATTCCTCATGAAAATGTTCTCGTTTGAATGATGGCTCTCCCTCTTCGACTGGTATGATGGCGTCGGCCCCGTATGTCAAGCAGAAAGGAATTTCGTAGGTAGTCGACTGTGGGGTGCATCGGTATGCCCACAGGACTTTCGGCAATTCTTCGGCCCAAGTATCTTTTGTGCTGCCCAAATTTCTTCAACTCAGAGAGAATTACCTTGTTGGCCGCATTAGCTTGCCCATTAGATTGAGGGTGTTTGACAAAGCGAGTGACGATATTTTTCCATACAAACTTTTGAACGTTGGCAGTCGAGATACATGCAAACGATTCGGCTTCTATCCACTTGGTGAAATAATCTACGGCCACTAACAGAAACTTGGATTGCCCTTTAGCTAAGGGGAATGGACCAAGTATGTCTATACCCCATAAGGTGAACGGCCATGTGGAGCTAATGTTGTGCAACTTTGCTGTCGAGGCGTGGATGAGGTTGTCATGCTTTTGACATTTTATGCATTTTTTGACAAACTGGGCGCAATCACTTTTTAGGGTCGGCCAACAGTAATCGGCCCTTAACACCTTGGCCGCCAAAGTCTGTCCGCCCAAATGAGATCCACAGATGCCTTCGTGGATTTCTCGCATCACATAGTCAGCTTGCTGATCATTGACGCATTTGAGTAACGGGGTGGAGAAACCCCTTCTGTACAACTCGCTGGCTACTATTGAGTATCGTGCCGCCTACGCTTGTATCTTCCTTGCCTCGATTGAATTGGTCGGTAGTTTACCGTGGGTGATGAAATCCCAGATGTTGGTCATCTAGGTCTGTTGTGCTTTGGCTACTAGCATGCACTCACCGGCCGCACTTGGGGGGGTAGCTCGAGGTGGATTATGGTTTGGAGTTGTCTTGACTTTCGGCTACTTGCTAGCTGTGCCAATTGGTCAGTTCGTTCGTTGTTGTTGCGCAAGGTGTGTCGTACTTGTACTTCACCGAAATTGTCACGTAATCCCTAAAAGAGATGGTAGTACCACAAAAGGTTCGGGTCTTTGATTTGGAAGTTGTTGTTAACCTGTTCGGTCACAACTTTGGAATCTGTCCAGCACATTAGCTTATTGACTCCCATTTCATTTGCAAGCCTCATTCTGGCCAACAAGGCTTCGTATTCAGCTTGATTGTTAGATGCTCGGAAGCCAAGATGTAAGGATTGTTCAATGGTTATACCTGAAGGGCTTTCAAGAATTATTCCTGCGCCGCTTCCTTGGGCATTGGAGGACCCATCTACGTGCATGGTCCATGATTCATCTTCAAAGTGTCCAGGTGGGGATAACTCATTGACAAAGTCGGCCAGGTGTTGGGACTTGATAGGGCCTCTTGGCTCAAAGCAAATGTTGAATTCAGAGAGTTCGATTGACCATGCCATCCTTTGGCCGACAATTTCTAGCTTTCAGAGCACTTTATCTATGGGGCAATCGGTTCAGACAATAACTTTATGACTTTGAAAACATTGCCTCAGTCGCCTCGCGACGTATATGAGTCCCAAGGCCACCTTTTCCAACAGTTGATAACGCCACTCTTACTGTACTCGGCTGATGAAGTCAATGGGTTGCTGTTGACTGTCTTTTTCCTGCACCATGACAGCACTTATGGCGTCATTGGAGACTGCTAGATAGATGATTAATTCCAGCCCTAGAACCGACTTTGAACGAACCGGTGGGGTGCCGAGGCGGTCCTTGAATTGTTGGAAAAAAGCTTCGCAATCGTCTGTCCATCGGAAATAAGCTATTTTCTTTAGCAACGCAATTATGGGCTTGGCCGTTTGGGCCATGCATGGTAGAAAACGGGATAGCACGTGAGTCGTCTGGCCAACCTCTGAACTTCCTTAAGGTTCGTCGGGCTCCTTATGTCTAGGATGGTTTGACATTTGTCCAAATTTGGTTCTATGCCTCGGCTAAAAATCATGAAGCCCAAGAACTTTCCTCCTGAAACGCTGAACACACACTTGTCGGGGTTGAGTCGCATTCAGTGTTGTTGGAGTGCTTGGAATACGTCGGTTAGACTGGCCATATGATATAGGAGATCGGTCGACTTAACAACCATATCATCAACTAAATCTCCATATTTTTACCTATCTGCTTGTGGAAAATTTTGTCCATGAGTCTCTGATAGGTAGCCCTGGCGTTCTTTAGTCCGAACGGCATCACTCAATAATAGTAGTTGGAAAATTCGGTGACGAATGTCATTTTCTCCTCGTCCTGGGGATGCATTCGAATCTGATTGTAGCCAGAATATGCGTCGAGGAAGGTCAAAAAATTATGGTCGGCTGCACCATCAACTAATCGATCAATATTTGGCATAGGGTAGGCATCTTTGGGGCATGCCTTGTTCAAGTTGGTGTAATCGGTGCACATCCGCCATTTACCATTTGGCTTCTTGACCATGACTACATTGGCCAACCAGGTGGTATACTGGACTTCTAGAAGGACACCAAGAGAATAGGTCGTTGTTCTTAAAAATGACTTGTCCAATTTTTTGTTTTTCTTTTTTGGACAGGCCAATCCCCAAGTATGTGACCTATGATTTGGTCAGCCCAACTTGAAGTGGTTGTCTGTCTTCGATAGGTTTGACCCTCTCATCCTACTCCATTTGAGGGTCGAAGTCCACGACTGTTGTTGAATCATGCTCTTGTGCTACTGTATGTACACATTTGACTTCACATGAACTGGCCTCTTCAAGTAGCGATAGCCAAAAACTGGCGAAGTAACATTCCCTAGCCGCTTTTTGATCGGCATGGATTGTGATGATTCGATCCGACTCAAATGGAAACTTCATTGCTAAGTGTGGGGTTGATACAATTGCTCCTAGCTTGTTCAAGAAGGGTCTTCCAAGAAGTATGTTGTATGACGTGTTGGCATGTACAACCACATACTTCACCGAAATGTCTCGGTATTCGGCCCCGTCGAAACAAAATCGAGTAGACAACTGAATGTACCCCTTTGTGTTAAGATGTTCTCCTGAGAATTCGACTAACGATTCTTTATACGGACCAAATCGACTTCCGGAATGCCCAGCTATTTGAAAGTGTTCCAATAAAGGATGTCGGCCGAGCTCCCCTGATCAACCAGCATCTTGCAGACAATGCAATTGTGAATTTCAACGCTGATTACCATGGGATCGTCTTGGTCCAGGTCAATGCCTTTGATGTTGGCTTTGGTGCAGGTGATAGCCGGCATTCTGCAGTGATGGACCTTTTTGACCGCATGTACGACTCAGACAGCTCATAGGTGTCTTTTTTGAGCTGAGGAGGTGGAGCCACCACTTGCAAATCCGTCGGCGATGGTGTTGATGACTCGCCAAGGCTGGGCTGCCGGTTCCTCCTCTCTTTGATCCCTTGATTGGTTGCGCTCCCTGTAAGGGGCGCCTCTCTGTTTTCTCTTGCTCGGGCTGATCATGGTTACGAGAACAGTAGGTGTGCCAGGACGGAGTGGGCCGATCCATAAAACCTTGGAGTTGTCCTTGCTTGATCAAATCTTCAATTTTGTCTTTGAGGGTAGTGCATTCTTCAGTTGAGTGCCCACGATTGTGAAGGTATCTACATGACTTGGTTGTGTCGGCTCGAGGGGGATTCGAGGCTCTTTTGGAGACTGCCAAGACCTTTGATGCGAGTGCTTGGTCGAGTATGGCCGCTCGGCTGGCGTTCAGCAGCGTGTAGTGGGCGTGTCTCAGCCCTTACGTAGGTATTTCACGGGGAACTAACTCCTTTGGACGGCTTTAGTATGCGTTTTCTACCGGCTTTTTAGCTTTGGTCGTGATCTTCGTCCAGGCTTGGTTGCAGAATTTCGCGAGTTCCTCCATCTGCATGTACTTGTCGGTCCGCTGATGCAAGTCGTCCATGTCGGTTGGTGGTTTCTTACAGATGTTGTTGGCGAAGGGTCCCGATTTTTGGGCTGTGGTGAGGTGGTGAAGTGCTACTTATAGGTTTAGGTCTCAAATTTCCAACTCCGCTTTGTTGAATCGACGTATGAAAGTTGTAGACCCCTAAAATTGTCCGGGTCGGAAATAAGACTCGAAGACTCTCGAAGACCGAAGGAAAGTCAGCCAGAAGGACTCCCAGAAGACCATAGGATGACTATCTGTAGGTTTAGAGGTCTTAGAGTAGCCAAAAATAAGAAAGTGGGAGGTTTGGAGCTCAATACGGCCTCCTTGGAGTTCAGTACGGCCGTACTGCACATTTTGTACTACAATACGGCCGTACTGAAACCAATACGGCCGTATTGAAGTTTCTGTATTTCAATACGGCCGTACTGAATTCAATACGGCCGTATTGAAGTACAAAAACTCAATACGGGCCGTATTGAACCCAGGGGCCGTACTGCGCCTCATCCCTATAAATAGGACGTCATTTGGACGTCATTCCACACTTTTTCCAGACTTCTGGACCCTCTTGCTGAGTATTCTGGGGTTTTTGAGCAGTGTTCTGCCCTAGAATTCTCTCCGAGAGTCGATCCGACGAAGTTCTTGAGTTCTGAGCATTTAGCTTGAGAATTCGGACTAGTCGAAGGGAAATCTTTTTTATTTCCATAGTAAATATTAATTTTTAGGAAGGAGCGAGCGAGCTTGTAGAGGGAGGGAGCGCCAAAAAGCCTCCTAAACTTCATTGAAATATATAAAAGCACGCTTCAAAGGTTTCTTTCTTAAAATCCCTTCTTTTACTGCTTTCTGATTGTTGCATATTTAAATTCGTCATTATGTAGATATTTAATTTATAATCGCTTATAATAAATAAGGGTAATTTAGTAATTTTACACTGTTATTTATGAAATAATCCGTCATAGGGAACCCGAAAGGGGCGTTGTGGGGTGCTAACACCTTCCCCGCACGTAACCGACTCCCTTACCCAACTCTGGTTGTAATGGCCAAGGTTGATTTGCGAAAATCAATTGCCTTATCCCTTTTTCCAATGTTTTGAGTAAAACATTGGTGGCGACTCCAAGAACCCTTCTTTTTGTGAAAACCACTAATCCATGGAGGGTCCCGCTTGGGATTAATATGGATTGGTGAATCATTTAATAAAATTGTTAGTTCGATGAGGTCTCAGTTTGAGAATAAGTCGTTCTAACAATCCACCACTTTTCAAACTCTTAAAAAGAGTCCGACCATCGTCGCGAATGCCAAGGTCCGTTTCGGCGGGTGGCGACAGATGGCGACTCCGCTGGGGAAGCCTCGAGAGTCAGTCCCATTTAGTGATGGATTATTTCAAAATAATAGTTTAAAATTACTTTATTACCCCTCACTTGTATGATAACATGTTTATCTATTTGGCTTTAATAACTGTTGTATTTTTAAATTTACGCAATTGTTTGAAATACAAACTGTACACAAACCTTTGCACACAACAGTTCCCTCTATACCCGGGGGCATGAGTGGTAATCCATAGGGAGTGGATGTTAGTACGGCCGGTTGTCGAATGGGTCTATAGGTGCCCGTAGACCGTTGTCGAAAAACATCACTCAAGCTGATAACCATGAACTCAAGTCCGACAGTGCGTTGGAACTTTCCATCGGCTTACGACGAGAGGAATTGGGTCCCTATAATGGGGGCACCTTGGGGGCCTCAGACCGGTGAGAACAGTTAGAACCACCTTGAATATGCACTTTTCTGCAGGATACCCCTACCTCGTGATTCGCTCGTGACTGTTCGTGGATGAGTGAATTGTTTGTGCATTGATTATGTGAAATTGTTTGAGCATACATTGCATTCTTTAAACATACAACATTCCTTTTTAAAATAAGAATAAATAGGAATAAAAAATCTTCCATTACATGGTGTTAACATCTACCTTCATCACATTCATATAGGTAGTTTCCCTTTTTCACCCAAAAAAAAAAATACAAAAAAAATATACCCAAAAGAAAAATAAAGAAAAAAGGGTTATTTATCCAAACTAAGCAATATCATGCATCATCTTAGGGACATCCCGAAAACATGATAATGCTTAGTTGAATAAACACAATGCATGCATATTCATCGCCATCATCTCATATCATGCATCATTATCAAAGATCATGGAGGGATCTAGGTTTACATTTCATACATCCCTCCTAGTAATTCATTAATAATCATTAATAAAAAGAAAGAATTAATCGATGCGTATAATCAAAGAGTGGATCGCACGCCATTTGTTATCAAATGCAAAACCAACAACTGCGCCAAGCGAGCACACGACAACTTCGTTGTTGGTAATCAAGACGAACAAAGGGGAAGGTCCGACACCGTTAAGGATCACTACTCCAAGGCCTTTTCCCTACGAATCAAATAAGGCTGCGCCATGGATATACGACATCCATTTTTCTGCCGACAGCGATATCTCCAACATCGCTGGACTTGGGGGCATGACTAGGAGTGGCAGGATCTACACTCCCGAAGATCTTCACGATAAAGCTCCCAAGAATAAAGGAAAAGAAAAAGAAGAGAAAACCGAGGAAAACAAAGAATCCGAGGAGGAGACTGATGAGCTGTTAAAGTTTATCCGACAAAGCGAGTACTCCATCGTGGATCAACTTCATAGGACGCCAGCAAAGATTACTCTGTTGTCGTTGATCCTATGCTCCGAACCGCATCGGCAAGCTCTGTTGAAAGTCTTGAACGAGGCATATGTATCGCATACTATCTCCCAAGACAAGTTTGAGGGGATCGTTAGTCACATCACGGCTAATGATCACCTCACTTTCACCGATGAAGAGATCCCTGCTGAGGGACCAAATCACAACAAGCCCTTGCACATCTCTGTAAAGTGCAAGGAATATCACATCGCAAAAGTCTTGGTGGATAATGGATCTTCCTTGAATGTGATGCCTAAAAGAACTCTTGATCAAGTGGCAATCAAGGGAGTCCAAATGCGCCCGAGCAACATGATCGTTCGAGCCTTCGATGGTTCTAAAAGAGAAGTGGTGGGAGAGATCAATCTTCCAATCCAAATTGGACCCACTATCTTTAATGTCGAATTCCAAGTGATGGACATTACTCCCGCATACAGCTGTCTCCTCGGCCGACCTTGGATTCATGATGCGAAAGCTGTTCCCTCTACGCTCCACCAGAAAGTCAAATTCATAGTGGATGACAAACTGGTGACCGTACAAGCTGAAGACGATATACTCATCAGCAAGCCGTCCACCATACCTTACGTGGATGCAGCGGAGGAAGCTCTAGAAACCGCCTTCCAAGCATTGGAAATTGCCAATGTTGAAACGTTTCCCCGAGAAATGAAGAAGGTAGCCTACATGCTTACCAAGAACGGATACTTGCCCGGACAAGGACTTGGCAAGGACTCCCAAGGAATTCCCGAGCTACCCATTATCAAGGATAATCCGGGGAAACAAGGGTTAGGATACAACCCTAATAAAGATCAAAGGACGAAGAGGAACCAAGATCCTTCTCGACGTTCTTTAAGCCAGATCTTTAGGAAGGCCGGTTCACAAGCGTCAAGGCCGGTCGTCGTCATCAAGTGCTTTTCTCCTTCCGATAGGGATGTATAGACCTGATGACTATTAGAGATTACTCCTCGGGGACAGCCCGACCCCCGAGCCTCGATAGGGCACATGTTTCCATTATGATTATAATAAAATCATTCTTTATTCTTTCTTATTGCTTCTTTTCTTGCTTGCAATAAATCTCTAAGCCACAATATTTTTTAACCCTGTTTGAATAAACATGAATGAGGTTAAAATCGTCTTAAATAAACCCGCATCATTTTTATGTGGAAGTGTGTGACAACTTGGAGCACCTTCCCTTGGCCTCGACAAGTGCCATCATGGATAAAAAGAAATCCTTTAAAATAAAAGAAGCTCGGCAGGAAACCCAAAAAGGGGGCTGCGCAAAAATAAGAGCAAAAGACCCGCTAGGAATCCCACAAAAGGGTGACCTAGGCAAAAATTAGGGTTGCAAAAAATAAACAAAAATAAAGGTCCGCTAAGACGCCACAAAGGGGTGTTTTAGGCAAAAATAAGGACAATCAAAAAAGCAAAAGAAACCCATGATGGTACCATGAACCGAATTCAAAAAGAAAGGTTCAAGGGAAGCTATCTAAGTTGTCAAAATCACAACGTCAATAACAAGATTTTCTTAACTTCATAAGTGTTTAATCAAACAAGCCTAAACACATAAGCCTACCTTGGCCAACCATTCTTACAAAAACCATTTTTGAAAAATAAATCCCCTCTAAAACACAAACTTCAGAACAAAAATATCTTTCCTTTCTTTTCTCTCTTGTCCCAAACGATTTTAGGATAATCTAGTGGAAACATGGAGATATAGTGGTCAATAGGAGGGTTGACACGTCTTCTAAAGGAAGGGGAGGATCACTGGGTTGATGACGCCCATCTCAATATAACACGCATCATTCCTCGGTTACAGAAATTGGCAACGCACAGCCCGTCTAGAGGAATGGCAAGATCCAAACAAAGAAACGCATCGGTTAATTCTTTTGAAAAAATAAATCAAATAGAATTAGGTGCATCATACTGCATACATGCATACAGATGATAGGTGTACTGGAAGATCACTTATTCTCTGTTTATTGAAAAAACAAACAAAAAAACAAAAAACAAAAAAACAAAAAAACAAAAATAAACTTCAGAAAAAACAATGCGCCCGCACTGAAATTAGGGTTACGAACAAATTTTCAACTCAATACGGGCGTACTGAAATGGATACGGCCGTATTGGCCATAAAGAAATTTTCAAAGACCTCATCATGAGGCAATCACATAAAATAGAAAAAATAGGAAAAATTGCTTGTGTATGACAGCAGAAAAATCAACGAAAAGGCAATCTATACAGAAAAAGCCAAAAAACGACAAAAAAGGCAAAAATACAGAAAAAGTCAAAATTCGACAAAAAAGGCAAAGATCCCACATCATACAGAATAACTGAGCCTGGAGAGGCTTGCCGAAATAATACTCGTACAGAATAATTGAGCCTGGAGAGGCTTGCCGAAATAATACTCGTACAGAATAACTGAGCCTGGAGAGGCTTGCCGAAATAATACTCATACAGAATAACTGAGCCTGGAGAGGCTTGCCGAAATAATACTCATACAGAATAACTGAGCCTGGAGAGGCTTGCCGAAATAATACTCATACAAAATAACTGAGCCTGGAGAGGCTTGCCGAAATAATACTCATACAAAATAACTGAGCCTGGAGAGGCTTGCCGAAATAATACTCATACAGAATAATTGAGCCTGGAGAGGCTTGCCGAAATAATACTCCCCAATTGTACAGAATAACTGAGCCTGGAGAGGCTTGCCGAAATAATACTCCCACAGAATAATTGAGCCTGGAGAGGCTTGCTGAAATAATACTCTCTCAGAATAATTGAGCCTGGAGAGGCTTGCCGAAACAATACTCCCTCTTAGAATAATTGAGCCTGGAGAGGCTCGCCGAAATAATACTCTCTCAGAATAACTGAGCCTGGAGAGGCTCGCAGAAATAATACTCCCCAGATATATCTCAGCTTCCACGCTCGGACCAAATTCCCCAGTGAAAGCTATCAAAGCAAGATTAGCAAGATTCCCCAAGGAAGGCTTGATCATCCAAACAGAATATCTAAGTCGAAAGGACTTTGACTTCCTCAGTGGAAGATAGCTTTCCAACTCGAGCGACGAGTGAAGCTAAGCCTGAAGAGGCTTTCTAAATAATACTCTGGGATACATAAGATCTTCAATCCCCATTCGCCTACTCAGAGGCACCCCTTCAAAAAGAGAAAAAATCAAAAATATCAATAACCATTCCCCAAGCGGAATCCGGCACTCAGCCGAACACTGAACATCAAGATCATTCGCCTACTCAGAGGCACCCCTTCAAAAAAGAGAAAATCAAAAAAGATCAATAATCATTCCCCAAGCGGAATTCGGCATCGAGCCAAACATCAAGCGCCAAGATGATCTGCCTAACAGAAGAGGCTAATCACAACAAAACGACAAAATCCCCCAGCGGATGATAGCCTACACAGAGGCAACAAGATCAGAAAACCAAAAAAGAGTCACCCGAATAAGGATAACCGGGATACTCCACCAACGTCGAAAGGACGTCAGCCAATCATAAGGCATCGCTCACATCAGAAAGAGCATCTTCGTGTCTACACCCCAAGGAAACAGAAATTCCTCAATGGGCACCAATTACGCAATGGAAAGTTGGGACACAAGAACCTATGAGTAACTGCACATCCCCTAGACGGATCCCTGCGTTATCCAGCCCACAGCGGCATCAAAATCAAAAAACAACCGTCGAAGCAGCATCGTGGACTGTGGAGACAAAATCATCACAACAGAATCCTCCAGTGGATAACAGCCTACACAGAGGCAATAAAACCAGAAAATCAAAAAGAGTCACCCGAATAAGGACAACCGGGATACTCCACTTACGTCAAAAGGACGTCAGCCAAACATAAGGCATCGCTCAACTCAGAGAGAGAGCATCTGTGTCTACACCCCAAGGAGTCAGAAATTCCCCATGGGTACCAACTAAGCAATGCAAGTTGGGGCACAAAAACCTATGAATGACTGCACATCCCCTAGACAGATCCCTGCGTTATCCAGCCCTCAGCGGCACAAAATCAGAAAAACAACCGTCGAAGCAGCATTGTGGACTGTGGAGACAAACTTATCTCAAAACCCTGGAGAGGGCAAACTCAGCTGCCCATGTTGAGAGGCAAAACCCTGGAGAGGGCAAACTCAGCTGCCCATGTTGAGAGGCAAAACCCTGGAGAGGGCAAGACTCACGCTAGCCTGGAGAGGCGACGACTAATACTCACCCTGGAGAGGGCAAGACTCACGCTAGCCTGGAGAGGCGACGACTAATACTCACCCTGGAGAGGGCAAGACTCACGCTAGCCTGGAGAGGCGACGACTAATACTCACCCTGGAGAGGGCAAGACTCACGCTAGCCTGGAGAGGCGACGACTAATACTCACCCTGGAGAGGGCAAGACTCACGCTAGCCTGGAGAGGCGACGACTAATACTCACCCTGGAGAGGGCAAGACTCACGCTAGCCTGGAGAGGCGACGACTAATACTCACCCTGGAGAGGGCAAGACTCACGCTAGCCTGGAGAGGCGATGACTAATACTCACCCTGGAGAGGGCAAGACTCACGCTAGCCTGGAGAGGCGACGACTAATACTCACCCTGGAGAGGGCAAGACTCACGCTAGCCTGGAGAGGCGACGACTAATACTCACCCTGGAGAGGGCAAGACTCATGCTAGCCTGGAGAGGCGACGACTAATACTCAACCTGGAGAGGCTACTCAACAATTTTCCACCGGAAGACACTACAAGTCAGAAGGATGGCCTATTCCCCGGACAGTTGGGTCAACTCCTTTACTTGTCAACCGGTACACCAAAAAACCGTTTGACTAAGTAAAGGGGGGGCAGCTGTAGACCCCTAAAATTGTCCGGGTCGGAAATAAGACTCGAAGACTCTCGAAGACCGAAGGAAAGTCAGCCAGAAGGACTCCCAGAAGACCATAGGATGACTATCTGTAGGTTTAGAGGTCTTAGAGTAGCCAAAAATAAGAAAGTGGGAGGTTTGGAGCTCAATACGGCCTCCTTGGAGTTCAGTACGACCGTACTGCACATTTTGTACTACAATACGGCCGTACTAAAACCAATACGGCCGTATTGAAGTTTCTGTATTTCAATACGGCCGTACTGAATTCAATACGGCCGTATTGAAGTACAAAAACTCAATACGGGCCGTATTGAACCCAGGGGCCGTACTGCGCCTCATCCCTATAAATAGGACGTCATTTGGACGTCATTCCACACTTTTTCCAGACTTCTGGACCCTCTTGCTGAGTATTCTGGGGTTTTTGAGCAGTGTTCTGCCCTAGAATTCTCTCCGAGAGTCGATCCGACGAAGTTCTTGAGTTCTGAGCATTTAGCTTGAGAATTCGGACTAGTCGAAGGGAAATCTTTTTGATTTCCATAGTAAAGATTAATTTTTAGGAAGGAGCGAGCGAGCTTGTAGAGGGAGGGAGCGCCAAAAAGCCTCCTAAACTTCATTGAAATATATAAAAGCACGCTTCAAAGGTTTCTTTCTTAAAATCCCTTCTTTTACTGCTTTCTGATTGTTGCATATTTAAATTCGTCATTATGTAGATATTTAATTTATAATCGCTTATAATAAATAGGGGTAATTTAGTAATTTTACACTGTTATTTATGAAATAATCCGTCATAGGGAACCCGAAAGGGGCGTTGTGGGGTGCTAACACCTTCCCCGCACGTAACCGACTCCCTTACCCAACTCTGGTTGTAATGGCCAAGGTTGATTTGCGAAAATCAATTGCCTTATCCCTTTTTCCAATGTTTTGAGTAAAACATTGGTGGCGACTCCAAGAACCCTTCTTTTTGTGAAAACCACTAATCCATGGAGGGTCCCGCTTGGGATTAATATGGATTGGTGAATCATTTAATAAAATTGTTAGTTCGATGAGGTCTCAGTTTGAGAATAAGTCGTTCTAACAATCCACCACTTTTCAAACTCTTAAAAAGAGTCCGACCATCGTCGCGAATGCCAAGGTCCGTTTCGGCGGGTGGCGACAAAAGTCCTAAGTGATTCCTTCTTCTCTTGTCAGATACTTACTAAGGCTAGAGAGGTCAGTTGATGAGGTCGGCTGGTGGCGAATTGGATAGTGAACTGTGAGGCCAAGGTGTCGAAAGAGTTGATCAAATTGGTCGGGAGTCATGTAAACCAACTCAATGCGCGTCCCTTCAAGGATGTTAGGAAAATCCGGCACAAGTTGGCATCATCAATTGTGGTAGTTTGAAGGCTGAACGAGAGCTTTGGATGGATGCTTCGAAGGGGGAGGATACCTACAAAAGGCACTCCGACGCAAAAGTCAGGACAAGCACAAATCTCGATGGTAATAAATGAATAGTAACATACCTCATTTTACGTGACCTATTTATACTAGTTATGATGGGCCCTGAGCGTGGTGGGTCTCCTCTAACATTTACCAAATTAGGTGATACGGTGCTAAACGGATGATTATGCCTTAATCATGTGTTTGTCCTTATTAATCATGATCGTTGTCCTAATTGCTATATTTAGTCATCTCAGTCGTTGGCCGAGCCGAGAGGTGTAGGACTGAAGTTGTTCTTTCGGGTCTCAACCTCCGACTGAGCCGAGACGTTATTAGGCCGACTAGTTGGGTTACTAACATGGCTGAGTCGGGCGCAAGGGGCCTTGTAGGTTCGGTCATCATGGTCGCCGATGCGTCCTAGAGCCATGGCAAACCAGTTGTGGAAGTCCTTGTATTCTGGTCATCTCAGCGGCTGAGATGACCGAGACCAGTGCATGGAAAACACCCTTTATCTCGACCGTCTCGATGGCCGAGAGGGCATCATGTGCCATTTCACGTGGCTGACGGGATCCTCCCAGTACACTACTTAAAAAAATAAAAGCAATACATAATTCATGTATAAGAAATATAAATAATTTGTTAATATATCTATAACAGCCTAGACACACCGAAATGAGAGGGATCCAAAAATTATATGAGTGTTAGATCGTGCAGTTGAGGATGAGTTAAAGAAATTAATTTGTACTAATTATACAAATAAGATGTATCTACTATTTAGTAACTTATCCCATAATAACTCTACAGTTAAGCATGCTTGATTTTGAGTAATTTAGGGAAGGGTGACCTTCTAGAAAGTTTTTTAGAGAGTATGCGAGCGAGGATGAAGTACGCTAAAAAGTCTTATGTTAGTTTGTGGCAATAGATGAGAGAAGGAAAATTAATACCACCTAATTATGAGAGAAGATTAAGATTATGACAATAGATGAGAATTGCAGTGTAAAACATTCATGATAACAAAGAACGAATATCAACTTTGACAATTTAATTTTTTGAAATAAGAAAAAGAATAAAAATTACTTTTGGTATGAATATCATCTTTGACAATTTAATTTTTTGAAATAAGAAAAAAAATGAAAATTACCTTCAAATTTTGATGAAAATTGGTGAATATGTAAAATATATTCTTTCTTTTCTATCACTTTGATATGTATGAAAATGAAGGAAAGTGAAAAATTACAGAAATATATATTATATGAACTATAATATTCATATGTTATGGAAAATAACAAAAGTAATAATACATGTTGTCCGTTAGCTTTCTTCTCTTTTGACAATTTTTTTTATGAAATAAGAAGAATAAAAATTACCTTTTTTTATGATGAGAATAGGTGAATATGTAAAAGATATAATTTATTTTCCATTACTTTGACATGTACAAAAATGAAGAAAAATGAAAAATTAGAGAAAATATATTATATGAATTATAATATTCATATGCTATAGAAAGTAATAAAAAGTAATAACACTTATTGTCCTTTCAAATTTTCTCTATTTTATTAATTGATGCTTTGGAATTCTTAGACTAAAAACATATTTTGCTTATGATTTCTTTGAATCCTTCCATGAATTTTGTTCCTCCTATATAAATAAAATAGTGGGAGCAAAGGAATAAACAAATAGAAAGAGAAAAAAAGTTATTCACAAGTGTAAAAAGAATTTAGATATATAGAGGTGATTGTAGAATAAGAGTGAAGTGTCCATTAGTTATGAAATTTAAAAATGTGAAGGGATGAGAAAAAGTTGACACATAAACAAATACACCGATATGACAACATGTAAGATTAGTTTTATAATAATATGTCAATGTAATAGCTTGTAGTTTGACTTTTATATTATAAATAAATATGATTAAAAGAACTATTTCATTCATGTAACTAAAAAGAAGAACACTTTCATAGTTCCATTGATTGTGATTACATTTACTTATCCCAAGAGCAAATTTCGACCAAAGTAGAAAATTGAATATTTGTTTATGGTACATAGTGGCATGGCGTTTTGCAATGAAATTCCTACATTAATGATTTAGCAGCCAATAACATTGGCAATTAACTTAGGGTATACCAACAAGTAACAACAAAAAATTCTACTAGAGTAAAACGAAGTATTGATGATTTGTACTATGGGTGTTAATTTGTTACATTATTATCAACTCAAAAATCAATATTAATTAAATACAAAATGAAATTTAAAATAAATATGCTATACTGTTACAATGTTATTAACCTAAAAACACAAAATTTGTTTCTAAATAAGAATGACAATAAGTATTATCTTGAGTAGATAATCATTCAAATATTATTATTATTATTATTATTATCATTATTATATGTATCTGAATCAAATCATGAGTCAAAAATACAAAACCTATTATCTGACCCATACGATACTAGGTTTTGATTGGGTTAAATTGGATATGACTTGAACATCGAAAAAATCTAACCCAAACTCATAATATTAATTTAGGTCAGTTTAAGTTAGCAGGTTATACATACTTGCTTATACTCTTAATTTGCATTATCTAATAACACCCTTTGAATTTGATTATCTATCATCCAAATGAAAAAGGCACACCATGTACCTTAAAATGGGATGGATAAACTTCATTCCATTGTTCTTATATAAAATAAATTTTTTAACAATTGAAATAGTGTCAAAATCTTTTAAATAATTTAGAGATTTATAATAAAAAAATCACACCCCCAACTAAGTGGGCATTTGGTCTAGTGGTATGATTCTCGCTTTGGATGCAAGAGGCCTCGAGTTCGATCCAAATTTTACATCTTCCCTAAATCAATTTTACATTTCTCCTCTTCCTTATCCTATGCACCACCACTAATCAAACCATTCACTAATTGGTAATCACATTCCCTTTGACTCAAACACCATCAATTTCCTTTAATTAGGGCTTTGATTTCCCAGTTCTTTTGGTGTAGTTCAATCAATCTAATTTCAATTCCCCAATTCTTCAATGGAAAAAGAGTTAGATCGCTCCATTTATGATGAGCGAAAATTCAGCTTACTTTATTTTCTCATAAATAAGTGTTTTAGTTTTTTGTTGTAGTGTGTTGGTTTATGAATCATCATTATTTATTGCTTATCGATTTTGTTTTGATAACTACAAGTTGGTGCTTCTTCTATACTTTTATCGTTAAATTTTGATACTGAGTTCAATGTTATTTAATCCCAAGTTAAGTTTATTAGTGTCTCAATTTTATACATGTAATTAGTTATACAATAAAATTTATTTAAAATTATTACTGCATTCGTATTTTTAAATAGTTATTTAAAGTTGTTTTACACAAACTAAGAAACATAATAATTTTTTATATTTTACATAGAATAATTTTGATGTTTTCTATTAAATTTTCTTTTATTTTTACTTCATAATAAATGCATATTAGTTGTTATGAGTAAATTAACTAAAAGTTAAGTGAAATGTAAGTATATAATAGATAACATAATAATTAATATTGTTTTAAAATTTGAAAATAACAAGTAAATAAATTCAAAATTTTATTAAAAATTTAACATATAAAAGGAACGGATGAGTACTTTTTCTTCTATTCCATGATAATATTAACAAGTCGAGCATAAGAAGAAAAAATAAGTTGTTTTTATTAACTTTTCAATTTAATACTAACTAGAATTTTAACACTTGTATTTCATAGACTAAATATTTATTATAAATAACTAGATTTTATAGTAAAAAAATAAATATTATTTTTAAACATATAAATTATATTTAAAATTTATATATATAGAAAATTTTAAACATATAAATTATATTTTTTATTTAAGATAAATAATTTATATTATGACATAAATTTATTTTTAAAATATTAAAATGTTAATTCATAAATAAATATGACAATTAAATGGTTAAGAAGTTAAAGAATTCATAAAAACATTTTTTTTAAAAAATATTTTCTAAAAATACTATTGCACTATATAATCTTTTAATATATAAAGGTTGATTACCTTTTTTATTTATATTTTAATAATGTTCACAACCCCTACAATCATACAATAGAAATTATAAAGAGACTTAGTAATCATCTCACTACCAACATCTCTAATACATGTCATATGATGAGAAAATCTCACTCTCCCCTTTTACGCCATATGTTGATCTTAGATGCAAAGGATGTGATCTCATGTAGAGTCGTCAACTTTCGTCTAACCCGATGGGCTAGTCCAACAATCCCGTAAATAGGACCAAATTGGGCTTTTAAAAAAGTAGCTTGAATAGAAATTAACCATTTTGGCCTTGCTTGTTTAGCCCAACGAGCCAAATGGCCTTAGGTCAAGATGGCTTATAAGCTTTAGTCTTACCCAATCAAAAATTTTAAAAAATTAATAGTTAGTAATAGATATAGTAAGATGTAACATATGTAATAAAAATTAGATGAAATTGAATAAAAAATGTCTTGTGAAGATGAGGTAATTAAAATATGATTACAAGGACAATGAACAAAATTGATAAGTATTGAAATGAATATTGTATCAATCTTGTATTTGGATGTGTTATTGACTCTATAGCAAAGTTGAACAACAATATGTTGAAAATCTTCATTTAGTATTAGATGTCACATATTGAATAGATTTAAAAATCATCTTCTACCCAATATTTTGCAAACTCTCATTTATACCTATAATTGATTGCATGGTTATAAAGAGTCCCAACCTTCTGTTAATGATAAATTAATAATATGAAGATTGAAATCCTCCTCTTTTAAACTTGAAATTTACAATTAATTGTAGTTATTTACTTTACTTTTTTATTATAAATGCATATTTGAAAGAAGTTGAGTAGATATAATTATTTACGAAACAAAATGAGGAAACCCAACAACTTAGATTGTTAGATTGTTGAAGTTTTAGAGTTGTTGATTTAATTGTGCTTGAAGTATTTGTTGAATTGTTTAGTTTATAAATTTTTGAAACTTCTTTATTTACTTGTGTTGAACTTGGATAGTTAGATTTATGAATGTGTTGAAGTATGAAACTTTAATGTTTGTGTAGTGAATAGTTGCATTTATGACCTTTGTTTATGTCTTATTACTTATTAGTCTATTAGAGTTTGATATATGAACGAGATGAGACTATGACCAATTTTTTCTATGCCAATTATTAATTTACAATTGAGTTGAGACCAAACTATCACTAAATAATTATTAATAGTTTAGGTTAGTTTAGTTCACTAAACAATTTCTTTGTTTTCAATTTACAAAAAATCAGATTTATCATTATTTTTATTTTTGGACCTAAATTTTTTTTATTTTACATTTTTTTATTCATTTTTGTTTAGGGCCAATTTAGCCCGATGGCTTGGTGGCTTGAGGAGGTTAAGCTAAAAAAATCAGTTGAAATGTAATTCAGGCTAAGTTAGGCTGGTCTAATCCCACAATGTGGCCCATGTGGGTTGGGTATGGACATGTTGACCCAACTCATTTGACAACTCTAGTCTCATGTCTCCAAATGAAGTTCCTTAAGGTTGTCTAATAGATCCTTATTAGTTCTCTCTAAACGTTAGGAAGCAAAAACATAAAACTAAAGTGTCTCACCTTAACCCTTCATTCTTACTATTATGATTTGGACAAGTTATTATGTTAGGCATCTAGAGTATAAACCCAACACTTAGCCCATCAACACACCCTTATAATCCAACTCAACATATCTCATTTTATTATTATAAAAACAACTTTTATTTTTTAAAATCTTGAGTGACTAAATTAATTAAACAAAGAAAACAATTCACATATTAATTAATTAATTATTTTATTTAAGAAAAGTAAGATGTTACGAATTGTATCTATTAAAAACTTCAACAACTTTTTACAAGCACTACTAATAAAGAGATGAACTGAATGAGAAAGATGAAACAAGGAAATATAAAAGTTTTATATTGGTTTATCTCTATTACTAAGATCATGTCTAGTATTGATCAAATTTCACTAACTATAACAAGTTACAATAATATTTTTCACAAGTCACTATTGGTTCAACCTAAGTTATCTTTCACTTGCTTCTTTAAGAAATTATCAAAGTATTGTTTTACATAAAGTCTCTTCAAGCTTCATAGAACCCAAGTATTATTTTCAAACAAAAAACTTTTAGGTTTCCTGGTTAAATGTTTGTCGGTGTCATTCATGCTTGTATTAAATATATTTCACTAAATTGTCACCTCTTAACTGATCTAAATAGACACTTATCAAATTTTTATATTAAAGGGAATCATAGGTGTAAAGGAGATCTTTTATGTCAATTAAAATAAGCATTTTGCATTTGTTGTACAATGTTACTTTGCCCATACCTATACCCTAACCCCAACCATCTTCTCTCCCCCACCCCCATGTTTTAATGTCAAACCAACACAACCCTTCCTTCCCTGCAACAATCTCACCCCCTCACCTCGTGACCATCTCCCCCCTCCTTCACATGACGATCTTGCCTTAAACCCTTTTTTTTTATTTTCTACCCCTATCCAACATATCTAGATTTGAAAAAATAAAAACAAAAACCCCCACTCGTGCACCTCTCCAGATCTAAAAAAATAGAGAAAAAAAAAATTAAATCTAGAAAATAAAATAAAATAAAGAGTTTAGATATGAGTTTGAGACAAACTACTTCTCCTCTTTCACCAAACACCTTCAATAGTGTAGAAAAGTTGGAAATGAGAGTAAAAAAAATATATATATTACTTTTATTCAACTTAAAATCGATGTAAAAGCCTTTTTCTTCATTAGTTTTAATTGGAACCAATGTAAAATCAGCTTTTTACATTAGTTATTTTAGAACTGATGTAAAATAATTATTTAAATTTACAAAAATTCCATTGCATCATTTTCTACATAGGTTATTACACATTCAATGTAGAAAGGCCAATACAGAAGGATAATTTTGCACTAGTGAATGAAACATTTTATGTGTAAATTCAAAATGACTTTTTTGTTGAGCACATTCTTTCCAAGAAGTAGGTTTTGTTCTTTTTTGTTTGAAACAAATTAATCTAGTTGTGTCTCATCGATTGTCTTTGATGTGATGTTTTTATTAGTACAGATGTAATAGGTTGGTTTTGTTTGACAAATTTAAGGACAAAACTTATATACAATACCATAGTTAAAGTTGGTGTTCTATAATCATAATGATAGTTTTATCTCATTAATATACGTTACAAGAGTTATACTTTTTACTACTCAATAAATAATGGGACAACTTTTTGTCCTAAGTACAAAAACATTTACTACCATGATATTGTGTCAACACTACCCTAACCCTTACCATCGTCATTGCTCGCCACCATTGTGGCCAACGACCACCATCGTTGTCACCCACTACCACCTTGTCCCTGTGATTATTGTTGTTGCCACCGCCAACACCATTACCACTATCACTAATGTTATTGTCATTATCATAATTCTAAAAACCATCGTCCCTATTAAGATAATAACAATTTATTATGATATGATACTCTTTCAGGTCCTTATCATAATGCACGATATCGAAGGAAATAATGGTATTTTTATAAGGCACTTTACAATTTCTATAAAGATTAATTTTATTTTTCATAGTTTGTCCATATTAAAGATTGCGAGAATATTTGTTTCTTGTTGTTGGATAGTGAGAAGATAATTTGGTAAATAGATGTCCTCTCTCACACTTTTAAACTCTCAATCTATCATTTATCAATTTTATTAGTATTGATGCATAAACTTTGATATGAAGTAATATCTTCTCTCTCTTGAAAATTTAATAATAAGTAAGAAGAGTAAAATTGGTACATAAAGATTTTATTTTATAAATCCAATAAAATCAACTAACATAACTATTTATATTAATTTGTTTGATTTGGTTAAAAATATCTTATAATAAGGATGAAAGGAGGTATTAAAAATGATATTATAATAAATTTAACATTATTTTGTTTGTGTTACCCATTATTCACCAAACAAACAATGCACAAAATAAAAAGTTATCCAATAACTTGAGCATTTGTATTGTGTTGATCTCTTTATCTTGTACCTTAATGTATATCAAACGTACTTTATATGCAAGTTTTGTTCCAAACTTGCTAGTAGGTGAGCTTTGTTTTGTAGATTCACTAATGATGTTTGGATAGCGAAATTGGAATAATATTTTTTTAACAATTTTTATTTCTCACAAGTATCCTTCTTCAAAGGTAATCTTATTTGAGACACATCTAGAAACTAAGTGTGAGCATATCTCTTAGTAGGGACTCGAACTTTGTTGCATTATTAATAATAAAAACATATTTAAGTTAAAAATTAAATAATTTTATCATATATTACCTTGTTCCAATTTATAAGACCCAACTTAGAATAATTGCATGTTCCTTTATATAAGATCCAATTCATATTGTCTCTTAGATTAATTATTTTTAGACTAAAATACTCCTAATTAAAGTGTGTTCTCTTAATTTTGTAAAATGTATTAATTATAAAATCTTTAAAAAAACATGCTCTAATTGGTTAGGAGAAAAATTAGTATTAAATAGAAGAGAAAAATAGTATAGGACGTGTACTATAATTGATTAGAAGATATATGAGTATTAATTAGGAAAAATAAATAATATAATAGTAGTTTTAGAGAAAAATATATAAATAGGAAAAAAATTTATTATCATTTAAGTTAACTACTTTTTTTTTTATTTTTACTTTTCTTAATCTTGATGAATTGGATAATTAGGTCTTTTATATGGGAATAGATCTAGTACTCTCTCTAGACTTATATATAAGCAAAAATAACTAATTTTACCCTGATTAAGAAAGTTCATAAAATGTATTTAATTTTTAGAAATTTACATAAAATTTAAACTGCATTAACTAAAGTATTCTTAATCACAATCATGATACATAGTATTCTTATTTATTATCGTATAAGTATTTTTGAATTAAAAACATTAAACAGGGTTGATTTGATTGAAATTTACGTATATTTTAGTCCAAAGTTTTTAAGAATTTTTTGTTAAATATAGATTTAGAGGAAATACCAATATTAATATATTGTATCACTACCAGAGCAACAAAGAATGAGGACGAGTAAATAGGGTGGTGACCAACCAATGCCATAAGGGCTTGTGCGTCATACATAAGCTAATTGATTGAATTAATTAATGGCGATAAAAATGACATAAAATGCTATATTTAGTTATTTGAGAGAAAAAAAAAAGATATATTAACTAATTAATGAGAATAAAAATGAAAAAAAAGTTAATATCTTATTAACAAACTTATTTTCATAATACTTCAAGTAGTTTATAAAAATAAGTTACAAACTACTCCCTCTATTCTTTGTTATAATAAAAAAGAACACACTTTTTTTTATTATATATAAAAAAATTTCAATTATTTTTGTCTCATTTAATGATACTTTTTTCTAAAATATCTATCCTTTAATTCATGTTCTTTCAGTTGCACTATCTCTTTTAGTATTTATAACAAAGACAATTTAGACATAATTTTAAAAATCGGATCGGTCATCAAATCAGTTAGGATACTGGGTCAGTGAGTCAAAGGTTGAACCGTTTGGTCACTAATTGAATCACATGACCCGATTTTTATTAATATTTTTAAAAAAATATTTATGTTAAATATATTTTATACTTATTAATTTCACTAAATTCGTATCCTATTTTAAATTTCAATTTATATCTTATTTAAAATTATCTTTATTTTTATTTTGTATAAAGAAATACATAAAAAAAATTACATGTTAAACTGTATATTAAAAATATACTTGCAATTGATACTCCTAATTAAAAATATTTACAAATTAAAAATATAAATAATATGTACATATATAATATACTTGCAATTGATATCACAAAATAATATATGTAACATCTACATAGATATTATATTATTAAATATATAATTTAAAATTAATAATATACTATAAAAGTTATTTAAGTTGCATATATTACAAACAAATACAATAGAACACGTGATCATTATTATGTTTGATAAAGCTTTTTGCTCTTCCATGTGCAGGATTCAATTCCCATTATTATTTTTGTGGTTTTTGGTTCCTTAAAAAAAATTGTAATTGAACTGATTTAACCCATTGGTTCACTGGTCGAACCGAAAAATTGACTAGTTCACTCTGGTTTGAAACGGATCGAATGCATAATTGATCCAACTCAAGGTTCGGACTGACTAGACCACCAATTATCGATTCAACTGGTCCAACTGGCTAATCTAAGCTAGTTTTTAAAACACTGAATTTAGGAAGAATATTATAGACTTAATAAAATTTAATGCAGATAATTAAATTTCTTAATATGCATAAAATATGTGTTTTTTTTTGCTTATAATAGATAACAAAGCAAGTACTAAAATAAGTTTGTTTACCAAACAAGTGTATTTTGGTCAAACTAGCTTACAAGTTCTTCCAATATTTTTCCAAACACACTCATAATGAAGTTGTTTGATAAAGATGAAGTATGAAGGAAAGAAATTAAGTGTTAATGGGCCCCACTTAAAAACTTTACCGCACTTGCACGAGAAAATAGCCGTGAAATTTGTATAAAGTTAAAAAAGAGACTAGATATAACGCTACTACCTAAGATAACTTATTCACCATATTTTGAGTCTTATCTCAGCCACTGAGTTGCTTGCATTTGCTCTCGCTAGATTTCATCTGATTTGCTTCAAACACAGGTAAATAAGAATGATATCTATTTTATGTTTAATATTGTGTAGTCCATTCGATTTCTCTTTACCTTTTTTTCCATAATCAAATTTTGATGATCTTGATTAGGGATGACAAATATACTCGTACTCGCAAGTAATACCCGAACCCGTCCCGACTTTGACGGGAAATACCCGGTTTGACCGGATATGGGTACGAGTATGGGTAAAACTCGATATATTAAATCGGGTACGGGTACGGGTACGGGTACGGGTATGTACTTACCCGCCCCGTACCTGTACCCGTACCCGTCCCCGTTCCTATTTTTAATTTAATACCCACTTTCAATTTAATTATATTAAAGAATTTTAATATTTTTTTATGTGAGATTATTTATTATAATATGAGATAGAAAAATAACCTAATTATAATTATAATATAATTAAAAAAATAATTTAAAAATATTATATTTAAAAATAAAAATAAAAAATAAAAATTTTGACAGGTACGGGTACGGGTACAGGTATACCCGATACCCGACGGGGACGGGGATAGAGATGAAAATCATATACCTGACGGGTACGGGGACGGGGATGAGTTTGGCTCGCGGGGACGGGGACAGGTATCATGAAACCCGTACCCGCCCCGCCCCGTTGCCATCCCTAATCTTGATAATAAATTATTTTTCATCTGCTTATTAGATCTTGATTTTGGTTCTTCAGATGATAATCGATCACTGACAATCAATTATCTTTTTTAGTGATTATGCCTAACTGGATAATTAATTTTTTTATCTTATAATCGATTTTTGTATCTCAAAGTCCGTGAAATCAATTTTTGTGAGCAAGAATTGATTTTTATGGTTGAGAATTTCAATTATATGCGAGGTTCTATGTTAAGGAAAAAATTAGGGTTTTTTCTCTCTCATGATTTGACTTTTATTTATCTTAAACTAAACAACTGAAAATTTTAGGCTAAAAACCTATTTTGGTCCTTTATAATCTTTTTTTGTTTCAATTTAGTCCCTCATTAATTTTTTGTCTCAATTTGGTCCCAAATTAATTAATTGGTTTCAATTTAGTCCCAAATTAATTAATTAGTTTTAATGTGGGACTTCCGTCTAAATTATTTAAACGGAGTTAACTTTTGGCCACGTGGATGCCACGTAGATGCATACGTTGCATCCACGTGGATGAAATTTTTTTTTGAAAACACCTGGACCGGAACGGCCCGTTCTGAAATCGGAACGGGCCGTTCTGGTTGCAAAATTGAAACACCACCAGTGAAGCAGAACGGCCCGTTCTGATTTCAGAACGGCCCGTTCCAAAACTGTGAATAAAATATTCTTTACTTAATTGTGTTTTTGATATTATAATTATGCAATTTTGATCTCTAAGATTTTAATTGAGCAATTTTAGTCCTTAAAAGATTATAGTTGTGTAATTTTAGTCTCACAATTTTTAATTGAACAATTTTAATCTCTCAAATATCATAATTGTGCAATTTTAGTCTTTCTCATTAAAAATTTAATAATTTAATAATTTTAATATATATATATATAATATTTTAAAACTATATAATTGTTTGTTTATTTAAATTAACGTATATTATTTTTTTTAATATATCAAATGATATATATTTATTATTACTAAATAAATAAAATTTATATATTATTAGTATTTTAATATTACTGATAAATTAATATCAATAATATTTTTACTATATTTATAAATAAACTAATAATTTGATAAATATAACTTAATATATATTAATATACTTTTACAAAAATATAAATATATAAGATCAGATATATATTTCTAATTAATATACTTATATTTTTGTAAAAGTATATTAATATATAACAAGTTATATTTATCAAATTATTAGTTTATCTATAAATTTATTAATAATATTATTGATATAATATCGAAAATTATAATATACGTTAATTTAAATAGATAAATAATTATTTAATTTTAAAACATTATATATATATATATATATTAAAATTATTAATTTTTAATGGGAGAAACAAAAATTATACTATTATGATATTCGAGAGACTAAAATTGGTCAATTAAAAATTGAATGACCAAAATCGCGCAATTGTAATTCTTTAAGGTCTAAAATTATGCAATTAAAATGTTGGAGATCACAAAACTGCACAATTGTAATACTTGAGAGATAAAAAATGCAATTAAACAAATATTCTTGATTAATTTTATTAAAAAATATAATAATTTTGAAAAATATTTTTTTATGGTAAAAATTTTAAAATTACTTATTTTTATAAAATATAATTGTCTTATAAATAGAGTAATAATTTTTTCTTTTTCTCTTTCTGTTTGAATAAATATTTAAATATTACTTTATAATTTTTTGCAACTTATTTAAGATTAAAAGAATAAAATGATAAAAATTAATAAGATAAACATAATAAAATAAAATATAAAAAAATATTAATATATTTATTTTATTAGATATAATAACATAATTAAAATTAATTAATAATATATATTTTATAAAATTATTAATATTTTATATATAAAAAAAAACCGGAACGGCCCGTTCTGAAACCGGAACGGGCCGTTCTGGTTACATTTTCAGTGTGTTAATTTTGCACCTGGAACGGGCCATTCCGGATGCAAAATTAATACACCAAAAGTGCACCCAGAACGGCCCGTTCCGGTTTCAGAACGGGACGTTCTGGGTCCAGGTGTTTTCAAAAAAATTCTCATCCACGTGGCATCCACGTATGCATCTACGTGGCGTCCACATGGCCAAAAGTTAACACCATTAAAGCAATTTGGACGGAAAGTCCCACATTGAAACCAATTAATTAATATGGGACTAAATTGAAACCAATTAATTAATTTAAGACCAAATTGAGACCAAAAATTAATGAGGGACTAAATTAAAACAAAAAAAGATTATAAGGGACCAAAATAGATTTTTAGCCAAAATTTTACTATATTTTTCTTCTATTTTTCTTTTCCCTGTCTTTCGCTCTCTCTCTCTTATTTAGATTCATTGAAATTAAACTCAATAACAAGAGAATTTACATCTAACTCATGCATCTTACACAATCAATTGAGTTAGGTCCTTTTACCCTCTTCCTTGTTTTTTATCTACAAAATTTTTTTCTCATTTCATATCGGTCAAATGAGAAGAAAAAAAAATTCCTTTGCATGTTCATTGCAACTTAACATAGCATCAATTATTTTGTCCTTGGGGTCAAGATTTTTTTTGTTCATGAAAGAAAAATTTAGAAATTACAACTAAATAAAATTTGTTGAGAAACGAAAAGTTAAAATGAACAAATTTTAAAATTAAAAATACATTTAATCCTTTATTTTATTAAAAAAATTAAGGGCCATTACTTGTGTTTTTATTTTATGTTTTCACTTTTTTAATTATAATAAAATTGTTATCTTATTTTCAATTTGTTTTTTTTTATCTTTTCAAAGATTTGTGTAAAAAAACACTGAAAACTATGTTTTTGTTTTCATTTTCTCCGTTTCCAATATAAATCTTGAAAATAGGAAATAAATTGAAAAAAAAATATAAATCTCTAAAAACAGGAAATAAATTATAAAAAGATAACAGTTTTGTAATTAAAAAAATGAAAAGAAGGTAAAGGGATCATAATTTATTTTATCTTTTCATTCTATTTCTTAAACTCTTGGTTTCATAATCTAAAAAAACCTAGATTTGTCGTTACACATTCCAATTGTGTGAGGACAAAGATGGCGTGAAAGTAAAGCGTGTAGTGTTTGATCATGTACTCTCGCGAGTGTGGACTCGACCCCTGAACACAACATGAGATTGTAAAATATCGTTGGAGACAAACACAATCTCATTCCCCCATTGTGCTGCAATAATGAAAATCAACAGTGTCCAGTGAAAATGAACTTAATCTGTCACCATCTCGAGAATCCTCGATATTTTCAAACACATTCCACAACTAGAAAATTTCCCACCCTAATTAATGTTACTTCATTACTTTTCAAATCACTAGTTACTAGTATTAATTAATTACTCTTACTATCATTGGCTAATAGCAAAGAGTTTCAATTTATATATATATATATAATATATATTTTTAAATTTTCAATACCCAGAATCACATTCTTCTTCTCAGGTCAATATTGGGATTTAAGGATTCGTTCTGGTTGAGGAGGGCAAAGTAAAAGTTTGCTAAAGCTAAACATTTGTTTACTACCTTTTCATTCTTCAGGTATTCTCTTCTCTTTATATTTATTTATTTATTGATCATATAAAAAAGATTACTATACTATAGCTTTTTCCTTGTTTGTCTCTTTCTTTCTTATTTGTTAAACATTTGTTTATTTATTTATTTTCCATTAGCGGGTAATGTTCTTGCTTCTGTGTTCTAAATCCCCATTTGTGTTATGTCACTCTTTCATTTCGTGGAACCTGAAGCCCTAGAAATGTGATGAATGTATTTGTTTATTTTATATTTTATTTTACGTGTCTTTTGGTTTGCTTGTTTTTATTTCACAGAATAGGTTGATTTTGTTGAGAAAAATTTGATCTTTTTCAATGGGCACGGATGAAAGTGATAGAATGGTCGGGGGTTCATCTTCTATACCAGAAAGCGACAGCATGGTTCAAGGTTCGGAGCAGGAGATGGAGCATAGAGAAGTTCCTGGTGGGGTTCCTGAGAGGGGGGTTGGGATTTCTTGCATTGAAAACCGAGGGTTGGGTGGTGATAGGGTTGTTGAGGAGTTCAAGAGTGTTAGTAGCAGTAGTAGTGTCTTGGAGACCAAGGCTTCGGTTATGAGTGAAAATGATGATCAAGATTTGGCTGATTCTGACACGCAAAGGCTATCCACTTGGTTAAAAATGTCAGAAAGCGAGATGGATATGGTGTTTTCTAATGATGGTGATATGAAGTTGCATTATGATGATTATACATCTGAGAAGTTGGACTGTATGTTTGATTCTGAGAGTCGAGAGACAGAGGCTGCAGTTATGAGTGTGGATGGTTCTCTAGGGGATGGTGGAGAAGCCGGGAGAAATGGAGGGAATAGTGGTAAGGAAAGGAAGTGTGAAGATTGTGATGGGGTTGTTATGGCTATTGCTTCTGGTAATGAAGTAGCAGAAGCTTCTGGCTTGAATGTGGATGGTTTGGGAGGGTTTGATGCGGAAGATAAAAAAGATGGGGGAGATGATGAACATTTTGATGGGGATGTTGCAACTATTGCTTCTGAGTGTATAGTAGAAGAAGCTGCTGTTCTGAGTTTGGGTGGTTCCGTAGAGGTTCTTGGGGAAGATGGCGGAGATGGAGGGAAGATTGAAGAGGAAGGAAATGGTGCAGATTGTGGTGGGGATGCTGTTACTATAGATTCTGAAAGTGGGGTGGCAGCGGTTGATGTGAGTGTGGATAGTTCATTGAGGGTTGCTGGGGAAGACATAAGATATGGGGGGAAACATGAAGGTTGTGATGGAAACCTTGCCACTATTGTTTCTGAGTGTATAGAAGCGGAAGCTGCTGTTCTGAGTTTGGATGGTTTGGTAGGGGATGAAAGGAAAAGTGAAGAGAAGAGAGAAGATGCAGTTTGTGATGGGGATGGTGTGACTATTGCCTCTGAGAGGAGACTAGCAGAAGCTGTTGATTTGAGTATGGGAAGTTCAGTAGAAGTTGGTGTGGGAAACATGAAGGCTGGGGGAAAAGATGAAGTTTGTCATGAGAACATTGCAACTGTTGCTTCTGAGGTTTTATTAGCAGAAGCTGCTGTTCTGAGTTTGGATGGTTCAGTAGGAAATAGTGGGGAAGACGGTGGAGATGAAGGAAAAAGTGAAAAGGAAGGAAATAATGGAGAATGTGATGGTAATGTTGTGACTGTTGCTTCTGAGAGTGAAGTAGCAGAAGCTGTTGATTTAAGTGTGGATGTTTCGGTAGGGGTTGATGGAGAAGTTGGGCGAGATGGTGGAAAAAGTGAAGATGAAACACAAAATGAAGGTTGTGATGGGAGCACTGTGATTATTGGTTTTGAAAATAGAGTAGCAGAAGCTGCTGACGTGAGTTTGGATGGTTCAGTAGATGTTTCTGGGGAAGTCGAAGGAGATGGAGCAAAAAATGAAGAGGAAGGGAAATTTGAAGGTTGTGATGGTGATATTGTGACTATTCCTTCTGATAGTGGATTAGTTGAAGTTGCTGATTTGAGTGTTGATGGTTCAATAGAGGTTGATGGGAGAGATGGGGGGCAAAATGAAGAAGGAAAAACTGAAGCTTGTGATGCTTCAATTGAACCTGCTGAGTTACTCTCTAATGTCAAACAGATTGCAAAATTCACTGATCATTCTAGTACTCCTGATCTTGAGTTATTGAAAGCTCAGCTTTCTGCATTTTATCATGCAAAAGGGGGTTACAAATTACCTGATTATGTGGATCCCCAGCCAATTCCTGGAGTAGATGAAGCAGTCGCTGTAGGTCACGGTAAAAGTATCGTGGAAGCACCGGTCCAAGGGCCAGTTGAAGAGGATTGCTTTGGCTTGCCAGCAAGCCCGGAGTTTGATGAACTGGGTCATGTTGTGGGGGTTTTGGGGAACATCTCGAACCATAAAAGAAAAAAGAAAAGCATAGCCGAAATTATGGGGGAAGACAGAGATGTTCTTTCAGGAAATAGGGAGGGGAATGCAGCTGAGGAAATGGTGAATGCAATTGAGTCAAATGGTGGAAAGAAGCGAAAAGGTGGTGAGGATGGAACTGCATCTAAACCTGTTCATAAGAAGAAGCAGTTGCTTCTTGATCTTGACACTGATGAAGATGTGTTAGGTGCTGAAAATGATGGTGGCGATGGGGGCAAGGAAACTGATGAAGGGAAAAGCGAAGAACGAAATGAGAAGGGTTATTTGTCCAGAGAAAGGAAGAAAAGCAAGTACTTGTCCCCTCCTTTTACTACTTCATCTAGGGGGCACATGGAGGGATATATTGAAACAAAATCCCTTAAAGTATCAAGGGAAGCAAAAGTATCTCAGAGAATAGCAGGAGCTGCTGACCTGCATGCTCTTCCAGTTTATAAGGGGAGGTTTTTTGATAGTTCAAATTATCAAATTGAAGATGATGGGGAGAAGATTATTGATCCAGATAAAGTCCAGGCTCCTGTGGAGGAAGTTCTGTCCCAAGTCAGAAATGCAGCTATTAGTCCACAAATTCGCAGGCAAGGCACTTCTCTTGATCAATTTGTGGACTTTACTTATGCCTTCAGAAGTTCCATGTATTGCGAAGGATTGCTAAACAATGTATACGAGAAAAGTCAACCTGGAAGGAAGAGAAAGAATCCAGAATCTGGACATGGAATGTTGGAAGATGCGAGTCACTCATCACCAAAACAAAATTCTGGACCAAAGAGGAGAAGAAAGGAAGCAGGTCCAGGCATGGCAAAATCAAAGAAGGGAACTGATCAAAATGCTGCAGGTGCTGTTCTTATTGTTTCATTTTGGCCAGGATCTACTCTGCCTTCTAGATCTGATCTTATCTCGGTGTATGGTAAGTTTGGAGCTCTGCATGAAGCTGAAACAGATATGTTCCGCGCCAATTTCACAGCTAGAGTGTCCTTCTTAAGAACTTCTGATGCACATGATGCCTTGAACCATTCACTAAACAACAACCCTTTTGGATCTTCTGAGGTCACTTTTCAGCTTCAGTATTTGTCTGATGGATCCAAGTCTGAAGAATATGGTGAAAGATCAAAGCACAAACCTTTGCCAGGTGCCACACCATTGTCACAGGGTAGTGAAGCATCCAAATTGGTCTTCATTCAGCTGAAGCTTCGAGGTCTGACCTTGATACTAGATGCATCTGGTGGTGGCAAATCTCCTGATATGATGGCAAAACTACAGAGTGAGATGAAAGCTCTCTTGGAGGATGTTAACAAGATGGTCGAAGGTCCTTTGGTCTAGATGAACACAAGGAAGACTAGTCATTATGTTGCAATGATTAGGGTAGGTTTAGTGATAATATGCCCTTTTTGTGTTCTGTCGTAATCCGGGGCTCTTTTTATTTGACTTTTTGGCTTATCTTTAATTTTGATAAAGTTGGTCGGTATAGTTTAATTATTTAAGGTACTTGTTCAGGATATGAATTCGTTGCATGCAAACTTATATAGATTTCAACATCTTTAGATTTTTCAATCTCATGGTAGTAATATGCAAACAACTTTTTAAGATAAAAAAATGTTATTCTTTGTCTATAATGTCGTTTTAAATTCTTCGTTTTGGGATGAAATGTACCCTTGATGATAATAGTATGACATGATTGTTAGTTTTAGTTTTTATGGACAAGTCTTTTGTTTTAAAATAAATTTCAGCATTTTAGTTTACCTTTTATTAACATTCAAGACTAATTTAATAGACTTTTTTAATAATTAAAATATTATCAAACATGATTTTTGCTACTTAGGAAATTATAGGCAATGTTTCAAAAATGAAATTGAGAACTTGGGAATTGTGTTGCCAATTGACAGAAGCTTGGAAATTTCTATCAAATGGTTAGCCTGTTATTTGAAACCCAACCATTATCTTCATATTTAATATCATAGACAAATGATTTCTATCAAGTAGACAACACGCAAAGAGCAATTTACACCATCCAATGAAGAACAATAGATTATGGCCTGGCAAAATAATGCATCACCTTGAATAGCAATACTACACCTCCAACTCACAATTACAAATAACATTAACATAGGTAGATTGCTTTATACACTAGAAGAAATCAACACATCGTAAAATTACAAGCTCCGCGGGTAAAAGGAACATGGACAAAACAACCCACCAAAAGTTGGATTTCATGCTCGTGTTCCCACATCGAAATTCAATTCTTTTTCTTTTAAGTAGATAAGCATAGGTAATGTATCTTCAATGTCTGGTGTGTAACAAAATATCAGTCATCAACAGGGTCCTGGGGAGTTTCATCAGGTTTGCGTTTGATAGTAATGACAGGGCATTCAGCATGCTTCCAACAAAATTCACTCACAGTTCCAACGAAGACCCTGTAGAAAATGTTCACCAAAATTCCTCAATAACATATCTCAGACTATATCAAATTCTAGGAGCTTCAATGCACTCAATATCAATATTCATACAAAAATCAAACAATTGGGCATACTTTTGAAATGGTCCAAGACCTCGGCTACCCACAACCAGAAAATCTGGCCTTAATCGTTGCACTTCATGACAGATTACTTCTTTAGGATCACCCTGCATAATCCATGCTTGACAGACCACCTACAAATACACCAACGTTTAGCTTGTGGTGAAGAGTATTACAAATCATTGAGGAGTAAAATCAAGTAAACTATCAATTTCATTCCTATATTAAAACAAACTACGTAACTCAAGTAGTCCTAAAACTATTAGAAATCACGCTATTTAGTCTTCCAAATATTAAGAAATCCTTCAAATTGGTCCTTGAATTTTACTAAAATACATCAACTAAGGGACTAAAGTGATGAATATTCAACACTTCAGAAGTCAGAACTAAAACAGTTTAATTACTTTAGGAATCACTTAGGAGAAAGAGTAATAGTTCAAGAACGAAATTGATATATATATATATATATATATTTTTTTTTTTTTTTTTTTTTTTTTGTGTGTGTGAACTAAGGATATCTCGCAACCAATTATTGAAAATTAATTCCTTTCAAGAAAGCTATAGAGATTACTGAAATGAGTTTTGCCTCTCCCAACAAAGTTTAGAAGTCTTCTAGACGCATGGCCAAGGAATTAAACCCCTCTCAAAGAACTCAATTATCTACAAACTGTATCACACCATATTGGTTATTCTTCAACTTACAGAGAAAATAGACTATGCACTGACTATCATTCATTCACAAATCATCATGTATGGTAGTAGGTTTGTTGATTTTTATAACAAGTAAAAATATTAGTTGATAGTGTAAAAGTCATTAAACTCTGATTTATATACACTATCGGTATCAAATAATTTTAATACCGATAGTCAATTGACATAAACATCTAATAAGATTTGATCATTTAATTTCCTGACCCAATTCATTATTCCATGTCTGTCTCAAGTCTAAACACATTTTAGGGATAACTTAAAAGCAACCTCTCTTAACATGTTAACAAGAATGAAGCCAAAGCCTAGAGCATGACACAAAGTTTAAGGAGAAAAAGCACTACCCCAATTTCATGACACCTATTGACAAAGTATTCCAGCAGATGAATCCCTCTAATCCTATCTCTCTGATTCAAATTCTTAAAATCTTCCGGCGACGCGTAGATACTATCCATGTCATCAAAACCTAACACAAACAAAAAACAAACACCACCATCAGATCACACATTCCTTTCGACAATAACAGCTCCAAGAATCACCATACCCAATTCTCGGAAAACACAGCCCGCGTCTAAAAATGAAAAATTTGATGGATTAAAAAGGGAGAGAAGGAGAAAGAGAGAACCATCTTCATCTGGGACTTGAACGTGAAGAAAGAGAAGGTTGAAAGCTGAAACGTTGTTGCGAATGATCTTCTGGATGGTCCATTCGAAAGCCCCTTTGCTGCTGATGGAAGGGTGCGGGTAGCCCTTCATGCTCGACTCGTTCACTGCCACCATTATCCGAGTCACCGAGTCCCCCATCGCTGAGTCAATTCACTTCAACTCGCTGCACTTTCCTTCGACTTTTACTTTGACGTCGCGCTTATATTATGCAATGACCACGGAGAGACTCAAGCACGCGTGTTTAGCACCGTAGCGTACGATAGTAACTGTCTATATGACATTGCTAAACTGCGCATCCGACCGCTACTTCGGACACGGTGCTGTCGTTTTGTCATGGGTTAGCGGGCCCTGGGCCCGGCCTTCCTTTTGTTTTCTGGCCCGAAACATCCAGAACGAAGCGAAACGTCAGCTCACAGTGGTTCGTTTAAGTGATTATCACAAAATGTATTATAAAATTTGAAAACAATGCTTAGATATTGTAAAATAAGAAAATTTTAATTTTTTTATAAAATATTTTTCTCTAAAATTTAAAGTCACTATTTTTTGTCTTTAAAATATTATTTTAAAATAAATAATATTTATTTTATATATATGTAATATAATATCATTTAACATAAAAAAAAATTAATTGAAATGATTACATAATAGTAACAACTAAAAATAAAAATTTTAAATTTTAGAAGATAAAAATAATTTTTTTTATTAGAATCAAAGTCAAAACTTACTTGTTTTACATAAACTAAAAACATATTTAAACTATAATTATATTCATGAATTAAAAAACAATATTCATAAATAATGGCATGTTTATATCTAAAATAAAAATAAAAATGACAAATATTTTAGATTATTTCTCGAGAAAAATTAACTGATATGGTATCAAGTATTTTTTAACTTAACTGGATTTAGCCAATTTTCTTATTATCAATTATTTAATTCTTTGACCAATGTTGTTGAAGTCGATTCTATGATTTATTTAAACTGAATACTAGATTAGTTCACTGATTTTTCAATTGAAAACTAATATAAAAATACATGTGTTTTGGTATGTTCTTTCATTTACAATAGATAGATGTTTCAAATAACTTATGCCTTAATTTCTTATTTGAGATTAATAATGGCTGGTATTAGTTCATTCGGTCTCTGCAATCATTGTATTTCTGTATGGTTGTATTTGTACAAATTTTAGTTCTCTTTGTGCATGTATTTGTAGTTTGCTTTGCGTGATAGAATGGCCTACGTTATTCTAACATGTATGTGTGTCTATATCTACCTTTGTACACGTATATTTTGTTCTAACATGATTGTTGCTTGCTTTGTACACGTAGATGGTGTAATTACCTCAACTTTTGCAATAAATAAGAGTAACCTACTTTTAAAACTAATTACATTTTTAGAGTAAATTTTGGCATTCATTTCAGGCTTTTTATTTAGTGATTTTTCTTAATTTTATTTTTAAAAATAAATTAGGAAAATAATCTTACATATCAAATGTTTTGTTGGAAAGGAAAAAGAGTACATACGATATGAAAATTTTTAGTTTCTTTTAAATTAATATGAATTCGGAAACGTTAGTTTGTTGTGTTTAGTGTACCATTTTTTTTTATAAAAAAAAGTAGTTCTAAAAATATTTTTCTTAATAATGTTTTAAGTATATGTTTTGTTTTACAAAATTATTAAAATGGAGGGAGATGAGAATATGACTTTTTCAAATTGGAAGAAAAAATTTAATCTCATAAAAGAAATCACAATATTATTATCATTATTATCTCTTTTTATATAATTTTTCTTTTGATTTAATTAAGAGGTAGAACATTCTTCTATTATATCGACTCATTTTAAAAATAAAGTAATATTTATACTTGTTACTTTATATTTAAAGCAGGAATCAACCGTAATTTTTTCGTCAAAGAAAATAAGAACAGAATCATTTATGTTAATAATTTTGATCATTCAATTCAATCATATACAGTTTTAAAATATTTTATATTAAATGTAATAAATAATTATATCTAGGAATAAGAAAGACTAATAAAATCTTATAAAGTATCATTTTAATTTTTTAAAAATATTAAAAAAAAATACTTTAGTTTTAAATACCTTTTATTTTTTTAATTCTTAAAAATCAAGGCAATAAATAAGAAGTTGTTTAAAATTTTATTGTCTCAATGTTCAAGAAACGTTTTGGTAAAAACTACGGGGAAAAAAATCCAAAATAGAGAGTGAAAATTTTCGTGATACTAAAGTTAATTTAAATTAAAATACATATCAACTGTAATTGCCTTAAATATTGTAATTATGTATTTTGTGAATTGAAAATAAAAAATTAATTACATTTTGGAAGAATACATTAGAATATATACTCATTGTAATTGTCTTAATTAACATAATTATGTATTAGATATATTTATTCAATAACATTGTTCATTTTAAAAGAGTCATTATTTTATAATTTTTTTTCATAGTTTTTATATTTGAAAACTGAATAAAATAAGTAAAAAGTCTATAATGAAGATAAATTTATATTGGACAATATTTACCTGATTTTTAATTTCTATCAAGATAATTTAGATACTATTTTTTTAAGTAAAATATTTAATATCTTATTTTTTTACTCTAAAACTTAACTATTAATAAAATTTATTTAAATATCAATATGCTTTGATGTAAAATATTTATTTCACATTCGTTAAAATTTCTTGGATTATAATGTTAAAAATAATAGAAATAATAATGTAAATAGTGTAATATAAAAATATTTGAAAATAGAAAAAAACCTATCATCTATCAATATCTTAAAGAATAGTGCTAAAATAATAAAATCAATAATGTAAAATTATAATTTTTAAAATAAATATTGTAATATAAAAGCATCTAAAAAAATAATGATAAAAGAATAATTACATAAATTTATTATCTATCATTACTAATGTGTTATGTAATAAAAGGATAAAAATAAGAAAATCCTACCTTTATATATATACATAAAAAATAAAAATAAAAAAGCACTCTACCTTACAAGTGGATAAAAAGAAAGAATAAATTTTTTCTTTACATAGAAAAGGTGAAAAAGAAATTTAATAAATCTTTTATGGACCCAAAAAAAAAAAATAGAAGCTACAAACTGTGAAGTTCTTGAGTACAGATCGAAGAAGGCATTAGCTGAAGTATTTTCAATGGGTCAAGAATATGTGGTCAACCATTTCCAATGGGTCAAGGCTTTATAGAATTTCATCAAGTGGACATGAAGGTGGAAGATCTCTTCATACCACAAGAGAAAAGGTGGAACCAACAACTAATAACACTAGTATTCTGCACCCAAACAATGCTTCTGCAGTGCTACATGCCTATATTTTCAAGTTGGTCAAGAGGGGGATAAAAAAGTTTGGTGGCTAACTAATAATGAGTTGCACATTTTGACAACTACTTATAATATATTTTTAGTCAAAGAAATCCACTTAATTTTAGTCAAAGCAACTGCATTAAATACAGGAATTTTTTTTTATCATCAATAATGATCTTATTAACTAGAATTAGTTTCATAAAAGATACTTATTATTTGTACCAAACAAATTTATGTGTTATAGGTAAAGTATATATGTATCTATGTTAGACTATCAAGTACAAGAAACACTCGCATATTGTATTGTATAGATGATCTATTTAGTGAGATTTGTATTTAGTTGTTATTGAGTGCAAAAATTTGTTATTATAATATCATGAGTGGAATATGTGAACCAAGAAGGAGTGAAAAAAAAAATATAAGAGCATTAAAAAAAATTGATAATGGTATTTTCTTCTTCTTTTCTTTATTGAGGGGTGGGGGGTGTTGAAGACATGGTGGTAAAATTTGAATTCAGTGCAAAACCTGCTTCCTACATATGACTTGGAAGACTATCCCTTGTTCCCTTAAGAGGCTCAAAGACATTCACATTATTGAAGAGTGTGCAGTGACTAGTGGAGGACAATTTGGCATGGGCCCTATAACAGAACATGAGTTTAGGGTTGTGTTGTTTAAGGACCAAACGTTGTTCTGACTTGTACATCACTTTTCTTTGACAAGGTGCTTCCTTGACCCAAAATCCGGGACATCCTAATTTCCATTTTGAGTACTAGACATGCCCTCTTCAAAAAACATGCCAGTACGTTACCCTATTTTATTACTCCTTTTACCATGTTGCCCCCAATAATGCAATACATTACCCTCTCAAGTTCTCAGCTTTAGACCATCATTGATATCAAAATTAACTCTTATCTACGTAGTACTCAACTTGGTGTCTTTATACAAAAATTTGCAAGTTCAAGTTTAGTGAAATAACTCAACAACAAAAAATGAAAGAATCTCACTTTTTTTTATTGTCATTTGTTTGTCAATATATTTATCTTTACTATTTTTTTTTTAAGATTAGCTTGGACAAATCATTTAAATGAAAGTTGGCATATCCTCTTCCATCTCAAATTAACAATAAAATAAAAACGTCAAATATGCTAATAATTAATAGAGGGATAAAAGAGAAATGGAAGGACATACAATAAAATGTGGTCTTAGTAGAAATACTTCCATTTATAGATCTGTAGATAAAGCATAACATTGGAGAAGAAAATATCTTCCAAACTTCTTATGAAGTTAATACAAAAGGTAAAATAACCACAAAGAGTAAAGACCCCTCTCTAAGTTGTCCTAACACACAGTCTAACTCCAATTTTTATTGGGTATCATCTTATCCCAAGTCTTAATTAGACCACAAAACAAAATGTTCCAAAAGTCTTAATGCCACTACTTACAAAATATTTCATCCCACTTTGCCCTAAAGATCCCACACATGAAACAAAGACAACAATGTATAGACAAAGTTCACGGATCAAAGCTAAAAAGACATGTCCCCAATTCAAATCCTAATAATTCAACAAGTGTGCAATTGAATCAAAGAGCGCGGGAGACATGTACAATGATGCCAAATTGCGAAATCAACATTTTCCAACCTATCAAAGTTAGCCTCAAACATGTTCTTAGTCCTAGTAAATAAGACAATTAATATTCATCTTTAGTTCTTCAAAACAAAATCATCTCTCTTAACTCCAACTATAAAAATGCATCACATGTGATTTTTTACTTTTATAAACGAACCAAAATGTGGTAAACTTTTATGAAACAAAAAGATACATTTCTATAAACAAGAGATGAGATTATTTTGAAAGACCAAAATCAAACATTATTTAATATTTATAAAGACTAAAAACATGTAAGTCCTAAACCTCAATCCTTAAAAAAAAAAAAAAAAAAAATACCAGTTAAACAATACCATCTTGAATCTTCCATGGTGTTGTGGATTGGCTCTCTCCCCCAACCCAAAATGATGAATCCAAAGAACTAATCATCATGAGAGGAAGAAACCCTCCCAAAATCCAAATGACGAATTTGATAAAGCTCCCTCCAAACCTTATCACCATCAAACCCACTATCGATTTTCCCAAGAGAATCACAAACAATACCACTATTACCTTCACGAGTGTTTCTCTCAAGCACAACATCATCACCACCATGATGATGACCCCTTTTGTTGACTTTCTTGTTTTTCTTGTTCTTGTTTTTTTTCTTCCTCCCCAAACACTTCCTTCCCACCACACATGGACCCTTTAAAAGGGCCAAGGCGAAGCAATGCAGCACAGCGCAGGGACAGCAACAGACGGCGACGCAATCCGCCACGTAGCCGCCGCAGCATGAGCGGCAATACTTGCCCGAGCACTTGATCAAATCCCCGCCACCTTCATCCACCGTTGCGAACCTGCCACGTGGCCTCTCCTTCCTCTGATCACCGTTCATCGTTGTCCCCTGCGTATGCAAATGCAATGCGTAGGCCTTTTATATGTTACACAAATCGCCAACTTCAAAAGCGCTTCTTATTTTCATTTCACAAATTGTTATTATTAAATACTTTACAAATGATTTTTTTATATTTATTTTAATAATTAATTGCATGTCACATAAATATTAATTGAAATTATACTGATTTAAGATCGCCTTAATAAATTTATTATTAAGCAAGATGATTCATGTAATATGCTCATTTTTAATAAATTTTAATTAATAATTTTAAATTTATTAAAATGAGGAGTGCGAGTTATATATTACTACTTCACATGTTCTTTTGAAAATATTTTTATTATTCATTAAAATTTATTAGAAATTAAATTTTTTTAAAGTTTTATTTATTGTTTAAGAAATTCATTCATGATTTTTAAGTTTTAATTAAATTTAATCAATAATAAAAATGTGTTAAAGACGATATTTCATACATTCCTCATAAAAAAAAATATATGTTGGTAATATGCATGCTTCTTATTTACAATAAAGACAAAATATATATATTTTTATAATAAATTATATATAAGTATATATAACTATGAAGATGAAAATGTGGAAATCTTTATGATTGATTTAGCAACGAGAGAATTTGAATGAAATGCACACGATGTTATATTCAAACTTTGATTGTAATTCCGATACATAAAAATAAATAAAGATAAGAATATGTGAAATAAACATATGTAATATAGTAGAAATATTGGGAGAAAAATAATAAGAGATATTAAATTACTCAAAAATATTTCCTTTTTTATTTATAATACAACAGGTCTAATCATTAACTCATATTTGACTATTAGATTCAAAGAAGGTCTAATGATTGACTTATATGTGATTATTATATTCAAAGAAAATGAAGGATAAGAGTAATGATTAATGAGTAATTCTTGTAATGATTAATGAGTAATTCTTTTGGAATTACTTCTTATTTTTTTAAAAAAAATTTATTATTAAAAATTATAATGATAATGATAAAGTTTTAGAAGTAACTTGATATCCCTTGAAATAAATATATTAATGGGGGAAATTAAGTTTGAAAAAATAGGGGAAGTAAATGAGAGGAAGGTTCACGCGTACGTTTGTGGCCACTCACTCACTACTACTAGTGCTAGATTTAGTCCAACAGCCACTGAAAATGTGAAGTTAAGTACTCTTGTTGGTTTAAGGATACAGTGACTTGGTACTTGTGTTTGTGTGGAATTGTCCCTTTGAATGGGGCACAACTCTTTACTTGTCTCTTGGACTCTATTGACCATTTTTGGACGTGGCTTATTGGCATTCACATTCACATGGAATCCCACTCAACTCTCTTGATTAATAAGAAATTAAGACATGGTTTGAAATTATCATGAAGTCATACCAATGCTGCTAGCTTTTCTTTTTTTCACACACAATTTAAAGTTGAGGTTTCACTTAAAATAATTTGAAACATTAAGACTATGTTTTGATTGTGTTTGGGGGGTTCCAAACTCAGTTTGGAGAGTAAACTCAGTTTCATTACATGTTTGGTACTTTGGTTACCTTCAAAAACACAGTTACACACTTATATTTTGCCTCAAAACTTGATTTCATAGGAGTAAGATTAAGTTTTTTTTTTTTCAAACTTAGTTTACAAAATAAAATAAAAAATACTCAAATTAATTAAGTTTGCAAGTGCACTTATCCTCTCAGACCAACTAACATTAAGCCTACGTAGAAATCAACCTAAGCAGCTATTTAGTATAAAAAGTTTGTTATATACAAATGTAAAATAATCTTCAATATATACTTTTTAAAATAATCAAAATTGCATGCATGATGTGCATTTTAGCTTTTGGTGGTGGATGAAACCTTTAGCTTTAGGTTCAAATTAGGGAATTTCACCGCTGTTGAGCACTTGTTCTAGCTATTTGCAGGTAAAGAAAAAAAATGGAATATTAAGTTACAGAAATGCTTGCAACCATAGGAGTAATTGTGGGCATGAGATAAACAATGTATAATTAATAGAGAACAAAGGTAAGATAGTAAAAGCATTGTTCTGACATGTTGTAGAGTGTAACTTGTTTTTACCTAAAATAAAAAAGGTAGAACTTGTGATTGTGATAAAACAGAAATATTAATTGATCACTTATTCTTATTTTGGTTTGTGTTGCAACTGCTACACTTGTCTATATGCACTGTGCAGGGACCTGTTATGTGTCCTACTTTTTTTTTTTTTTTGATAAATAAAGCATGATGATGATCCATATTATATGTATAAAGAGAGAAACAAAATGAAAAAAAATAATTTAATTATTCATGTTCAATTGAAATTTGATGTGAATGGAAATGACACAGAAAAAGGTAAAATCCCATCAATTGCCTAATTCTTGAAACATCAATCACTATTTTTATCTTGAAATTGGAATCAGATGTTTGTGGTAAAAAATAGTTCATTTGAATCGTATATGAAAAAAAATAAATTATGTTAGAGGTGGTAAAAAAATGTTTTTAACAAAAGAAAAAAAAAAAGGAAAGACATTTTGTATTTAAAGATCGTAGTATTTCTCACAAAAACACTTTGAGACAAAAGATGCTCCTTCACGTGGATTCCTGATCTAAAACAAAATGATGAATAGTAGGAGAAAATTGACTTGTATATTGGCCTAGCTAACAAAAGATTAAAAATAAATGTATAAATAACTAATTAAGTATTTCAATTTAATGAAAATGATTTCTTTTAACTTATTTGTGGCAATCAACTCTGAAATCTAAGAATTAGCCATTGAAAATGATTAGAATGGTTCTAAAGTTTGACATTGTTTGAACATTGTAAAGGACATCATTAATTCAGTCTTGAATACTAAAAGTTAGTAATGGATAATATCATTAATATGATTGAAGGGTTAATGAACGATGTGATTATTTTAGTGAGACTTAATTTACAATTATCTAAATATGATGTATAGCACATTTTAGTTCGAAAACTGTGAATTTTTAATGATAATTATGGACTATTAATAAACACTCTATATTAATATAATATTTATTATTAAAAATTTTTTTATCTATATTATAAATATAATATATATTGATATATTACTAAAAAAAATATAAACATAAATTATTATGATATACAATATATGTTATTATTAAATTTTATTCAAAATTAATATTAAAATTATGTATAATTATAAATTAAATAAATTTATATATATATATATATATATTATATTTATAGTAACACTTTTTATAATTGAGATAAATAATTGATCTAGAATATAAGAGGTCATTTATTCAAATAAAATTTTGAAATAAATAATCAAATTATCAACGCAACTTTAAAAGAAAAATCAACGGGTAGTAATTTTGATTTTTTTTAAGTATTACAAATAAGTTTAAATTATTACAAGATACGATTTTATATAATAAAAATCATATTTTATCTTAAGTTTTAACTAACAACTAACAACAAAAGAAATTTAACCAACTGATATCATCCATATGATTAACTTAATTTGAGTGGAATCTAAGTACATGTGCATATTCAAATAGTCCAGCAAGTACAGTGAGTGATGTATATCTCATGAGAGATCCAAGATCCACTTTGACTACATGAGACTATAAGTTTTATTACGTTAGTCATTCAATATGATAAATGCATAAGAAGTTGTACTTGTCATTGATTAATTATAAGTTTGTTTTGTAGGATAACTTTTATATATTAAATATAAATAATTATTTGGTTTAAAATATTTTTATAGATTATTCTATGAATAAAATGTTTTTATAATTTTTATTTAATTTAATTATATTTATTAATAACTTAAAATTTAATATTTTAAAAATAAATTATTAATAATTAAAATTAATCTTTTATCCAATATAAACTCATTCTTATATATTAAAAAATAAATAATTGTTTTATGAGAGAGTATTTTTTAATAAGAGAATTTTAATTTTTTTTATTTTTATCTAATTTAATTTTTATTTATTATATTTATTTATAAAATAAATTTTAATATTTTTAAAATAAATTATTTATATTAAAAAAATAATATTGTGACACAATACAAAATATTTATTATAAATCAAAAATATAGTTTATATGTTTAAAAATGTGAGACCCCCCTCCCTTATTTTTCTCTCCCCCACTCTCTTTCACTCACTTCTCTTACTCACTCCTCATTTTCACTCTCTTCTTCCCCATTTTCCTTTCTCTGATCATGAGTGGCTGTGGTGAATCTTAGGAGCTGAGTAGTGGTGCTGGGTTTCTTGCTGAGCCGTGCGGAGCTTCCTCAAGCTTCTCCTACTTCCCCTTTTCTTCTCCGTTCAAGCTCGTTTTCTTCCCGGAGCTCGGATTCTCGCGCCGAGGTAAGGGAAGCTAGTAATTTTCTTTCTTTTGTCGCTGTTTTTGGCTGTGGATGAGTTCTAGAAACTCATTGGATGCTTATTGATGGTTGATTCGTGGCTGTGTTGAATGAGAACCTGTTTTTGGGGGTTTCGGGGTTTTTGAGAAAATTTGGGGAAATCCGTGATTTGTTGTTGCATGTTGAAAAAGGTAGTATTTTTGGGTTCTTGGATGGAAATGTGATGCTTTGGACCGATTGCATGTGCCTGGGAAGTTGATTTTGCAGGTTTTTAGATGAGATTTTCGAACTGGGAAGGGTTTCTGTTTGAATTTGCGCTGGGCGCAGTTCTTCGCGCCAGGCGCAAATTGAAAAGAGGAATTCCTGGGTGAATTGCGCCGGGCGTTGGAAAAACCACGCCGGGCGCAATAGACCTCTGTAGGTCTCGGGTTGGGAATTGCGCCGGGCGAGACTTTAACACGCCGGGCGTGAAATTTATTTTCAGAATTTGGCATTATAGTCTGCATGAAAGTTGTAGCCTTGGATGTTAGTTTTCCAATGGCGCTGGAATCATTCAAAAAGGAGTTTTAGAACTCCAGATATGGCCGTTTTAGTGAAGAGGGGTCAGGCTGCCAGCTTTACCTATAGCTGTTGCGGTTTTTAGAATATTTAACAAGGTAGATGAATGAATTAAGACTTGGTGTCTTCATGAGAGTTGTAGGAAATTTGATTATATTTCATATGAGATAAGGATGAGCATGGTAGGAGTAGTATAACTCCTGATGCGTTGTTTGCTGTGATGGTTGCCATTTCACATTTAGTGATTTGGTTAAGTTTAAAGTTGTTTTAGGTGCTTAGGTGTATTGGTGTTGTTTGGGTGAGTAAGTTGACAAGATAGATGCGTTGTAAACAAGATGGTTGGGTCGTATTATGTGTTGAACATGTTGTGCGTTGTGAAGTTATATGCTGAATTTGTTGATAATATTGTTTCATGCTGAACTAAGCCGAAATTGATGAATATGATGTGATGACTAGCTGAAATTGTTGTTTGATGATGTTGAGCTGTGTTAGGTGTATGTTGCTGTAAGATGCTTAGATGTGTTGTAAGACGCTGAGTTGTGCTATGTGATGCTAATGCTAAACTTTATTGTTTGAGTCGAGCTGAATTATATGCTGATAGTTGTTGAATTATGCTATAATTGCTAAGCTGAGATGTAATTGATAAATATGTTGTGCTGACTAGATCTAAATGCTGATTTATAATATGGTTGTGCTCTAGAATGATGAGCCTAGTTGTGAGTAGTAAGTTGTGTTGAATACTACTTAGCTGTGTTGTATGCTAATTTTGTTGTGTTGTGCTGTGAGCTGTATGCTGTGTTAGCCACTATTGTGGTGCTGTTATAGCCGCTATGTCGGTGTTGTGTTAGCCACTATTGTGGTGCTGTTATAGCCGCTATGTCGGTGCTGTGTTAGCCACTATTGTGGTGCTGTTATAGCCGCTATGTCGGTGCTGTTAGCCACTATTGTGGTGCTGTTATAGCCGCTATGTCGGTGCTGTTAGCCACTATTGTGGTGTTGTAGCCGTTAAGTCGGTGTTGTTGCTGCCACATACGTGGTGCTGTAATAACCGCTAGCTGGTGCTGATGTGTGCCTATTTGAGAGGCCATTATAACCACTTGAGGTGGTGTTGTTGCTGTTGTTGTTGCCACATACGTGGTGTTGTAATAACCGCTAGCTGGTGCTGATGTGTGCCTATTTGAGAGGCCATTATAACCACTTGAGGTGGTGCTGTTGCTGCTGCTGAGCAGTGTCGATGTTGCCGCTAGGCGGTGCTGTTATAACCACTTGAGGTGGTGCTGTTGTTGCTGTTCCACAGTGTTGATGTAGCCACATCGTGGTGCTGGTATTGATGCGTGATATAAGCTGTGCAGATGAGTTGATACTTATAATGATGAAATTTAATTATATTGCTATGTATCTATTTGTATGCTAATTTTTAATTACACTAGCTTACCCTTTTGTTGTTTTCCATGGTGTTTGGACTGCGATGATCATACTGTGTATGGGAGCAGAACAGGAATAGGTGGGCGTCTAGTGGTGAGTCTCCGGCGGACCTTGGAGCTGTTTTGCTTGTGTGGATATTTTGCTAGTAGCTACTTGGGATAGTAGCAATTGGTTGTAATTTTCGTTGGTACACTTTAACCCTAGTCAGACTAGAACTTTGTATATTTATATATTCTAGATCCTATATTTATATACTTGTTCTATCTGTCTGGAGTTTCTAGTGTGCGATGCCGTGTGTAGTGACTAGCCGGGTCGTTACACTTTAGTGGTATCAGAGCAGTTCGAGTCTAGTGGACACTCTTTGGGGGTGGTTCCTTTTAGGCTTTTGTTGTGCTGAACTCTGTGTTGTGCTGTCTTGTTGTGTTGTTTGTTGTGCTATTGCTGTGTTGTTTTGTTGTGCTGTTGACGGTTGTTTGGTTTAGTTATTGTGTACTGAAGATGTTGTTACTTCTGTAGACAATGACTATAACCAATGAGCTGATAGCCCGTGCCATAGAGATGGTGGTTATGGCTATGCAGCAGCAAAATTTTTATTTTGCTAGGATGGACGCTGTTTGGGCTGCAGCTGGTGCAGCAAGGCCCTTGGGGTCGTTGGAGAACCGGGATCTAGCTGAGTTCTAGAGATGTTGTCCTCCTCAGTTTAAGGGAGATGCAGACCCAGAGGTAGCTGACCACTGGATCTGTGAGATGGAGAAGATTTTCACTGTGCAGGGATGTTCTCAAGAGAGGAGGCTGGCATATGTTGTCTACATGTTGGTTGGGGGGCTGAGCATTGGTGGAGGGGTACAAGGTGAACTTGATATGTTTACCTTGGGTGGATATTGACATAGTCTTAGGGATGGATTGGTTTTCTGCTAATCGCATCCTTATAGATTGTGTCAATAGGTGGTTGATCATTCCTCAGATGGAGGAGGAGCTGTTGATTTCAGCTGGTCAAGCTGAATCATTGTTGAGGGATGAAGCGGAGTACTGTCTTCTGCTTGCTGCTATGAGTGTGGAGACCGAGAGGGTCATTGCTGAGGTTGATGTAGGAAAGGACTTTGCTGAGGTGTTCCCTAATGAGGTGCATGGGTTGCCTCCTGTTAGGGAGAGGGAGTTTAGCATGGACTTGGTTCCAGGTGCGGGACCAGTGTCAGTAGCTCCCTATAGGATGGCTCCTGCTGAGCTAGCTGAGTTGAAAAATCAGTTGGAGGACTTATTGGAAAAGCAGTTGGTGCGACCGAGTGTTTCGCCGTGGGGTGCTCCTGTGTTGTTGGTAAAGAAGAAGGATGGGGGTAGTCGACTGTGTGTTGATTACCGGCAACTGAACAAATTGACCATTAAGAACAAATATCCACTTCCCCGGATAGATGACTTAATGGATCAACTGAGGGGCGCGTCGGTGTTTTCTAAGATTGACTTGAGGTCGGGATATCACCAGATTAGGGTGAAGGAGGGTGACATACCGAAGACTGCTTTCAGGACTAGGTATGGTCACTATGAATATGTTGTGATGCCGTTCGGTGTGACCAACGCCCCCGCAGTGTTCATGGATTACATGAACAGGATTTTCTGGCCGTTCTTGAATAAATTTGTGGAGGTACTTATTGATGACATCCTGATTTATTCAAGGACCCCGGAGGAGCATGGAGAGCACTTGAGGTTGGTGCTGGAAATTTTGAAGGCGAAGCAGCTGTACGCCAAGCTTTCAAAATGTGAGTTTTGGTTGGATGAAGTGAAGTTCTCGGGACATGTGATCTCAGTGAGGGGATTGCTGTTGATCCGGCTAAGGTGGAGTCGGTGTTGCAGAGAGAGCGTCCAAGAACTGTTACTGATATTCGAAATTTTGTGGGTTTAGCGGGTTACTATAGGAGGTGCATTGAGGAATTCTCCATGATAGTGGCGCCTTTAACCCAACTGACGAGGAAGGAGCAGCCGTTCAATTGGACCGATGCCTGTGAGCGGAGCTTTGATGAGCTGAAGAGGAGGTTGACTACTTCTTCTGTGCTGGCGTTGCCCGACTCTGGTGAACCTTTTGATGTGTATTGTGATGCTTCTCACCAGGGTTGGGGTGCATGCTGATGCAGAACAGGAAAGTGGTGGCATATGCTTCAAGGCAACTGAAGAATCATGAGAGGAATTATCCCACTCATGACTTGGAGTTGGTAGTTGTTATGTTTGCCTTGAAGATATGGCGACATTATCTATATGGTGCTCGGTTTAGTGTCTTCAGTGATCACAAGAGTCTGAAGTACTTGTTTGATCAGAAGGAGCTGAACATGAGGTAGAGGCGGTGGATAGAGTTTCTGAAGCATTATGACTTCCAGTTGATGTATCATCCTGGGAAGGCCAATGTTGTGGTGGAACGCTGAGTAGAAAATCCATCTACATGTTGAGTATGATGGTGAAAGAGCTGGAGCTGGTTGAGGAGTTCAGAGATCTGAATCTTAGTGTGGAGTTAGCTCAAGATCACATTAGTTATGGGATGATTACCATAACTAGTGAGTTCTTGAGGCAGGTTGGATAGAAACAGTTGCAAGATGTTGAGCTGGTGAAACTTCTTGGTTTGTTGGGTACCAAGAAGGCTGTTGATTTTGAGCTGGGCGAAGATGGAATCTTGAGGTACAAGGACAGGATTTGCCTACCTCATGATGCTGAGCTGAAGAAAGTTGTGTTGGAGGATTTGCTGAGGGCATGTGCGTTAGACCACTTGGAAAGCTGGGAGGAGGTCCTACCGTTAGTTGAGTTCACTTACAATAATAGCTTTCATGCTAGTATTGGGATGGCGCCGTTTGAAGCCTTGAATGGCAGGAGATGTAGGACTCCTCTGTGCTAGTATCGAGATGGTGAGTCAGTGGTTGTGGAACCGGAGCTAATCCAACAGACTACTGAGGAGGTGAAGCTGATTCAAGAGAGAATGAAGACTGCTCGGAATAGGCAGAGAATCATATGCTGATAAAAGGCGTAAGCCTTTGGAGTTGCGGAAGGGGAACATGTATTTCATGTGTCCCTGCTGAGGAGGTGTGTCTATGACCCTGGTCATGTGGTTAAACTAGATGATGTGCGAGTGAAGGAGAAATCTGACGTTTGAGAAGTTGCTGATAGCTGTGGTTGATCACAAGCTGAAGGAGTTGGGGAGCAAGTCCATTGCTCTGGTGAAGGTGTTGTGGGATGCAACTACTGGTGAGGCTCCTTGGGAGGTGGAGCAGCAGTGCAGGGAGCGGTATCCGTTTCTTTTCCCAAGTGAGTCTGTTTTCGGGGACGAAAACTCTTGTTGTTGGGGAGATTGTGAGACCCCCCTCCCTTATTTTTCTCTCCCCCACTCTCTTTCACTCACTTCTCTTACTCACTCCTCATTTTCACTCTCTTCTTCCCCATTTTCCTTTCTCTGATCATGAGTGGCTGTGGTGAATCTTAGGAGCTGAGTAGTGGTGCTGGGTTTCTTGCTGAGCCGTGCGGAGCTTCCTCAAGCTTCTCCTACTTCCCCTTTTCTTCTCCGTTCAAGCTCGTTTTCTTCCCGGAGCTCGGATTCTCGCGCCGAGGTAAGGGAAGCTAGTAATTTTCTTTCTTTTGTCGCTGTTTTTGGCTGTGGATGAGTTCTAGAAACTCATTGGATGCTTATTGATGGTTGATTCGTGGCTGTGTTGAATGAGAACCTGTTTTTGGGGGTTTCGGGGTTTTTGAGAAAATTTGGGGAAATCCGTGATTTGTTGTTGCATGTTGAAAAAGGTAGTATTTTTGGGTTCTTGGATGGAAATGTGATGCTTTGGACCGATTGCATGTGCCTGGGAAGTTGATTTTGCAGGTTTTTAGATGAGATTTTCGAACTGGGAAGGGTTTCTGTTTGAATTTGCGCTGGGCGCAGTTCTTCGCGCCAGGCGCAAATTGAAAAGAGGAATTCCTGGGTGAATCGCGCCGGGCGTTGGAAAAACCACGCCGGGCGCAATAGACCTCTGTAGGTCTCGGGTTGGGAATTGCGCCGGGCGAGACTTTAACACGCCGGGCGTGAAATTTATTTTCAGAATTTGGCATTATAGTCTGCATGAAAGTTGTAGCCTTGGATGTTAGTTTTCCAATGGCGCTGGAATCATTCAAAAAGGAGTTTTAGAACTCCAGATATGGCCGTTTTAGTGAAGAGGGGTCAGGCTGCCAGCTTTACCTATAGCTGTTGCGGTTTTTAGAATATTTAACAAGGTAGATGAATGAATTAAGACTTGGTGTCTTCATGAGAGTTGTAGGAAATTTGATTATATTTCATATGAGATAAGGATGAGCATGGTAGGAGTAGTATAACTCCTGATGCGTTGTTTGCTGTGATGGTTGCCATTTCACATTTAGTGATTTGGTTAAGTTTAAAGTTGTTTTAGGTGCTTAGGTGTATTGGTGTTGTTTGGGTGAGTAAGTTGACAAGATAGATGCGTTGTAAACAAGATGGTTGGGTCGTATTATGTGTTGAACATGTTGTGCGTTGTGAAGTTATATGCTGAATTTGTTGATAATATTGTTTCATGCTGAACTAAGCCGAAATTGATGAATATGATGTGATGACTAGCTGAAATTGTTGTTTGATGATGTTGAGCTGTGTTAGGTGTATGTTGCTGTAAGATGCTTAGATGTGTTGTAAGACGCTGAGTTGTGCTATGTGATGCTAATGCTAAACTTTATTGTTTGAGTCGAGCTGAATTATATGCTGATAGTTGTTGAATTATGCTATAATTGCTAAGCTGAGATGTAATTGATAAATATGTTGTGCTGACTAGATCTAAATGCTGATTTATAATATGGTTGTGCTCTAGAATGATGAGCCTAGTTGTGAGTAGTAAGTTGTGTTGAATACTACTTAGCTGTGTTGTATGCTAATTTTGTTGTGTTGTGCTGTGAGCTGTATGCTGTGTTAGCCACTATTGTGGTGCTATTATAGCCGCTATGTCGGTGTTGTGTTAGCCACTATTGTGGTGCTGTTATAGCCGCTATGTCGGTGCTGTGTTAGCCACTATTGTGGTGCTGTTATAGCCGCTATGTCGGTGCTGTTAGCCACTATTGTGGTGCTGTTATAGCCGCTATGTCGGTGCTGTTAGCCACTATTGTGGTGTTGTAGCCGTTAAGTCGGTGTTGTTGCTGCCACATACGTGGTGCTGTAATAACCGCTAGCTGGTGCTGATGTGTGCCTATTTGAGAGGCCATTATAACCACTTGAGGTGGTGTTGTTGCTGTTGTTGTTGCCACATACGTGGTGTTGTAATAACCGCTAGCTGGTGCTGATGTGTGCCTATTTGAGAGGCCATTATAACCACTTGAGGTGGTGCTGTTGCTGCTGCTGAGCAGTGTCGATGTTGCCGCTAGGCGGTGCTGTTATAACCACTTGAGGTGGTGCTGTTGTTGCTGTTCCACAGTGTTGATGTAGCCACATCGTGGTGCTGGTATTGATGCGTGATATAAGCTGTGCAGATGAGTTGATACTTATAATGATGAAATTTAATTATATTGCTATGTATCTATTTGTATGCTAATTTTTAATTACACTAGCTTACCCTTTTGTTGTTTTCCATGGTGTTTGGACTGCGATGATCATACTGTGTATGGGAGCAGAACAGGAATAGGTGGGCGTCTAGTGGTGAGTCTCCGGCGGACCTTGGAGCTGTTTTGCTTGTGTGGATATTTTGCTAGTAGCTACTTGGGATAGTAGCAATTGGTTGTAATTTTCGTTGGTACACTTTAACCCTAGTCAGACTAGAACTTTGTATATTTATATATTCTAGATCCTATATTTATATACTTGTTCTATCTGTCTGGAGTTTCTAGTGTGCGATGCCGTGTGTAGTGACTAGCCGGGTCGTTACAAAAAATATCTATTTATATAAATTTTAAATAATATATATTTATTTAGTTTCATTTTTTTCTTATTTATTATTTGTAATAAAAATAATTTATATAAATTTTAATTATATATAACAAATATTTTATTTGTGCATAAAATTTAAATAATATATATTTATTTAGTTTCATTTTTTTCTTATTTATTATTTGTAATAAAAATAATTTATATAAATTTTAATTATGTATAACAAATATTTTATTTGTGCATAGCACATACTAATTTATTATTATTTTTTTATAAGATAAATCTATAATTATTATAAATGAGATATATTTTGATAACTAGCCTTTTAATTTTTACTTTTTATTAGATTATTATATCTCTTAAATATAAAAAGAAATTATTTTTTTAAATAACTATTTATAATTTTTAATATTTGTCTGTGAGTAATTATTAAAGACACGAAATGCCTCAATCTGCTAATTATGATAAAAAGAATTTTGAAAAGAAAAAAAAATCTCATCACCTTGAATTCTTCAAAATAGAAAACGGTGTGCAAGTTATGTTCAATTAAAGTAATGTGCTCGTTCTTCAAGAGATCTGCTAATAACTTTAAAATTAAAAAAGAAAACAGAGGAGAAAGAGAAAACAGATCTACTAATATTGCTGCAAGGGAATAACTAGCTCTGTTAATTTTAATATACTAATATAAGTTAATGATGCTAAAAAAATTTACAGATTTTCACAAGTGGTATATTCAATTTTTTTTTTGAGGGGAAGTGGTATATTCAATTATATATCATTATAAAATAATTGTTAATATAATATGATTAAACTTATGTTATCTCATTAATTATAAGAATGATAGAAAATCATCTCTAAATTTTTTATGTTAAAATTATACTAAAAAATAAAACTTAAATTATATTTATAAGGACTAATTTTTTTTAAATTAAATTATAATTTGATAAATTTTTTAACCCATATAAATAAAATAATATTTACTTTTTAGGCTTTTAAAAATAAATTATACCATTTTGATTTGTCATCCTTATTTACATAATAAAATGTTTTTTTAGAAAAATAAATTTTACATATAATATATTTTTATAAATAGAGAACTAAAAAGATAATGATTTAATTTTGAGAAAAAAAATATTTTGTAATAAAATTAAAAACATAATTAACTCTTATAACATAAAAACATATAAAGTTGGCACAAATTCAATTGTCTATAATAATAATAATATTATTATTATTATTATTACAAGTAGAATTGAATTTGAATTTTTAATGTTGACTTTAAATTTGTAAAGATTAATAGATCAGATCAAAAGAAAATATTCCTATAAAAATATAATTAATAAGATTTCTAAAAATTAATTATCAACACAATTATTAATATATATTTTATAAATAATATAGTATATATATATATAAAGGAGAAATTCACTTACTTTAAGAGTAAGTAAATTTAGTTCGTTCAATAACTTATATTTTATATTAAATTTTATTTTCTTAAGAATCTTAAATTGAAAATATTGATTTTTCATGTTTGATAGTTATTAAGATTCTTAAGAATATAGTTTTTCAATAATTATTTTTATCTCATATTCTTACAAAAGTTTTTATGAGAGGGTAGAAATTTAACATTCCCATGTTAAAGAGAAAGTTTTATGTATATAAAAGATCATAATATTTTGTTTTTAAAATAAAAGATATCTTTCTCTTTTCTTCTATTTCTCTTTCTCTCTCTACCTCTCTCACTCTCCCTCTCTTTTCCTTTCTTCCTCTTGTTCTCTCTCTCTCCCCCTCTCTCCTTCTATTTCTCTTTCTAGTTCTTTTACTCTCCCTCCCTTTTCATGTATCTATTTCTCCTACTCTTTCTTTCTCTTTTTCTTATATGTCAATATTTATTAAGTTTGTTAATTTTAATAATATTATTAAAGTTTATTTTGTTTTTATAATTTTTTTTGGTAATATAAAGTAAAAGAAACACTTATTTATTTATTTATTTTTATTTAAATAAAAAAATAATATATTTTTATTCTTCTTAATTATAATATAACATTTTATTTATTTATTTTTGTTGAATTATGTATTTAAATTATTTTAGTTATAAGTTTTTAACTTTTTAAAATAGTTTAATGTCATATATGTAATAAGATTTTATTAAATAAATATATCTAATGAGTTTATTTTAATAAAGGATATTTTTATAAAAAATATTTATATATCCAAAAATATACTATTATAAACAAACAAGTAAATCTTTGACTCTCTCTCAAGAATTCTTTATGAAAATTCTCAAGAACTTTTATGAATAACAAAATATATTTGAGCTATTCTCAAGAATTATAATTCTCAGGATTTGTAATTTGAATCATGATTCATGTATATGAAAAAAAATTTCTTATCAAACGCCTCCTAAAAGTTCTTAATGCATATATAAAGTCTGTAAAATTAAAAAAAAAATTAAAAATTATTTGATACATTATTTCATTAATTCAAATTGATAAATAATTATAAAAATATTTTATACATTAATTTCTAAATTAATGAAACGGGTATAAAATAATTTTTAATTTTTTTGAAAATATACAAACTTGATCTATGCATTAAAAACTTCTAATTCAACAATTAGATAATTAAAATTTGATGTAGAACATAAATTATTAAAAAAAATAAATTTGAATAGACTTATTTTTAAAATAAGCATATCACTCACCACTATATATATTTCCTATTAACTCATTTTATAAAAGTGAGATGGAGATCCACCATTTGACAATGGCACTAGATGTGACATCCTGGCCGCTACTACTAATCCCACAGGTAATATAATCTTCTTTTCCATAGTTGCTATACTTGTTATTCATAAACTAATTTAAGTCTCACTTTTGGAACAGAAATTATCTTGCTGCTGCAAGAAATGCTAAATCTATGCACTCTTTTTTGAGAGTGACAAGGGAGTTTAACTGCCAAACACTTTCCTTATATATTAACTAGGATTTGCATTGCATCATGTTGCATAATATATCTATCTTTTCCTTCTCATCATTTTTAAAAACATATTCTTTTTGAAGTCGTGTGAACATGGTGTTAAAGTTGCGTATGGAAATTTCAACAGAAGAAGTGACCTATTTCTTCAAACAACCAGAATGTATATGTAAACATTCAAGTGGGTTTCAGTTTGAAGAGATTTAAATAGAAATCACAAGTTAAATTAACCTATGCTTATTGAAGACATTTTCAAACATAAAAGTATCTAATTTATAATATATAATAAAAGGAATTATCTAATTTGGTGTATACATTTTTATATAATTTTAAATATTAAAAATTAATATTAAAAATTAATTATTTTTAAATGAGATAAGATTCAAATTCAAAACCTTTAAATTTAAAAATTAAAGACGATATCAATTTAAATATTAATTAATTTTTAAATATTTTTATTAAATAAAATATAAAAATATAAAATATTTCAATCCCACTAATACAATATAATAAATATAATAATGATGTTGTATTTAATAAAAGACATGTTACCAACTAACTCTCTCTCAAACAAGAAAAATAAAATTAGTGACAATCACTGACATTTTATGAGATTGTAGATAAATTCTTATTTTTACTATCTCTACACTGTCTTTTTCAATTATTTGAAAAATAGAACACTAGCACTCTTTAGATATTACAGTAACTTTATAATTGTTTGAAAAATATTGTACAATGTCTTTTTCTTGAAGGGAACGTGGATGAAATCGTTAAAAAAAACAGAGATGATTAGATACAATTTCACAAAACTTCAGAACTATCACTATAATTTACTCGATGAAAATCCTTCTTGACATTTTAATCATTGTGAAGATTGGTGAATAAAAAGAAGAGATATGAATGAAGATCCAAAATGCAAATAGAAGATGTTGTTGGGAGAGCTATGTATACAACCCATGAATCAATCATGGAGTAAGATCCAATCTCAAATTTTAATAGAAAAATAAACATATTTCAATTGAAAACATCATAAACAAGGTTTGCATTGCTTGCATGTATTTATTATAATCTCAACTTGAAACTCAAAGCCTCATACGAAAATGCAGAAGTGAAGACAGTGAAGTTAAACACAAAACATCAAACATTGACATAAGAATGAGCTTAAGAGATCAGTTGTTAATTACTCACCTCAATGCAAGATTGATGACTCCTTCAGAATCAGAATGAGACTAATCAGCAGTAGGAATTCCAAGTTAAACTCCAAAACTGGTTATGATATGATGATATGAATCTCTCTTTGTGGTGTTACAAACACAAACTTGATCTCTGATCATATATAAGAAACACTCATTTGATGTGCAAACAACTCAGGTTAATTTCTAAGAGAGGAATCTCCTTCTCTCTCTGCTTGCTTTGTAGTTTATTTTTTATCGTAGTCTGTAACACTTTATTTAATTAAAGGCCAAACCTTATTTTATAATCATCAAAGTTCAGGAGAACAATATATATAACTTTTGTGTAGAAAAACTGTCTCAGATAGAGAGAGAAAGAGAAAAGGGTCAGAAGAAGCAAGCAATTGGAGTGTGTTCAAGAGTCCCGATGAGAGGGAATATGGGGAAGTGATGCTGTTCATCATATTATATATGTCTTTCCAAAAAGAAAAAAATTATCCGAGAACATTTAAAAAAAAAATTGAAATAAATTTTTCATAAACTAAAATTAAAATTTTGAAAAAACTAATAAAAATAACTTCTATAAATTAATTTATATATAAATTAGTTTTAATTTATAAAAAAACCTATTTTATCTCATTTTTTATTTTTTTTAAAATGATTACCTAAACAAATAATGTGTGTACATATGTGTATGCGTGTGCATGTTTATAGAAGTGAAGAAAAAAAAATGCTTGTTTGCTTTTTTCCACCAAGTCAGATCATATCAATTGTTTGATTTTCTTACACTGACCTGAGCAATAGTCAGGCACGTGAGAGGCAGAATGCTCCTGCACCCCCATTGGCCTTTTGTTTGACTCCTTTAAAAGTCTTGCCAAAGTGATTAATTAAGGTGTGTAATTAAGATGTGTTAATGTGATCTAATACACTTTGTTATGCTTAATAGACAGAACAACTTGGATTTCAATTGAGACATGAATGAAGAGATAGAACCTGGTTAAGGAGATTAGGATAAGGGATGAGATTAGATGGATGATCTGATTTTATTTTTTATTCAAAAGAGAGATTTGGCCAGTCTCAAAGTTAAGGGTGCAAAAACTTTACTTGCTTACTTAAAAGTGATAACTTTATTATGGTACAGCAAGTGTTTATGGAAAAAGGGTAGTTTAGACTATTACTTTTTAATAGAGCATATGAATTTGACTATAGAATATAGATGTATTTAAAACAATGTTAAGCCTAGTTAATAAATGGCTGATTTTTTTTTTTAAATATTCAGTTAAGATTTTATTATTTTTTCATTTGTGTGGAAAAAAAAAATTATGTTGAGCAGAATAAAACTCATTTTGTATCTAAAGTTAATATTTAAATTTGAGATAATTTGATTAATAGATATAAATCATTATTATTTATATTAACTAGTACTCATATTACTTTTTAGATTATTATAAATTGTAGATGTTAAATTATATTTTTAAAATAATATTTTTTAAAATATTAATATTAAGTATTTATTGACAATTTTATTTTATGAGATTATAATTTAAAGATTGAAATATATGAAAATTATAGTTTAATAAATATCTCGTTGTCAATTGAATTTTTAATGTAGTTTGCATAATTCTTATTTATAATAATAAGAATCACAACTTTTTTAATAATGTAATTCTTGATAATACATAGATAATTATATATCATGACAAAATAAAAATAATATGATTTTTTGTCAATCTAATTTAGAATTCATTATTTCTTTAGTTATTTCAAAAAATAATTACTGATCTTAAAAATAATTTCTTTATTAATTGAATAAATTCAACCATGTATGTTTTAATTTATAATATTAATTATTTTATTTTGAGAAAAATAAAATGATTAATATTAGGATAATTTTATATAATTTTTTTTAGGATAATTTTTTTTATAAAAAAGTTAGTAAAAAGAGAGTTTATTTCGTTTATTAGGATAATTTTTTTTGTATAAATTATAAATAGAGTTGTTAAATATACCGATTTAATTTGACTTGTTCCATCCATTGAGTCAATATTTGTAAAGCGATGTAACTTAACTTGATCTAAGTTTCTTATAGACCATTTATTTTGTGAGTTGGCCATTTATTTTTATTTTATTTGAATTTTATAAATAAAATAAAAATTACTATTAGATCAAATAGTTCAAGTAGTCCAATGGATTGAGTTAAATTGGCTCAGTTCATTTTAGGTTACTTTTTTTTAAGTCTAATCCATCAAGTTATTGGAGGTCAATTTGTGTATTTGTATCATTTTTGCACCTTTAACCACAAATATCTTCATATAATGGGAGACAATTTTGTTTTAAACTAGATAAAATTGCTAGGAATAATAGAGTTATCCATATGAGTATTTAATATAATTATATATTCAAGAGTCAAACTCAATATCACTAATTAAGTTTAAACAATCACGTGTCAGTTGATTCATGTGCTTGTTGTCAATTGTATTTTTAATGTAGTTTGCATAATTCTTATTTTGTATAATAATAAGAATCACAACTTTTTTAATGATGTAATTCTTGATAATACATATATAATTATATGTCATAAAAAAATAGAGATAATATGAGTTTTTGTCAATCTAATTTAAAATTCATTATTTCTTTAGTTATTTCAAGAAATAATTGTTGATCTTGATAATAATGAGCAAGTTCAACCATGTATGTTTTAATTTATAAGATTAATTATTTTTACTTTGAGAAAAAACTCTTTTCAAAAAGTTAGCAAAAAGAGCTTATTTCGTTTATTAGGATAATATTTTTTTGGTATAAGTTATAAATAGAGTTGTTAAATAAGTTGACTTAATTTGACTTGGTCCATTCATTGGACCAATACTTGTAAAGCGAGGTAACTTGATCCAAGTTTCTTATAGACCATTTACTTGTGACTTGGTCATTTATTTTTATTTTATTTGAATTTTATAAACAAAATAAAAATTACTATTGGATCAAATAGTTCAAGTAGGTTTTAGGCTTGAAAGTTATTAGCTCAACCTAGTCCAATGAGTTGAGTTAAATTGACTAAATTCTTTTTAGGTTATTTTTTTTTAAGTCTAATCCATTAGATTATTAGAGGTCAATTTGTGTATTTGTATCAGTTTTACACCTCTAATCACAAATATCTTTATGTTAATGAGAGACAATTTTGTTTATACCAGATAAAATTACTAGGAATAATAGACTTATTCATATGAGTATTTAATATAATTATATATTCAAGAGTCAAACTCAATATTATTAATTAAGTTTAAACTAAGTTTAAACAATCACGTGTGTTGTAAATAATAATAAAATACATATAATTTTAAATAAAATTAAGAAAAATATATGTGTAAGTAAATAAACCACAAAATACAAAATGATATAGCTTTTGAAAAATGGAAATTCTTGAAGTATTTGTCAAGGTGTCACTTGCAATTTATCTCATTCAATGATGGTCTCATAAGAAAGCCCTCGGTAGATTCTCCAACTTGGGTAAAAGAAGTTCCATCGCTTATTGGGCTGTAGGTCAATATGAATGTTCCATGAGACCAAATGATGTAGTTTTATTCCTTCAACTAAAAACAAGTGTTTCTGAATAATCCTAAGGACTACATATATATTAAATTTTTATAGAAACTAAAATAAATATTCTAAAATATTTTAAGGGGTAAAACTATATTGTAACCTTAATTTATATTTTGTTTAAACAACAAAATTATTTTTATAATATGTACGCATGTTCTAACTTAATACACATTTATATAGCAGTCACTCAAATGACAAGTTGAATCACCACCACAATCAATGTTAGGAACTTGGGCAATTCAGGAGCATCTCCGTGTTATATTGAAGAATTTTAAGACTTGACATATTGATATATTGAAGGCTGGTCAAAGGAACATTTGACAATATTGATGGAAGAATTTTAAGACTTGGCTTCTTTTTTAAGACATTACTAGACATGTTGGTTGAGGTGAAGACACAAGTTATTTGTGGTTATATATATGTTAAGTTATCTATATAAATTAAACTTGAAACACGTGTCAAGTACTTAGAAATTTATATAACTATGTGGAAGTCAAAGTCGTCGTTAATAGTTTGTTTATAAATTTATCAATGTATGATGTATCTAATAAGTCTTTGCATTGACTACAAACAATTGACATTAAGAATGTGTTTCACGAGTTACTTTGTTCTTAATTTTTCTTTTACTTCTCAATATTTATCATTCGTGTTTTTTTTCCCAATCTCACTTTATTAAGATTAAGAATATGTGTTCCACTAGTTAATTTTTCTTTTACTACCCAATGTTTATCTTGATTTTTCTTTTCCAATTTCTCTTCTCCTATCCCTCAATTTTAATTTGTATCTTTTTAGCACATTCAAATAATAATGGCTTGTAAATTCACCAAAAGGATTTAGTTAGTCCTATATTGATCTTTATAATTTGTGAACCAAAGTTGCTGCTAAATAATGAGGTTATTTTATGATATTTATCTGAGAAAATATTTTATAAAGGTTATAACAGTTATATTGTATCCCAACAATCCTCTCTGAATTATTTTATGATATTTATCTAAGGAAATATTTTATAAAGGTTATAACAATAATATTATATTTCAACAATCCTCCCTTGGTTATTTTATGATATTTATCTGATGAAATATTTTATAAAGGTTATAACAATTATATTATATCCCAACAATCCTCCTCTTCAAATAAAGATATTTTATAAGGGTTATAATTTCGTTATTTTTATAAGATTATTTTATACAAAATTTCATAATAATGAAATATTGTCTACTTTAAACCTAAGTCTTCATAGTTGTATGTTTTTTAGGCCAAAGCTTTCTACCATCTTACTTTTGATTATCATCAAAAGGTCTCTTAATCATTTAAGTATATATGTGTTTTATAAATTGTTATTTATTCTTATTTTATCGATATGGAACCTTGTTTGTATCATAATACTAAAAACTATTCAATTTTTTTTAAAAAAATATAATTAAATCAAATATCAATTTTGAGTTCTATTTAGATAAAAAAAAATTATAAACACTTTCAAAAGAAAAATAAAATATTTTTTATAAATTAAAATTTACTTATAAATTAAATAAAAAACATATTTTAGAAAAAATATGAAAAATTTCTATAAATTAATTTTTATTTTAGTTTTCTTTTTTCTATAACTATTTATTGAGAAATTTATCTATCCGTGTCTTTTTCGATTGTTTGAAATTAACTATATATACTATAGGACAAGCTCTGCAAAGTTCATTTTGTGTACCTAACATGTTAGTGAGATTCTTTTCATATTCAAGAGTTCCTTCCATAACTTTCTGACAGCGCTTCTGATTTTTCAGTTGAATTTGTAATTTTGACATGTAACTTGCAGACTTATATAGTTGACATTTACTTCAAGTTTACCTCAGCATGCTGATTTAGTGATTTTAGTTACTTGCAAATTTGAAATGGTCTCCAAGCAGAGTCAGATGATTTGCATGGATTGGTACAAAATTGAATAAATTATATATATATAGAGAGAGTTTTTTACTCAAATAATACTATTTTAAAAAATATTTATCAAATAGTAATTGTGTAAATTTATTTTCCAGACTAGCACTATTTACTATTCACGTTCCAGAACGGGCCGTTCTAAATTAAAAAATAACACATGACGAATGAATCAGAACGAGTCATTCCAGATTCAAAAAATGCACATAAAAGTGGAACAAGAACGGGCCGTTTTGAATCCGGAACGGGCCGTTCTGGCCTACAGATTCAAGTAAATTTTTTTTTTTCACTTATCAATACCAAAACTCAGAGACTACCATCAAGTGATTAAATTTATTGAATATTAACATTATAAATATAACTAAATAAATTTATTAAAATTCATTACAACAATAAAGACAATGGTGGCACTACAAAAAACTGTGTGATTTGTGGCGGTTATTGTGACCGTTTCTGGCGGTTAAAAACCGCCACAAATGGCATTACCAGCGTTATTAATAACCGCCGGGTCCACAGTTGCCAACAACGGTTTGTGGCGCAGATTTTTTAAATGCTCGTTTTGTGTGTTAGAAAATTCAATCACTTTGTGGTGGTTTTCAACCGCCACAAAATTCATCTAAGTTTTCCCTCCTTTAACATTTCTGGCGGTTTTAAACCGCCACAAAATTGCATTTTTTTTCTCATATTTTCTGCCAGTTTTAAATCATCAACTAACACATTTCATTCTACATTATATCGATGTATTTTTATTATTTTAAAAATAGATTGAAAATTATTTTAAAAGCACGCTCATATTATAAATTGAGAAATAATAATCTATATATTTTAGGTATTTATCAAATTATTGTTTAAAATTATTACTAATTATATTAATCATTTTAAAATTAATAATAACTATATTATATTATTATTTAATTCAAGTAAGTCTTAAATAACAATTTTACTAATTTTGATATAAAACCAAAAAGATGAATTTATTTTAATATCTACTAAAGATGAATTTTGATAATGAATCATGTTTCCATGGTTCACTTTGTCGTCCTAAATGCTCAAAGCAACATTTGAAACTCAAAAGAATTGGCTCATTTTCCATGGCAGGAAAAACCAAGAATGGCAAGTCAAACCTGGAAAAGATGAATTATGAAACATGATTTATGTGACACCCTTACTACCCCAACACATATATTGTAATAATGAAAACTTACAAATAAATTTTTCAATTTCGGTAAAAGGGTTCACATGAGAATCTTCAAAATTATTCTTCAATAACCTCAATAATAAAAATGAAACGCAAGAGTTTACAAATTATTTTCAAAAATAATTTACAATTCCAAATCCATATAAAAACTTATGTTCTAAAAATCCTCTGCCCCGATGTCACAATATCAGAGCATCCCCACAATTCAACTGTTGACATTCTAGATGCCACTCGTAGCCAGATCTTCCTCACCTAAAACATCCACAATTTATACGGTGAGAAAAGAAAACATTTATATATAAAGCACACAAGGAATCCACAACATCATCTCGTCATAACTTGAAATGTTAATTACAAGCATTTCTATAGATATATCATTATTCCATCAATCATTCATCGTCTTCACATCACAATTCATAATCAAACTCATTCATCTCAAATCCTGCAATTAAAATTATCATTTTCACATTCATAATTCACACAATCTTACAATTAACACTATGCCAAGGCCACGCCACAACTGACATAAGTGATACGGGCTAATTACCTCACTCATCCCACACCATGCCAGGGTCACGCCCTCCCTGTAGCATCACTTACCCAGGGGCCGTGCCATCCCTAGTCATTGATGTGAGGAACCACAATCACATCACAATCCACACCATCTCTTGCAATTAACCCTATGCCAGGGCTGCCATATTTGACATAAGTGATACGTGTTAACTGTCTTATTCATCCCACACCATGCTAGGGTCACGCCCTCCCTGTAGCATCACTTACCCAGGGGTCGTGCCATCCCTAATCATTAGTGTGAGGAACCTCAATCATAATCATATTCACATTCATCACATCTCATCTTATAACTCAATAACATATCACATACACACAACGGATAAGTCCAACAAAATAAGGGTTTCATACACCTCAAGCAATTAACATCTAAATCATCAATTTTTTTATCAAGTGATATAACAATAACATTCATAAATTAATAAAATAATCAATAGAATTATCAATTTAATATAATTTTAACATAAACAGTAAAACCCCCAATTATTCCAAAACTTAACTCACAGGCACATTTCTACAGTTTCGTTCTACCTCTCAGATCAACATTCTTACAAATTAAATATATATTTCTAATCCTCAACACATATAGAATCTAATGGAATCATCAATTTCTCAAACAAAAATAATCTAATTTTTCCCAAAACCTAACTTACAAGCACTTTTCTATAATTTCGTTCTCTCTCCCAGAGCATCATTTTTACAAACAAATCATATATTCGTAGTCCTAAATATATACAGAATCACATAAGATAATTAATTCTCCAAACAAAAATAATTATAAAATTACTCATAACCCTAAGGGCTCTTCCTCTACCCAATTTCCTCATGTAACTCTACATATAAATAATCCCCTTTTCCCCCGTACCTAGATATGTAGAAGATGAACCTACACAAGATTTGGTTGGTCTGCCTCGCTGGGTTCCCCTCGGTCTAAAGCAGAAAGTAGAGAGAAAAGAAGAGAGAGCAGAAGAAAAGAAATCAGAAAATGAGAGGTGTGCCTTTTCAGAGTGTCAAAGAGCTCAATTTATAGGCCTCAGACTTTGCCGGAACGGCCCGTTCAAAATTCGGAACGGCCCGTTCTGGACCATAAAAACACGGGTAAAAATCACACCCAGAACGGCCCGTTCCCAAACCAGAACAGCCCGTTCTGGTGTGCATTTATTACTCAACTGCCATCGCCCGTTCCAAGCCCGTTCCCACTTAGAGTTTAAGGCAGCTTTTAATAGTCTGGAATGGCCCGTTCCAACTTGAGAACGGCCTGTTCTAATTCTGGAACAGCCCGTTCCAAGCTACTGAATCACATACATTTTGGTAGTTTGGAACGGCCCGTTCCAATTCCGGAACAGCCCGTTCCAAGCTACTAAATCACCTCTATACCTTTATAAAATTACCAAAATACCCTCAATTAAAAATAAATAAATAAATAAAATGAAATAAAAACTGGGGTGTTACAATTCTCCCCTCCTTTTAGAAATTCCGTCCTCGAAATTACCTGAAGCAAATAAAAATGGATATGACGCTTTCATCTTCTCCTCTAGCTCCCAAGTAGCACTTTCAGGTGTAGGTCCTCCCCAAATAACTTTCACCAAAGGAATTTCCTTTCCCCTAAGTTGCTTCACCATTCGATCCTCGACTCTCACCGGGATAGCTTCCACAGTTAAGTTCTCCTTAACCTCAAGATGATCCGACTCAATCACATGTGAAGGATCATGAATGTATTTCCGAAGTTGGGAAATGTGGAAAACAGCATGGAGATTTGACAGATTAGGAGGCAAAGAAATTTGGTAGGCAACACTACCGACTCTTTTTAGAATTTGGAAAGGACCAATAAATCGAGGAGTAAGTTTTCTGGATTTCAATGCCCTTCCAATCCCAGTCCATGGAGTGACTTTCAAGAACACATGGTCACCTTCTTGAAATTCCAAGTCCTTCCTTCTCCTGTCAGCATAAATTTTCTGTCTACTCTAAGTTGTCCTCATCCTCTCTTGTATCAATCTAACCTTATCAGTGGTTTGTTGCACAATCTCAGGTCCTAAGATAACATTATCACCAAGCTCGCACCAACACAAAGGGGTCCTACATCTCCTACCATATAAGGCTTCATAAGGTGCCATACCTATACTAGAGTGGTAACTATTATTATAGGTAAACTCTATCAAAGGTAAAAGACTATCCCAACTACCCCCTTGGTCCAACACATAGGCTCTAAGCAAATCCTCTAAAGATTGAATAGTCCTCTCAATCTGACCATCAGTTTGAGGGTGGTAAGCTGAACTAAGTCTAAGTTGGGTCCCCAAAGCTCGTTGTAGGCTCTCCCAAAACCTAGAGGTGAATCTAGGGTCTCTGTCTGAAACTATGCTAGATGGTATCCCATGCAATATCACAATCTCATCAATATACAGTCCAACCAATCTCTCTAGAGAATACCTAATGTTAATAGGTAAGAAATGTGCACTCTTAGTCAACCTATCAACTATAACCCAAATGGAATCATGCCCTCTCCTAGTCCTAGGCAAAGCAACTACAAAATCCATAGAAATGTTATCCCACTTCCACTCGGGTATACTCAAAAGCTGAAGTAGTCCTGAAGGTTTTTGATGTTCTATCTTAGTGTAATATCCTAATGTTTTTAGATAACAATATTCTCAACATTATTATTAAGTGTATTGAAATTTTAGTTATGATAATATATATATATATATATATATATATATATAAAAGAGAATAAGTATAATATTTTCACTATAAATATATATATAAATTTTATTATAACATTTTTAGTGAAATAAAATTATAAAATATTTATAATTATTATGATTCAATTAATAAAATATATATATATATATATATATATATATATGTGTGTGTGTGTGTGTGTGTGTGTGTGCTAACTAATTATATTATAAATATTACCTACTAAAAATAACTTATTATAAATTTGCATGATGTTATAGACATATAAAATAAAATGGTTCAGTGGTTTCACTAGTTGTGCTTAAGGACAACATGTGCTGGGTCCTGGGTTCAAATCCTACCATGGCCTTATATATTAAAGATAATTATTATAAAATAATTAAACAATATAAAATATGAACATATTAATAATTATTATGGATAAAAATAATCATAGAATAAGTAAATAAATGAGGTTAGGGGCACCTCACTAGGTAAAAATAACAAAAATAAATATACATAATAGTATATAAAATTTAAAAGAGATAAGGTTCTCCTCCCCCTTACCTTGAAATGCACACTTATCAGAATTTTATTCTCTTACGTTGCGGTTTTCTCTATTTTCTCTCGTTCTCTCTTCTCTCTTTTGTTTCTATTTCTGTTGCTGCGTGCTTCTCAATTTACTGTAATGGAGGCCTATTTATAGGGAAAGGAAGGCTCACTTACTTCGCGGATTTAAGATACATTCTTATCCCCGTAATGATTTTTATGTACTTGCTTATATACGTAATCTGAGGTACATTCTTATCCCCGTAATTGTGATTCTTATCTCGGCTGATCAGTAAATTCTGGCTCCGCTGCACATTCCCTGTTGTGCAAATTCCACGTAACTGCTTACGTTTAAGCCACATAAATGCTTTGCCACGTATATCTATATCCACTGCACATGTACATTCACATTCCTTTTTCTTAATTGCTGCACATTCCCTACATACATATATATATATATATATATATATATATATATATATATATATATATATATATATATATATATATATATATATATATATATATATATATATATTCGCTGCACCTGCACATTACTTTTTTTTTAATTAATTGGTACTCTTAATATATTTTATTTAAGTATATGTTATTTAATTAAAGCTTAAATGATGATAAATTCTCAAATTTATTTAGCGTGATTGTTTTTATGATTAATTATAATATAATTTTGTTAAAATGTCTTTGACTCATTTTAAAGATAAATATTACTCTATGGCCATAGAAGATAAAATTTGAATTATTTGTAGCTGGAGGTTTGACCTTGGGGATTTAAATGAGTAAGAAGTTATGATTAAAAATTCTTGTACTGGTTGATATTATGATGCTCATTTATCCTGACTAGTCACTGCAAATGTAATTCAAATTTTATATATATTGTTTAATATTAACTATTGTTACGCATGCTTTATGATTATAAATATTTCTTTGAAAAATGTTCTCACAACTTATGTTTTTTATGTAATATAATAATTAAATAAATAGATGGATCTACCAATTCTACCGGGTCCTTTCTCTTCCGTTATCACTGCAATTTTTCCGGGCACTAGTTGGGCCATGGACGCATCTGCCAATGCAGTTACCTTCCAAGGAATAGGATTATCAACTTCTGTGTTTTCACCAACCCAACAAAACCCCGTTATCATAGATGGACAAATTTAGTTACTTTTTATCTCCCTCCAACCAATCATGTTAACCCAATAGTGAACTTATATCAACCTGATATGTAGACATTATATAATTAGTTAGGAAATAAGTAGATTATAAGAATGTACATTATTTTTTTCCCTTTTTCTTTTGTATAAAATATGATGCATATATAAAAAAAAAACTATATGTAAGCGAGGGTATGAAAAATAAAATTTTGGTTTATGTATAATGATATTAATTATATAAAGTATATTATAATTATATTAAAGTTATTATTAACACGACTAGACGTTACATTTTAATGGTATCAGAGCAACGTTCCATGTGTAACTTGGGGAAATGTGCTAACCATGTTTCTAGTATAATAAACTAATCTATAAATTTCAGATGGCAGGAAGGAGAAATAAAGAACTGACTGAGGCTGTGCAAGCTATTAGGGACATGGCTGCCGCCTTGTTAAGGAATCAACGACCGGAAGGAATGGGGGAGTCACAGGGACTGGTAGAATTTAGAAGCAATAAACCTTCTCAATTTGACGGAGGATATAATCCTGAAAAGGCTGAATTATGAATTAAAGAAATAGAAAAGATATTTCGAGCCATGAACTGTCCTGATAACCAAAAAGTAAATTATGCAGTATTTATGTTAGTAGGAGAAGTAGAATATTGGTGGGATAGTACTAGAAGACTATTAGAAGGAGGAGGAATAATCATTACATGGGAAGTATTTAGAGCCAAATTTTTTGAAAAATATTTTCCTAATGATGTTAGGAGGGCTAAAGAAATAGAATTTATGCAGTTAAAACAAGGGAATATGACAGTGGGAGAATATGTTTCTAAGTTTGAGGAATTAGGAAAATACTCTACTTTCTTTTATCACCCTGATGAGAGAATGAAGTGTATTAAATTTGAAGATAGACTTAGACCAGAATTAAGAAAGGCAGTAGGAATATTAGAAATCTCTGATTTTCCCACATTAATACACAAGTGTCGATTTTTGGAAAGTTTTGATCATAATAAGGATAATAGACCAAAATCTTTTGGCCCTCAATTTAATAAGAAAAGGAATAATGAAGGAAAACCTTATGATCGACCACAATGGAAACCCCAATCTTCTCAATTTGCAGGAAATTCCAGTAGACCCATGAATAATCAAGCTAAGTGTCTTAAGTGCGGACAGGGTCATTATACTAAAGACTGTCATCTCAAAGGACCTGTTTGTTTCAAGTGTGGAAAGCCGGGTCATGTGTTTTCGGAGTGTGGACAACCAAAGGCACACGCGAATACCTCTGGAACCAAACCGAGACTTCCTACAACTGGGAGAGTTTATACCATGACTGGAACTGAAGCTGCTCAAAACAACAATCTAATACAAGGTACATGTTTCATTAAAGGCAAAACTTTAAATGTACTGTATGATTCAGGCGCAACTCATTCTTTTATCTCTAATGATTGTGTTCAACACCTCCAATTACCAATTTCTTCTTTAAAGAATAATCTAATTATTTTAACCCCTACAAACAAATCTGTAATTGCCAATAGAGTTTGTTCAGACTGTCCTATTTTTGTTGGTGATAAAAATTTCTTGTAAGTTTGATCTGCTTACCTTTATCACAATTAGATGTGATTTTAGGTATGGACTGGTTATCTTCCAACCATGTTCTTCTCAATTGTGCAGAAAAGTCTATAATATTTTCTGATTCTAAGGACCTATTGATTTCATTATCCAAACCAATAAGCAAGTTTTCTTGGGGTAAAGTTCAGGGATATTTAATCTTATCCTCTATGGAAGCTAAAGAGGAAGTCAACTTGAAAAACATAGCTGTTGTTCAAAATTTTCCTGAAGTCTTTCCTAATGATATTCCTGGTTTGCCACCTGACAGAGATATTGAATTTTTGATTGATTTAATACCTGGAACTAGACCAATTTCAATGGCACCTTATAGGATGTCACCTTCTGAATTAGCAGAGTTGAAGAAACAGTTAGAAGAGTTTCTTGAAAAACAATTTATACGCCCTAGTGTATCACCTTGGGGGGCTCCTGTTTTATTAGTTAAAAAGAAAGATGGAAGTTTTAGACTGTGTGTAGACTATCGGCAATTAAATAAGTTTACCATAAAGAATAAAAACCCTCTTCCTAGAATAGATGATTTGATGGATCAATTGAGAGGAGCCACTGTGTTTTCTAAGATAGATTTAAGATCAGGATACCATCAAATCAAAGTGAAAGCTGAAGACATACAGAAAACTGCATTTAGAACAAGGTATGGTCATTATGAATATCAAGTAATGCCTTTTGGAGTAACCAATGCACCTGTAGTGTTCATGGATTATATGAATAGGATTTTTCATCCGTATTTAGACCATTTTTGTGGTGGTCTTTATAGATGATATCCTCATATATTCTCGAACTCATGAGGAGCATGAAGAACACCTTCAAACTGTTCTCCAAATCCTAAAAGATAAACAATTGTATGCCAAACTTTCTAAGTGTGAATTTTGGTTAGAGGAGGTTAAGTTTTTAGGACATGTGATCTCCAAAGAAGGAGTGTCTGTGGATCCGTCTAAAGTTGAAGCAGTTCTGTTATGGGAACCTCCAAAGACAGTAACAGAAATCCGTAGTTTTTTGGGTTTGGCAGGATATTACAGGAGATTCATTGAGGGATTTTCTAAAATAACTATGCCTTTAACTCAACTCACCAAGAAAGGACAACCCTTTGAGTGGACAGAAAAATGTGAGAATAGTTTTCAAGAGCTTAAGAAAAGATTAACCACTGCGCCAGTCTTAGCCTTACCCAATCCTAATGGACAATTTGTCATATTTTGTGATGCCTCAAAAATGGGATTAGGGTGTGTTCTTATGCAAGATAGAAGGGTAGTAGCATATGCTTCTAGACAATTGAGAGCTCATGAAAGGAATTACCCAACCCATGATCTAGAACTAGCTGCCATTGTTTTTGCACTCAAAATATGGAGACATTATGTGTATGGTGGTAAATTTGATGTTTTTAGTGATCATAAGAGTTTAAAATATTTGTTTGATCAAAAGAAACTGAATATGAGACAAAGAAGGTGGATGGAATTTTTGAAAGATTATGATTTTGAATTACATTACCGTCCAGGGAAAGCCAATGTTGTGGCTGATGCACTGAGTAGAAAATCTTTACATATCTCTTCATTAATGATTCATGAGATTAATTTGATAGAAAAATTTAGAGATATGAGTTTATCAACTACGGTAAGTCGGGATAGAATACAATTACATGCAGTTCAAATTACTAGTGACTTACATGGACAAATTGGTGAGGCTCAGGTAATTGATAAATTCATTCAAAAGAAAAAGAGATTGTTGGGTCAAAAGGATGGAGAAAAGTTTAGTATAGATCAAAGAGGAGTTTTGAGATTTAATGATAGGACATGCGTACCCAATGATTCAGAAATTAAGAAAACAATTCTAGGTGAGGCACATAAGAGCAAGTTGAGTATACACCCTGGGGCAACAAAAATGTATCAGGACCTCAAGAAAATGTTTTGGTGGCCCAAAATGAAAAAGGAAATAGCACAATATGTGGCTACATGTTTGATTTTTCAGAAGGCCAAGATAGAACACCAAAAGCCAGCAGGAATGTTACAACCCTTAGATATACCTGAATGGAAATGGGACAGTATAGCAATGGATTTTGTAGTTGGTTTACCACGAACAATTCATAAGTATGATTCCATATGGGTTATCGTGGATAGGTTGACAAAATATGCTCACTTCTTACCCATCAACATTAGGTATTCACTAGAAAAATTGACTGAACTATACATAAGAGAGATTGTACGGCTGCATGGTGTACCATCTAGTATCATATCTGACAGAGATCCTAGGTTTACTTCTAAATTTTGGGGAAGTTTACATCAAGCATTAGGAACTAAGCTTCGCCTTAGCTCTGCATATCATCCTCAAACAGACGGACAATCAGAAAGGACCATTCAATCCTTAGAAGATTTATTGAGAGCTTGTGTGCTAGAGGATTCTGGTAGTTGGGATCAATATTTGCCTCTGATTGAATTCACTTATAACAATAGTTTCCATTCTAGCATAGGTATGGCACCCTATGAAGCCCTATATGGGAGAAGGTGTAGAACTCCTTTGTGTTGGTTTGAGACATGAGAAAATTTAATCTTGGGTCCTGAATTGGTGCAACAAACCACGGAAAAGATCAAAATGATTCAAGAAAAATTGAGAACGACTCAAAGCAAGCAGAAAAGTTATGCTGATAAAAGAAGACGACCTCTTGAATTTCAGGAAGGTGATCATGTATTTTTGAAAGTTACACCAACAACTGGTATTGGTAGGGTAATGAAATCAAAGAAACTCACACCTCGATTTATTGGTCCTTATCAAATCCTCAGAAAAATCGGTCCTGTTGCTTACCAAATTTCTCTACCTCCTTTTCTTTCTAATCTTCATAATGTTTTTCATGTGTCTCAATTAAGAAAATATATTTCTGATCCATCTCATGTAATAATGACTGATACAGTACAGTTAAAGGATAACCTTACATTTGAAACAATGCCTGTACAGATCACAGACAGGAGGATCAAGTAGTTGAGAGGCAAACAGATTTCACTGGTAAAAGTCATCTGGAATGATGTTACTGGAGATGCTATGTGGGAATTGGAAGAAAAAATCAGGAAAAACTATCCTTATTTATTTTTAAGAAATAAAAATTTCGAGGACGAAATTTCTGTAAGTAGGGGAGAATTGTAATATCCTAATGTTTTTAGATAACAATATTCTCAACATTATTATTAAGTGTATTGAAATTTTAGTTATGATAATATATATATATATATATATATATATATATATATATAAAAGAGAATAAGTATAATATTTTCACTATAAATATATATATAAATTTTATTATAACATTTTTAGTGAAATAAAATTATAATATATTTATAATTATTATGATTCAATTAATAAAATAAATAAATATATATATATATATATATATATATATATATGTGGGTGTGTGTGCTAACTAATTATATTATAAATATTACCTACTATAAATATCTTATTATAAATTTGCATGATGTTATAGACATATAAAATAAAATAGTTCAGTGGTTTCACTAGTTGTGCTTAAGGACAACATGTGCTAGGTCTTGGGTTCAAATCCTACCATGGCCTTATATATTTTTATATAAATAATTAAAAAAAAGAAGTAATGATGTGCAGAAATAGAAACAAAAGAGAGAATGAGAGAAGTGTGCATTTAAATTTTATATACTATTATGTATATTTATTTATGTTATTATCCATAACCTCATTTATTTGCTTATTCTATGATTATTTTTATCCATAATAATTATTAATATGTTCATATTTTATATTGTTTAATTATTTTATAATAATTATCATTGTCATTTAATTAATTGGTACTCTTAATATATTTTATTTAAGTATATGTTATTTAATTAAAGCTTAAATGATGATAAATTCTCAAATTTATTTAGCGTGATTGTTTTTATGATTAATTATAATATAATTTTGTTAAAATGTCTTTGACTCATTTTAAAGATAAATATTACTCTATGGCCATAGAAGATAAAATTTGAATTATTTGTAGCTGGAGGTTTGACCTTGGGGATTTAAATGAGTAAGAAGTTCTGATTAAAAATTCTTGCACTAGTTGATATTATGATGCTCATTTATCCTGACTAGTCACTGCAAATGTAATTCAAATTTTATATATATTGTTTAATATTAACTATTGTTACGCATGTTTTATGATTATAAATATTTCTTTGAAAAATGTTCTCACTCCTTATGTTTTTTATGTAATATAATAATTAAATAAATAGATGGATCTACCAATTTTACCGGGTCCTTTCTCTTCCGTTATCACTGCAATTTTTCCAGGTACCAGTTGGGCCATGGACGCATCTGCCAATGCAGTTACCTTCCAAGGAATAGGATTATCAACTTTTGTGTTTTCACCAACCCAACAAAACCCCGTTATCATAGATGAACAAATTGTAGTTACTTTTTGTCTCCCTCCAACCAATCATGTTAACCCAATAGTGAACTTATATCAACCTGATATGTAGACATTATATAATTAGTTAGGAAATAAGTAGATTATAAGAATGTACATTATTTTTTTTCCTTTTTCTTTTGTATAAAATATGATGCATATATAAAAAAAACTATATGTAAGCAAGGGTATGAAAAATAAAATTTTGGTTTATGTATAATGATATTAATTATATAAAGTATATTATAATTATATTAAAGTTATTATTAACACGACTAGACGTTACACTTAGCCTTCTGACACACTAAACAGGCACTCACAAATTCAGCTATATCTTTCTTCATCCTAGGCCACCAAAATATCTTCCTAAGGTCTTGATACATCTTAGTCGCTCCTGGGTGAAAACTAAGTTTGCTCCTATGACCTTCCTCTAGGATCAAACGTCTAAGTGTAGGGTCACTAGGCACGCACACTCGGTCTTTAAATCTTAACACTCCATCTACACCCAAGGTAAATTCTCCTCCAATACCTTGTCCTATAGCCCCACGTCTAGTCTCTAGAAATGAATCCACTAACTGTGCTTCTCCAATTTCCCTCAACAACTCACTAGTCACCCGAGTCATACGTAGTCTCACACTATTAGGGGTCACCTCACAAGTCAAACTCAAGTCTCTAAATTGAGCCAAAAGGTCCATCTCCCTAATCATAAGAGAAGATAAATGCAAAGATTTCCTACTTAAAGCATCAGCCACCACATTGGCTTTGCTCGGATGATAACTAAGATCAAAATCATAGTCCTTAAGGAACTCTAACCATCTTTTTTGCCTCATATTTAATTCCTTTTGATCAAACAAATACCTAAGACTCTTATGATCACTAAATACCTCAAATTTTGAACCATACAAATAATATCTCCAAATCTTAAGTGTGAATACCACAGCTGTTAATTCAAGATCATGGGTGGGGTAATTCTTCTCATGTATTTTCAATTGCCTAGAAGCATAAGATACGACCTTTCCTTCTTGCATTAACACTCCACCCAAACCCATCTTAGAAGCGTCACAATAAACCACAAAAGTCTTACTAAGGTCAGGCAACACTAAAACAGGTGCACTAGTCAACTTCTCCTTAAGAGCTCGGAAACTATTCTCACGTTTACTATCCCATACAAACACAACTCCTTTCCTAGTTAAACTTGTCAAGGGTAATGCTAACTTAGAGAATCTGATGGAATAACACTAAAGCCGAGAAGACCAAGAGGTGACATATTGAAGGAGGCAAGAGGAATGAGTTAGTGATGAAAAACCATAAAGAGGAATAAGCCTACTTTTGGGCCTTAGCTATGTTTTTATAACATTTATTTCCATTTTTATCCCTTGTCTTTGTTTTCCATTTTTACCCTTGTATTTTGGGGTATTTTAGTCATAGGATTTATTTTCTTTGTATTTCCCATTTTACCCTTGTATTATGGGGTGCTTTAGTTAATTAGGTTTTTAATTTTGGGCTAGGGTGTTTTAGTGAGGAGGTGACGCATTTTTGGTGAGTCTTGGACATATTTTTGGTGTTAGAAAGGCTTAGGCCCAAGTGGAGGGCAAAGGTTGCATGGACTTATCATGCACCTAGTTGTAGCCAATCTAACCCCTTAGATTCCATCCTTGGCCACCAAGTAGCATCTAGGGTTCATTTGGCATTGCATTTGGAGTGCATTTGCCTTGTGAATTTCGGCCATGCATTGCTCCAAATGCAACCCTAGATGCCTCCCCTCCTATAAATACCCAACTCCCCACCACTTGTAAATACTTTGGAATATATGAATTTGAGTGAGCCTTTTGTGCCTCAAATCCTCTCCTTAGTCACTAGGGTAGTTTCGGCTAGCCTCCTCCTATCTCCACCCTTGGAGAATAGGAAACCTAGAGTGGCCTCCACCTACCTTGGAGTGAGCCAACTTTGAGCACCCATACACCACCACCCTAAGTGCTTCCGCCCAAAACACCTTGTTCACGCCTATCACCCTTTCATCCACCATAAAATTCCTTTTTGTCTACCTTGTTGAACCTAGATCAAGGGCAAGGAGTCTCCCTTCACACGCCATCATCATCCATGGAAGGAGGGATTCCATCAGAATCCCTCTATGAATCTTCTATAGTATCCAGCTAATCCAAGGAAGCTCCTAATCTCACTAACTGACTTGGGTGTCTCCCATTTAAGCACCGCCTCAACTTTAGATGGATCTACTGCTATACCCCGACTTGAAATCACATGTCCTAAGAAACTCACCTCCTCTAGCCAAAAGTCACACTTAGACAACTTGGCATAAAGTTGTCTCTCCCTGAGGGTTTGAAGTACTACCTTTAAGTGTTCATCATGTTCCTCTTTAGTCTTGGAATAAACTAGTATGTCATCTATGAAGACAACTACAAATTTATCCAAGTACGGATGAAAAATTTGGTTCATGTAATCCATAAAAATTGCAGGAGCATTCGTCACACCAAAAGGCATTACTAGATACTCATAGTGTCCATAACGAGTCGTAAATGTTGTCTTAGGTACATCCTCACCCTTAACTCTAATCTGATGGTACCCCGATCTAAGATCAATTTTACTAAATACACAAGCACCCACCAACTGGTCCATAAGATCATCTATCCTAGGCAATGGATATTTATTCTTAATGGTCACCTTGTTCAAATGTCGATAATCTACACACAATCTCATACTACCATCCTTCTTCTTAACTAAGAGTACGGGTGCTCCCCAAGGTGATACACTAGGCCTCACAAACCCCTTCTCCAACAAGTCTTCTATTTGTTTCTTAAGCTCCACTAACTCTACGGGTGACATCTTATAAGGTGCAATAGAAATAGGTCCTGTTCCTGGTACTAAGTCTATGGAAAATTCTACTTCTCTTCTAGGTGGTAAGCTAGACATATCATCAGAGAAGACATCCGAAAAGTCACACACAATAGGCAGTTCATTCACCAAAACATTACTCTCAGAATTCAAAGAAGCTAACAACATGTACACTTGGGCATCTTCTTGTAAAAATACCTGAACTTGGTTGGCAGTCAAATAATCCTTACTCACTATTTCAACAGGCTCACCAAAAACAATAGATTTATCAACACAATTCAAAAGGACATGATTGGAAGATAACCAGTCCATACCCAGAATAACATCTAGTTGACTTAGAGGCAAACAAATTAAGTCAACCATGAAATCTCTACCATCAATAATCAAAGGACACTTTAAACAGACATCAGAAGTAGACACTGAACCACTAGTTGGTGTCTCTACTATTAATTCAAAAGACAAGGAAGAAACAGGTAATTTTAATTTGGACACACACGCATGTGATATAAAAGAGTGAGTCGCACCAGAGTCATACAAAACAATTAGAGGAGTTCCATTGATGAAACACATACCCTGGATTAAGTCTTTGGATTGAGTAGCTTCAGCACCACTCAAGGCAAACACCCTTCCTGTCGCTCTAGGTTTACTAGCGCTCCCTCCAACCTCTGTTGTTTCTTTCCTATTCTGGGGGCATTCACTAGCTTTGTGTCCCTTCGCTTGACATTTGAAGCATGTTATAACTCCTTGCATCCGACACTCAACTGCCCTATGACCTGGCCTCCCACATTTGAAGCAGTTATTGTGTGGAACAGAACCCACACTTCCCCCTCTAGAAGTTTGGCTAGCCGTTGGAGCTTGGCTCCTTTGTTGCACAGAACCTTGATTATTCACCTTAGAACTCGAATCTCCAACAGACTTGGTGTAAGGCTTAACCTTACTAGATGACCCAAACTTATTATTCCTCATGGGTCCTCCACTCTTATAATGAGTTACCCTAGCACGGTTGTCTTCATCATATACTCGTCACTTGTTTACCAATTCATGATAGTGAGTGATCCTTTGATAATTGAAAACTTGTTAAATCTCAGGTCGAAGACCACTCACAAACTTTACACATTTGTCCTCCTCATTGCCCACACCATCATACATAGGGCAAAATCTAACTAAGTCTTCAAACTTAGTCACATACTCAGCCACAAAATCCTCTCCTTGCTTTAATTCAAGGAATTCCACCTGTTTCTTATGTCTCACATCTCGGGGAAAGTATTTCTCCAAGAATAGCCGCTTGAAATTCTCCCAGTTCACTTGGGTACCCGCAGCTATCATTCTTTGCAAAACACCTTGCCACCAGATGCCAGCCTCTCCAGAAAGCATGAAGGCAGCCAAAGCACCTTCTGTGGCAAAGGACATCCCATAGCTTGACATATCTTTTCAACTTCGAATATCCAGTCAGCAGCTCCATCAGGATTATAACCCCCACGGAAGCTAGGTGGATTATTTCGCTGGAATCTCTCCAGCCAATCTACTCTGGCCGTTGGTTCATATTGCCAAGAGTCTGAGCCATCGCTTGTAGAGCATCAGCGATTGCACGATCGTTCCTACCTCCTGCCATTACTTTTCTGGATCACCAGAAAAGTTAACAATTATACTATAAGTAAACAACAAACTTAATCAATCATACCACTAACATATTAACAAATTCCTCAATCAAATCATTCCATCAATTATCTACCAAACAAGCATAGTAGACTCATAACTCACGGCCGATTGGATCGACCTGCTCTGATACCACTAAATGTGACACCCTTACTACCCCAACACATATATTGTAATAATGAAAACTTACAAATAAATTTTTAAATTTCGGTAAAAGGGTTCACATGAGAATCTTCAAAATTATTCTTCAATAACCTCAATAATAAAAATGAAACGCAAGAGTTTACAAATTATTTTCAAAAATAACATTTACAATTCCAAATCCATATAAAAACCTATGTTCTAAAAATCTTCTGCCCCGATGTCACAATATCAGAGCATCCCCACAATTCAACCGTTGGCATTCTAGATGCCACTCGTAGCCAGATCTTCCTCACCTAAAACATCCACAATTTATACGGTGAGAAAAGAAAATATTTATATATAAAGCACACAAGGAATCCACAACATCATCTCGTCATAACTTGAAATGTTAATTACAAGCATTTCTATAGATATATCATTATTCCATCAATCATTCATCATCTTCACATCACAATTCATAATCAAACTCATTCATCTCAAATCTTGCAATTAAAATTATCATTTTCACATTCATAATTCACACAATCTTACAATTAACACTATGCCAAGGCCACGCCACAATTGACATAAGTGATACGGGCTAATTACCTCACTCATCCCACACCATGTCAGGGTCACGCCCTCCCTGTAGCATCACTTACCCAGGGGTCGTGCCACCCCTAGTCATTGATGTGAGGAACCACAATCACATCACAATCCACACCATCTCTTGCAATTAACCCTATGCCAGAGCTGCCATATTTGACATAAGTGATACGTGTTAACTGTCTTACTCATCCCACACCATGCTAGGGTCACGCCCTCCCTGTAGCATCACTTATCCAGGGGTCGTGTCATCCCTAGTCATTAGTATGAGGAACCTCAATCATAATCATATTCACATTCATCACATCTCATCTTATAACTCAATAACATATCACATACACACAACGGATAAGTCCAACAAAATAAGGGTTTCATACACCTCAAGCAATTAACATCTAAATCATCAATTTTTTTATCAAGTGATATAACAATAACATTCATAAATTAATAAAATAATCAATAGAATTATCAATTTAATATAATTTTAACATAAACAGTAAAACCCCCAATTATTCCAAAACTTAACTCACAGGCACATTTCTACAGTTTCGTTCTACCTCTCAGATCAACATTCTTACAAATTAAATATATATTTCTAATCCTCAACACATATAGAATCTAATGGAATCATCAATTTCTCAAACAGAAATAATCGAATTTTTCCCAAAACCTAACTTACAAGCACTTCTCTATAATTTCGTTCTCTCTCCCAGAGCATCATTTTTACAAACAAATCATATATTCGTAGTCCTAAATATATACAGAATCACATAAGATAATTAATTCTCCAAACAGAAATAATTATAAAATTACTTATAACCCTAAGGGCTCTTCCTCTACCCAATTCCCTCATGTAACTCTACATATAAATAATCCCTTTTTCCCCCGTACCTGGATATGTAGAAGCTGAACCTACACAAGATTTGGTTGGTCTCCCTCGCTGGGTTCCCCTCGGTCTAAAGCAGAAAGTAGAGAGAAAAGAAGAGAGAGCAGAAGAAAAGAAATCAGAAAATGAGAGGTGTGCCTTTTCAGAGTGGTAGAGAGCTCAATTTATAGGCCTCAGACTTTGCCGGAACGACCCATTCTGGACCATAAAAACATGGGTAAAAATCACACCCAGAACGGCCCGTTCCCAAACCAGAACAGCCCGTTCTGGTGTGCATTTATTACTCAACTACCATAGCCCGTTCCAAGCCCGTTCCCACTTAGAGTTTAAGGCAGCTTTTAATAGTCTGGAATGGCCCGTTCCAACTTGAGAATGGCCCGTTCCAATTCCGGAACAACCCGTTCCAAGCTACTAATCACATACATTTTGGTAGTTTGGAACGGCCCGTTCCAATTCCGGAACAGCCCGTTCCAAGCTACTAAATCACCCCTATACCTTTATAAAATTATCAAAATACCCTCAATTAAAAATAAATAAATAAATAAAATGAAATAAAAACTGGGGTGTTACGATTTATGACCAAGGTCAAACGGTCAAACCTAATATTTGCAATCAGCTTAAGGCTTTTTGAACATATTCTTGATCTAAATAAACCAACACTCCAGAAAGAAGCAATAAGTATCAGTTTCCATACCTTGTGAGGAATCATAAAACCATTGAAAAGGTTCCACAACATATAAAATGGAGCAGCAATGATCGCAGCGGCATTATGATTTGGTGTGACAGTCGTTGTCATCATTCCATAGAAGGTAAAATATAGCATTGTAAAATACATGAAGAATAAGTACCAAATGAACCTATCAACAGTCCAGACAAAGGAAGCCATGATAGAATATTGTCGAGTATATCATAGCCTATGCGAACACATAAGGGAACTCGATCACAACCTGCAGATTGTAGGATAGCGAGTCAACTTATGGAAACTCGTTGTTTCCATGACTAATTCAAAATGAATGTTATATCTAACAAAATACCTGAGCAAATGCAAATGATAAAGCCGAATACATCCCTGCAGCCCTTTCTCTATAAGAAACAAATCTTTCAACGGAAACAACAGGCTAAACAGCTGTGCCATTTGTTATACTAATGAAGAGGATTGCCGAATACATGGATCCCATGGCATTGAATAGATCTTGTTGCGTCTCCCTGCAAAAATACTAACATGGTTGGTACATAAAGCCTGATTGTTAGAAAACATAAAATATGTCAGCTAAATATAATTGTTAGAGAAGTAACCTCTAGCATCCACGTAGCAGGGTTATATCCATATCTGATCTTTTGAACTCCTTCGATTGCCTACAGAGATATAGATATTATGAATAACATTCAACCATACCACATGATCAGTGAGAGCTAAGAGTGCATCAGCTGACCTCAAAATAACTGATTAGTTCACTAGATTTAGGACCAAGTGGACATAAAGTCATCTCAGAGAGATCAATTTACCAGAATTAAAATTGGAGTGCAGCAACGTGAAGAAATGATAAATGAACTGTCACGATGCCAAATTTGTTGTAGAACAGGTGAATATTGCTATCTTTTCGAACGTATACAACAATTGAAGCTTGAAGATCACGATCAACCTTGAAGTGAGCATTAAAAAATCTTTTTTCCTGTTGTTGAATCCCAATGTTAGAAAATAGAGGACAAATTGCCGGTATTAAGCATCAGAAAACCGTGTAATAATTTATAATAAGGCTAAATGAAATGTGGTATGATTGCAGCAAGTTTCAGAAAGTTCATATCTCTTGCTCGCATGACCCGCTAGGAGATTTACAGTAAAGCGTGACCAGGAGTGTGACAATAGGAACAATTTTTTACACGATTATGTTGTTTTCTAATGTCCATCTCTGTTCTAATCCTGCTGGACTTTGACCGACCCTTGAAAGTTCTTTTGCGTTCTAAATTTGGCCACAAAGTTGGAAGAAACGCAACATCCGAGAGAAGTTTGACCCGCTGAGAAATTTACAATAAGGCTAAATGAAATGTGATATGATTGCAGAAAGTTTCAGAGAGTTCATATCCCTTGCTCGCATGACTCGCTGGAGATTTACAGTAAGGCTAAATGTAATGTGGTGTGATTGCGGTAAGTTCCAAATTAAAAAGTTTATATCTCTTGCTCGCCTGTACTCGTTTCATGCTTACATGCACATCACGACTATCAAACTTACATATCTCTCATATATACCTTACAATAAGTTGCAAAAGTATACGAAGGACAGTTTGGAAAGCTCCGACATGAAGATTATTGGCCTACTTACACTAGTCCAACTTTGTGGCCAAATCTAAAATTCAAGAGAACTTTCAAGGGTGGCCAAAGTCCAACAAGATTAAAACAGATATGGACATTACAGAACAACATAATCAGTTTCTGCCACTATTGATCTTTATTGTTGTATTGAATTTTAATAAATTTATTTAGTTATATTTATAATGTTAATATTCAATAAATTTAATCACTTGATGGTAGCCTCTGAGTTTTGGTAATTGATAAGTGAAAATCGAGAAGAAAAAAAGCCTGAATCTGTAGGCCAGAACGGTCCGTTCCGGATTCAGAACGGCCCATTCTGATTCCACTTTTTATGTGCATTTTTTGAATCCGGAACGGCCCGTTCTGATCCTTTCGTCATGTATTCTTTTTTAACCTGAAACGGCCCGTTCTAAAATCAGAACAGCCCGTTTTATTTAGTTGGAGAAATAAATTTGCACGATTTCTATTTAGATAAATATTTTTTAAAATAGTATTATTTGAGTAAAAAACTCTATATATATATATATTATAATTATAATTAAGCCATAAATAAATACAAACATAACTACATAAACTAAAAAGCATGCCTCATCTATTTTCTCTTCTACACTCCAAAACCTAAGGCACTTCATAAATAAACCAACCTTTTCAGGCAAGCATAACATGATTTCATCTAACATTCACTGTAACACCTAAGTGGTCTAGACATAAGTCTGCACAACTTCTCATTAGAGAGTTCAAATCTTTGTATAGAATTGTTTGATGCATCTCCACATATCTTTTCCTTAGGCATTCCAATCTCCTTAGCCAGGTTCTCAGCCTCACTAAGGGAATCAATCACATGGTCAAAGCAAATGTATCTACCAGAAGCATTGTTGTTCATTGCCTTGAATACACATGCATGAGCTTCAGCCAATTTGGTCACATCCACTGTTGCTAGCAAACCATGAGAGTACATTTCTTGGGCACCTGAATTTGCAATTGTAAAATCTTTAGATTCTATTACATCAACATCAAAAGGAAAATTTTGATCAAGGTAAAATGTGTTTTAAGTTGCTCTATTTTTGGTTAAATTTGGTCTTGTTCCATATTTCTTTAAAAATTGATGAATTTGGTCCTCACATTTATGATAATTGGTGAAATTAGTCTTTCATCCTAACTCTATTAACTTTATTTACTTGTCTGTCACATGTCTGCCACGTTAAGATGTGACAAACAACTAATCATCACATAGCATTTAGCATTAGGAATTAGTTTCACACATTATTTTAGAGATGTGAGGAAAAAAATTATTGCTTTTAAAGTATAAAAACTAATTAAGATCAAGTTTAGTCAAATTCTCTCAAGGATTAAAAACACATTATACCTTAGGTTAATTAATAGTATTATTACCTTTGAGATAAGCAATTGTTGCTGTTGGATTCCTATGGCAAAATTCAGGACCTGTAACTAGAGCTGGACAAATGGTAGTGAGCTTCAAACCCCTTTCATTAGCTATTCTCCAAGCAGCTTTCTCTGCCCTCATCTTGCCCAGTGCATACCAAAGCTGCCATATATTCAAAAGAAACGTCAGGGTCATATAATATATCTCCTACATAAACATGTTATACTCTAGGAAAATAATAGAATATAATCTAAATAAGGTGCAATCATTGTGCAAAGTTTACCTTCTTCTCAATGCAGAATGATTCATTGCTCCAAGAGCCATGACTAATAACAGGTTTAAGGTCTGATTGTGCATTGTCTTGCCACACACAAGCAGATAGCGATGACGTGAACACACATCTTTTTATGGAAGGTGTTCTTGCACATGCTTCCATCACATTCTCAGCAGCTCTCACTTCAATCTCAGCCATGGATTTCTAGATATGAGACACAAGCAATTGCTTAGATATTATGCAGTAACTTTTCTAAATATTTGTTAAGCCATTGTCATAACAGTTAAAATAAGATTTTAATAATCATGTATCGATAGTATAACTGTCAATCAATCAGATATTACTATTGGTAAGACTTTTATTTATTTATTTGTTTTCAGATGATAATATGAAATTACTTTATGTCAACATGAATCATTTATTTTCCTAAAATCTTAAACTAAACACACCCTCTTTCTCAAGCATACCATGATTCAATAGTTGAGATGATGGAAATGTATAGATTTTGTCATATGATGTGCTTAATAAAATCTTTGTACCTTACGGTGTTAGTCAAGGTGGTGGGTCTAGGAATCAATAGTATTTGTAAGACGACTTTTTAGCAAACTATTATTGAATGGACATGACATGTTTTGATGCGAGTAAAAAACCTACTGCTATGCAACACGTGAAGGGGTAATCATGCAATGCAACTACTATTCACAGCCAAGTATTGGCTTGTGGAGGAACACAAGTTCAATAATGCTAACCACTGAGGAGAAAAAGGGTACCATCGATAAAGGGAAAATTGCAGCATTTCAGAATTTTAGTTTTTCTAACATAAATGTTGAAACTGAAATTGATGGCCTGTTTTGGTAGGAGGGCCGAGGGGGAAAATATAAAGGAGAAGAGAAAGAAAATGAGATTTGACTATATTTTCGGTCTCTAATAAAAATATTAAAATTTTCTAAAATTAGTATTTAAGCCAAAATACAGCATATTTTTAGGAACATATATATATATGCTTTAGCGTACGTTTTATTTAATTTATGTTAGAGAAATAATGACATGTCTTTGTTACCTTTCTAATAAAGTTTTTCCGAAAAATAATTTATAGTACATACCAACCATGGTGAACTTAAACACACCTGTACATCTTTTAATGCAAAAAGTCACTAATTCAATGGCGTTGATGTTACCTAACTAAGATGATTATAAAGGCTTAAAATAAAGAGACTTCCCCAAAAGAACAACTATTTGCCAATGACACATGTTTTAGTACATTCCAGATAGGTGGGATGTCACGTCTAGAACAGAAAATTAGTTATAAACGTGAAAAAGTTGGTTCGTAATTTACATATCTTGTACCCTCATCCAAAATTAATGTCTTTTCAGATGCAAAAATTATCAAAATATCTCAAAAATAAAAAAATAAAAAAAAGTTTATTTATTTATTTATTTTATATTTAAAATCAGAATTTTAATTTTAAATAATTTAATTAAAAAATATAATTATTATCACTTGTATCAAGATTAATTGAGAAAAAAAAAAAATATATATATATATATATATATATATATATATATACTTACTGTGTAGCCAGATAGACCTGCAGGGTCGGTAAATGCAGAGGTGTGAAAGACGCCACGACAGCCCTCAAAGGCTTTCTCCAACCCATCAACGTCACTCAGCTTTGCCATTATTACTTGCAATCTTCCTTCTGTAGCCCTCACTTCACCACGCCTCTCCATTTCCCTTAGCTTCTCTATGTCCTCTGCATGTCAACATCAATCAACAACCCTTCTTAACTACCATCCTCCACAACCATGCCCAACACTAAGAATTGCATCATTTATGCTTCTCTTTATTTAGTTTAACCTCCATATTATATTACTATTAGACCAAACCTAAACAGCTTTTAATGCACCACTCTTATAGTAAAAAAATAGTAAAAAATCTAAGAATATATATAAACAACATTTCTCATCTTACAAGTCAATTTTATAAGATTGAATTAGACTTAAATCTATGATTCTAAGAACTTCACTACACTTTCATTTGCTCTTACTTTAATATATAGTGTTTTAATTTTAGTTTTACACCCAAATGAATCTTAATGATTAAATTGGAGTAATACACGTGAGATTCTAAGTTGTAATTTTTGTACACAAAAAACATGATCAGTTTTTATCAACAAAATCAAATTCAATGTAAACAGTTTATACACATGTCGGCTCTTTGCATAAGGATGCAAACAAATATGAACTTTTTAATATGTATAAGAGACATTCAATAATTGACTTATTGTTGAGATTAATATAGAGAACCCATAAAAAGTTATATAGTTTAAGGATGTGAAAATAATTATGAGTGCATTGTACTACCGAAATAATAGGTTTGTTTGTAAATGAAATAAATAGTTTTTTTTTTTTTTTTACTTTTTTATATTTGTATCTAAATGACTTGTTTTGAAAATAAATAATTTTATACTTAAAAAAAATTAATTTCTTTCTACTTCTTAAAAACTTTCTTTAAAAAATACTTTTTTTTATAATCTGTTTTTTTTTTTAAGTTGAACAAACTGGGCAATATGTGAAAGTGAAATCAAGAAATTAACCTATTAATTCCATCTGGTGTTATCAATTAGGAAAAATTTCGGTCACGCTTTTTAAGTTAAATGAAATTATATTGAATATTTTAACATTATTTTAATAACTGAATCCGAAATAAGGAAGAAAAAAAAACGTTGTGTTAATATTATTGTAAGAATTAACAAAATTTTATATAGCGTAAAAATAGGGAAGATGATTTAGTAAAATTTTATGAAACGCTTACTCCAAGGATATAACTGTAATTTCTCTATATAAATTAATGGAGGAAAAAGAACATGTTATTTTTAATTCATAGCTTCTTGCAACACTCTTTTGGTTTTATTGTGACCGTACACTATATACTTAATCCCACCACAATAAAGTACTAATATATAATTAAAATATCCAAGATCATAGAAACTATAATATATTAATATCAATATTAGATTTTGATCGTCATCTCATTGGCACATATGATGAGTCCTTATTCAAAATTGTACACTAGAATATAGCCAACGTGGTCGGCATAATCATCATATAAAAAAAAATGAAGTTGACATTTTCCATACATAGAATAACATTATCTAGGAACGACTCACAAAATTAATAACTATCACTGATTATTTTGGTTAATATTTGATTAAATTGGCTAATATAGTAAACATGGACATCAAATTGCCAACTAAGCACAATTTTCTGACACACATAGTTTGTCACGTACGAAAACGATCAAATACAGTGAATCATCACATCAATAGTATTCATAAAAATAAATGCCAATAACACTGTTTTTTGTCTTATTATTATGTAAAGTTATTTAAACTTTCACAAAGCATTTTAAATTCATAAAAAGAAACATATATTTAACAAAAATGGTGAGTCAATCCCCAAAAGTCCTATTACTATACGGTACTCTCACATGCACTGCCTCAGAATTATTTTTTATTAAATAACAATATGACAATATGTTTTAATAAACTAGAGATTTTTTTATCTCACGAATTTCTCAATTAGTTACATTAAAGAAACTTATAAAGTAATTCCCTTCAGATGCCCGTAATAATAATATGTAATTAAAAACAATTAATAGCATTAATTTACACCCTTTTACCATCAGTCTTTAACCAAATTAGGAACAATATGGGGTGTATCTTCTAAACAAATTAAGCGTTGAAAAATTGAATTTAACTACTGTTTATTGATTTTTCCTCTCTCCTCTCTCTGTTCCTACTCCCTATCGTACCTACCCAGATAATTTTGATCTTTGCAAAAGTAATTTATAACAAGAAAATTATCATTGCCACCAACTCGTATACTTTAGATTATTATTCAAAGAATCAAAGTTAGCTCACACCCTGAATTTACCCAATAAAACAAAACATATTTTGCTCAAATTCATAGTTTAAGGAAGGGAAAAGGGAAGAAAAATTAACAAACATACTCTTTAAGCAAAATAAGGATGAAGTTCAAAAAACTAACTCATAATCTTGTTCCAAGTTACTTTAGCCATTTATTTTTTTTTAGTATTTTTCATTGAATAAGTGCTTATTGTTGAATTGAATTGTTAAGAAGATATATATGAAGAAGTATTAAAGTCGTCCAAGTTTAAAATATAATTTCAAATGGGTGTCCAAAGAAGATACACTACATCATCGTTATAGTCTAGGAAAAATGTGACATATGATGATGTTTTATTAGACACGAATACGAGGAAAGATGAGAATATTGGTTAGTGATTTATATTACCTTGGTTGTCAAGGGTGATTCGGAGAGAGTAACCTAAGAGCAAGAGGTGGTTGAGCAAGGCGAGGCCAAGGTAGGAAACACCACTAGTGACACAAAGAAGGGTTCCCTTTTCATCGTGATGGTCAAAAGGAGGAAGAAAGGTGTTGGTTTTGCATCCCTCGTCGTCTTTCCGGCGGTGGATGGCGGCGACGGCCACCAGGCTGCCGCGGAAGGCCTCCAGATCCGCCATGCTGCTCTCCCACGTGCCAAGGACACCCATTATTTGGACCAAAGTTTATGGGGATATAATATATGTATGAATATGAAATATTTAGAATATAGTGTAGGAGAAGGTTTGGGTTTGGAAATGAAAGTGAAATGGAAATAGCGATTTATAGAAGGATTCAGTGTGGTAAAGGGTGAAGTGATACGTGTAACGTGTTGCGTCACTTTACCGTCAAAGTCTAAGTCCAGCTTGGCGGGTCTGACATGGGAGATTAATACTAAGGAGTTGCTACGGGTACATTATTTTTTTATATATATTTTTAAATAAAATATATTTCATGTAATTATATATACATTTAATGATTATCTACAATGAATAAAATTAATTTAATGTAGAGTTAAAATTTATATATAATATATTAAGTGTGATTTTTTTATTTTATTGTAATTTTTACTCGTCAAAATAAGATTTAATGGTCACGTTACGCAATTGTGAATTTTTTTTGGTTGTGGGTGCATAGCTTGTGTTTTCCATTATAAATACATATTCAATTCTCACCGATAAAACATAGGCAACATTCATACTTTATTCAAACATCAACTAAGAATTTAGATGAGACGCAACAAATTTACTCCAAAAAATAATACTTATTTAATAACGATTTTTCAACAACTGGTCTCAAAAAGCACTACACTAATATCCAAATCATAAGATTTCCAACTTTCCAAAGCATTCCTTCTTTTAGTTCTAAGTCAATCAACATACCTAAATATTTATAGTATTCTCATCATCAACACTTCAACATATTAATAAATTATGTTTAAAACATTATTAACATCAACATTGATCTATATGCATTACCCTTAGTTAATGTATGCAAATATATCAACATAAAATAATTTATAACATACCAATGCATCTTAACAATTCAACCATACAACCATTTATATATGGTATCCTTGATTAACATATATAGAGCAATTATCACCAATAAACATACAACGTGTAATAGATTCACCAAGCATATTCATGTTCACAATTTCATCATATAAATAACAAAAAAAAAATTCTAAGCAACTCGCGCCTAGCACTACACACCTTGCATCTAACGCTATTGAGGCAAAAAGTTTGCGGCCTCGTCCACACTTGGTGTCGTACAATTCGTGCCCGACGTGGATTAGATAGAGACTTTTTAGACATTTTAAATTAAAGGTAAATTTATTTTTAATTCTTTATGTTTAAAATCGATCTTTTTAGTTATGTAATTTTAAAAAATATTATTTTACTTTTTATACTCAAATTTTGTTAAAAATTTCGTCAAATATTATTATATAAAATTTATATACTAATTTTTTTGTTAATAAAAATATTATATTAAATTCAATTAATACTATATAACAATTTCTCACTTTTAGATATATTATTAGTGATCTGAAGAACTAAAATAAAATTTTTAAAATTTACAGAAATTAAAAATAATAATTTTAAATTTAAAAGACCAAAAATTAATTTATCTTAAATTTAAAAGACTAAAAATATATTTAAATCTAATTTTTATCAATAAAAAAGTGTCCCTATCTTCTAATGTTAGCGCAAATGTATTCAATTATTATTATTCATTTTAAATATTAGATATAGGCTTTATATGTTTGTATTTTTTTTTATAATAAAAGTGCTCTTATTTAATATATATATATATATATATGTAAACATAAATAATTAGATTTTTAAAAATTAATAAGAAAAAGTATTGTTTTCACAAACAATAATAAATAATTTCTAAGAAATATTATAAATAATTATCGTAAAAGAAAAACTTATTCAAACTAGTACTTGGCTAAATTTCCAAGCTCCCAGTCGTTTTCCTACCATTAATGAGATGACAGCATATATTGAAGGGAAACGTTACTTACATCTACCTAACATGCATATTTCTAATATTTAACATATAAAATATTAAGTTAAATAATAAATATATTCGTGTTCAATATTTGTTGTACGTGAAAATTTGTTTAATTAGTTACAATTACAATATTATTAGCGAAATTATTTTTTAAACACGTGAGTTGAAAAAAATCCAAGAGACGAATAGTTTTTCCTAATACTTAATATGATAATTTTAAAAAAAAATTAATTTGAAAACTCTTAGATTAATCGTTATTTGATGATTTGATGAACTAAAGTTTTGGAAAGGAATAGGATGTTTATTTCAAAATCAGAATATGTCACGAATTTGGACAAGGAATATTTATATTAATATTTATAAATTGAATAAGCTATAGCAATGAAATTTTGAAAAGTCTCCACGAATTTATACAAAGAGAATACAGATTAAAAAGAAATAATCGTCTTTTTCAAAAATAAATAAATAAATCAATCATGTAGTAATATGCTAATTTACTTTTTCTTTTCAATTTAGTCTTTCATTTTTTTATTTTCGTTGTTTATCTTTTTCTTATATATATATATATATATATATATATATATATTAAAAAGAAAAAATCCAGTTTGTAAATTTACTATTTACTTATTATTTATATATATATATATAAAATAAATGCATAACTAATGTAATATAATATAAATAATTACTCAAAAAATAAAATTAATATTAATGAAATTTAATATATTATACTTAAAGGTTTAACTACTAACAATAGAAAATAGAGCTATATATAATTATCTAAATAAATGTACAATACTATATATGGATATATACACAATACTATATATATGTGTAAAATTTAAACATTAATAAAGAAAATAAAATAACCATATACAAGTATATAAATATGTATAATAAGTTATTATTGAAAATAAAAATCTTAAATTATTAATTAAACAACAATTAAACTAATTAGTTATATCAAAGTAATCCAACAAAATAATAACAAGTTAATTATCTTTCAGCATGACATTACAAAATTAAATTTTACCTGCTAGCCTAACCTTACTCTATTCTTAAATAAATATGATTATTTCAGTTCGATCACAAGCAAACATAAAGGATAAACTAGTATTCAATGAATAAATATATAACAAATATAAAAAAATATATAACTATATTACCATCAAATTTTAAAAGTTTTTTTTTTTGTCATCAAACTATTTCATTATATAATTAACTTTTATGTTAGCATATGTATTTTGACTATAAAATATAATTATAATTATGTATTAAAAAGATAAAAATTACAATGATAATTACATATAATAAATTTTTTAATTAACAGATAAAAATAAACAATTTTATCTTTTAAAATATACTAATTTTTTAATCAACGTGTTATTAATGTAAAGTGTTTGTCTATTTTATTAGTAACTAATTTATGTTAAACACTTTTAATTGAGTCTACTCTTTTAACTTCATTTCTTTTATTCTCGGTAGTTGAGTTCAATTACATAAATCATGTATTGGTTTTATTCTCGATAGTTGACTTAATTATTATGTGAGGAAGCATTTGTTATGATTAAAGACCTATGATTTCCCTCTATTATTGGTGGGTTCCATGCTCACTTTTTCTTAGTGTTGTTCAACCTGTTTTCTACTTTCGTGGACTCATACAAAGAACCTCTCACAGTTTTAACAGTTATTATAATATAATCATTTCAAAGAGTTAATGGAAGGTGCCCTGTTTTAACCTTTACCCATAGTTTTCTTATAACCATTTACTATAACACTAATAATTTTATTTTGGCATATATATAACACTATTCATTATCTACTTTCTTTTTTATTGAAAATGTTACATCACTGAAATGACTACCTAATAGTGCTTACTAAGTATGTATGAGAATTTAAAAATAGTTAATTTGACCAAATAACCATATAATGCAAAAAAAAATTATTAGTTTTAATCTTAGTCATGTATTTGATTTGATTTATATAGTTGAGATTCATTCATCTCACATGATATGTTAGTTTTTTTTATATTTATTTATTTATATAAAGTATAAACGATATTGATTATAAAATCTTATTATAAATGATCAAAATTAAAACACATAAGTCATGACATAACTTTTTAAAGTATTATATTTAGTTACATGTATTAATTATTCTTGATAATGTATATATTTTTTCTAATCCATTACAATTTAATTAAGTGTCATGAACACAAGATTTACAATAATTTACACACATTACTCAATTAATTAAGTTAATTCTCTTTGATTGATCATATATGTATATATTTTTTCTACCTAGAATTATTGCGTTTAATAACTTATGTTTTATGTAAAATTTTAACAATCCAATCATTGAATTTAATGTTCTTAATTAATACATAGATTAAATTTGCAAATTTTTAAAAAATTTGAAAATCATTTGATACTTCGTTTCATTAATTCAAATCAATGTATAAAATAATTTTATGATTATTTGCCAATTTGAATTAATGAAATGAAGTATCAACTAATTTTTTTATTTTTTAAAATTTATAGAGTTGATATATGTATTAAGAACTTTAAATTCAACGGTTGCATCGTTGAAATTTAATGTAGAACATGAGTTATTGAACGCAGTAAGTCTACCTAAACTTATTTTTGGAGTAAATGAATCCCTCTCTCTATATATATAATTCCCCCTTCTACTTTAATATATAAAAATAGTGCTTTCACCAGATATTTTGATATTTATAATTATTTTTATTTAAAATTCTTACATGTTAATTAAACGAAAATGAAGTTTTAATTAATTTTTTCAATAATAATATTTTGTAGTTGAAATTTTCTTAGTGTCAATTAATTTAGTAAGGATTTATATATATATATATATATATATATATATTCAATTCTAACATTTAATTTAGTATGGATTTTCTTTTTCATTTTTATCCTTCATATTTAAATAAATTTAAATAAAGTTTCTCATTTATCACCTCCTTTATCATTACAGTTTTTATTTTTACTTTCATCCATATATTTGATCCTTAATTAAAGGATAAAACGATAAAAGTTTAAATTCAAATAAAAACTAACACTATAATTTAACAGTTGTTATCTAAAATATATTAATACTAAAATTTTAGTTTGTATAATGTAGAGATAAAATATTTATTATATATAATTAAAAATTATAATAAATTATATATATAAATAAATACTATGTTTGAATATAAATTATATTTAAAATTTTTATAAATAGATATTTTTAAGTATATAAGTTATATTTTAAATTTATAATAAAAAAATTATATTATAATATAATATCATTTTTAATTATTGATAATTATGATAAATAAAAAATTGACTTAAATAAGAAGTTAATTTTTTTTAAATTCTCTCATTGAAGAAAAATATTTAAAAATATTTTCATGTAAGATAGAAATTCATGTTTAATTTATATAGTTAATTTTTATATTTATTTTTTTTCTATTTTAAATTTCTTAATGAATTCAACACTTAATTCTACCAAATATTTTTAATTTAATAAGCTAACTTTTTCAGCTAAAATTTATTTTTTTAGTTTTTAATTTTATTTTTAGCTAGCTTGCTAACTATTGTATATTTTAAAACATAATCATAGATTTTCAAAGGAGAAAAAATCTTATTAATCTCTATTTAATTTTTTAAACCATATTAAAATAAAGAATAGTTCTTTTAAGAACACGTATTTACCAAGTATAATTAATCAAATATTTAAGATAGTAATGAAATGGTTGTAATAAAATTTATAATATATTTTTACTTTTATATTTTACTTTCATTTTTAATTAAAAATATTTAATAAACTTCGTATTGTGCTAGAATTGTTCTAAATTGAAAGTATATATACTTTAGGAGATGAAAGAGTTGAACTTGGAAGATTCCCTTAATTCATGTTTTAAAATTTCGGTAAAAGTATTGAAATAAAATTAATTATTAAACACTAAAAAAGTTGATACTTATCCTTAATCATAAAAAATATTAAAAAAATTGTAACACAATATTGCAAGAAATAGATTGTAATTATAATTGAAACAGGTACTAATCATGTAGCTAGGTAGCATATATCAATAATAGAATAGTGAGTTGGGTCATGGTCAATGGTTATAACGTAAGTGCATACATGTTGTTATTCAATTCACATCAAATGTTTTAATAGCTCCCTTTTGGCTTATGTTTACACAAGAAGAACAAGTAGGAAGAGCACCACCTTAAAGGAATCGAAATTTTTTCAAGTTAACTAATCGTTTTGTTTCAAGTCTTAAATATGTAAGTGTATTAAATATTTAAATAATAATTTTATTATTTATAATAATTTTATTCAATTCAAGTCTTAAATATGTAACTGTATTAAATATTTAAATAAAATTTTTATTATTTATAATAATGTTATTCAATTCAAACCTAATTTTCTATGATAAAAAATATGCGATATACAAAAAATAAAAATAAAAAATCGTTAAAACTTATTTAAATATTACATGATTCATGTCCCTTTCTTTCATAGTCATGAATTTAAAAATTCTCGTAGGTGAGGTGTGATTGAATAACGAAAGGAAAGTGATGAAATCACGTGCTGAGTGCAGAGCTAGCTACCACAATCAAGGCATTTATTAATTAATTATATACACTTTTGGTTCCTAGGATTCCTTTTATTTTTTATTATTTATTTTTATCAGAACAATTCTACTATATTATAGCCTAATATGGACAATATATTGGTTAAAAATAGTTATTATATATAATCAAATCTTATAATAAATAAAATTAATATGATCAATATAGTGATTTTAGAGATAAAATAGTATACACATGATTTCAAATTTTAAATTTTTTATTGTAATATTAATGGGTAAAAGAAAATTTATAATCAATAAATTATTTTTAGACAATATTAATTATATTTTAGATTTATGATAAAATATTACTTTAATTATTATTAATTTTAAAATATAAAAGTTTGATTTAGAATAAAGATGAAAAAGATAAATGAAAAAATCATTAACAATGTTTTCGTTGAAAAAATTCTGAAAATATTTTAGATAATAATTTTTAAAATATTTTATTTAAAATAATTATTTTAATTTGTTTATAACAATATATAATAATGATAGACTTTTTTAAGTCTCAACTTTCTATTAAAGTCTTTTACCCTTCAACTACATGTGATTATTGATCCTTTTGCATATCATAACTTAGGTTTGATCCCTTGACTATACTTCTTAACTTTGAGTTAATCACCTATACATTATCAGTGTAAAAATTTTTTACACTGGCAACTAATTATATCTTTTAATTGTGTCATATTACTGTTAAAAGTAAATGTGTTTATAGTGACATAACACAATTAAAAGATATAATTAGTTGTTAGTGTAAAAAAATTTTACTCTAACAGTGTATAGGTGATTAACTCCTTAACTTTTTATATAACTTGTTTTCTCTCTTTTATTTTTAATTTTTATTTAATAAATAACTAAAGACACACGAAATGCATCTTTTTCCCTAGTATAGCATATATAGAGACAAACAAATAGTGATTAATTACTCTAGTGTCTCTTAATTTTACAAGACTGTTATCCATTTTACTAAGCCAATAAAATTACTTGCGTGTGTTTTTATCACTCAAATATAATACTAATATAAAATTTTATTTTAAGCACTCAATTAAAGTGTTATCTAATATGATACTTTAAAAATATTACATCACAAATTCTATTATTCCTTGTGGCTGAAGTTCTTTTAATATTAAAACTAGTTCACTGAACTAGATATATTTTTTTTAATCCAATGCAATTAAGATTACGGTATTTAACTTCAACTACTACTCTAACATTTCATCATTTGATGGAATCTAATAATTTAGTTTATTAAACTAAATTTAAGGCGACAATAAAGTATGTTAGTCTAAAATTTTGATCATTATATTTGAGCATCAGTTTGTAACGTAAAATTATCTCAACTTAAAAGTATCAAGTTTTACTATTGAGTATAAAGTTGTGTTAACTATTTGCAGAAATAGAATTTTCCCATTTATAATAATTCTATCTGCCTTGAACATGATTATTTTTAGTAGAAATGATAAGTAAATATGTATTTGTAGATAATGTTTGAATCCATCTCAATTTAACAGGAAGTACCTGGTTTGAGTATATATATGTATGGATATGGATAATATCTAATTCAATAAACTAGATATAGGGATGGAGATGGGGATGGGGATGGGGATGGGTATACATACCTATCCCATCCCTATACTTGTACCATACCCGCTTAAAATTTATAAATATTTAATTTTTTAGATTTTACTTAAAATTTATATAATTTCTTCCTCTGTTTTTAATTTATGCCAAATAAAATTAATTAATATAATTTTATGATTATTATTTTATGTTGAAATTCTTATTTTTGATATTTTTTTGAAAAAAATAATATTTAATTAATTTTTGGACGAACAGGAGATAAGTATGGGAATACTCAATACTTGATGAATATGGGGATGGGAACACAAATTTCATACCTGCCAGATATAAGGATGAGGATGAGTATAGAATACAGGAACGAGAACAAGGACAGATATAGAAAAACCTATACCTGCCTCATTGCCATCCTTAATTTTTAGTGAAGAATATGAGATGTAGGCAAAAAAAGATATTCTTATAAATATTATTTTACTTTTAACATAATTAAAAGTATTTCTTTGTATTATATAATTTTTATTTGTTTTTTATGTCACCTTTTTATAACTTTTTTTATTTCTATTCATAATATTTGTATATCTTACTCCACACTACACTTTTGTTTGAGTAATTTTTTTGAATAAAATATTTATAATAATGAATAAATTAAATTTCTTTAAAAAATTAAAATCAATATTTCATTTATTTTTTTCTTCTATAAGTTTTTTAAAACAAAATTCAAACATAATAACTATATTAAATCGAACTTTTTGACCTAGTGGTTATAAGGTTTGCCTCGGGATACACGAGATTGATATGATGCTCTCAGGTTCAATCCTTATCTATGTTATAATAATATTTAACTAACAAAAGTCATATCCCACGAGTACAAATAAATTATTAATTGTCAGCTTTGAGAAACTGTAACGATCCACCGTGATCATTACACTTAACAAACCAACTACTAACAACGAAAAAACATACAAACTACCAAAGGAAAACACATAAACAGCCCTTGGATATACACAAGATAATATGTATACATTTACCTACACACCTATACATGTGAGCAATTGAATATACAAGTATGTGTATGTACATATAAGTTATAAAGTATGTCTAGATTGTTAGTCAAACAACTACAACAAAACTATATATTATCACAAACAATAGCACCAAGTTACTCGCCAACAACATGGCTCCAAAAGACATAAGCATCTAACCTATTCCTGTCTTGCTCCCATGTAAACATGATCAACGCAATCCAACCACTAGGAAAACATGCAAGAATAATCTAGAGTACAAAAGAATATAAGAAGTATAAAAGTGAGAGTATCTATACTACTCATTAACATGTAATTCATGCACCATATTGCCTTGTGGATTACAACACCACACAACTCTATTATGGCATTAACAAGCTTGAAAGCAAATAGATCAAGTATATCAAACTTACACCACAAACATGCTATTCAATAAGTTAATCACGCAAACATATGATTAACATCAAATCACACCACATCATAAGCATACACCTCAAGTAATGTGTCATCATGCATTTACCTATGAAAATCTCATATGCCAAGATAAGTAGTCTAAGTGGCTTGACCCTATCGAACCAACATAATCTTTTTCATGCCTTTCATGCTTGCTAGATCAATAGCTAAGTTTGGACACCAATACATAATTACATAACTTATGTCGAATGTCACCACTTAAATTAGAAAAGTTCAGTACCACCATCAGGTATAACATAGTTTGGGTATGGGCTTATCATGACATTGACATGCATTAACCAAGTCCCCTATTGATTACAACCTAGCTAACTATCCTCACAATATCATGTGTCTCTCTAGTAATCAATTAAGGGTTGTAGCTCTCGACATCATACCTTATTCCAACATCAACTAAAGATCAAGAGGAGACTCAACAATCAACTCCAAGAGATAATGTTTAATCAATGAGGGTTTTACAACAACTAGGCTCATAGAGGACCACACCAATACCCACGCAATGGGATATTCAACTTTCAAAAGCGACGTCTCATCTTGTCCTAAGTCAATCAACATGCCTAAATGCCCATAATATTCTCAAAATCACACTTTAACAATGTATCAACATAACATGCCTAAATGCCTATATCACTTCTAGTATCAACACCTTAATAGGTCAACAAATCATGCCAAAATGCCTAAAGCATTCTCAATATCACACATCAGCAATATTCATCTATATGCATAACCCTAAGTTAACATATATAGATCTAACAACATTAATCAACTTATACATATAAAAACACTTTATTAGTTCAACCATACAACCATTTATATGTATCATCCCATATTAATATACATAAAACAAATATCACATGTTAACATATAACATGAAATAGATTCATCTAACCTATCCATGCTCACCAATTAATAAAGTAAACAATAAGTTATTACAAGGCAATCCACGCCTAGTGCTATCCAACTTGCGCTTGATGTCATTGAGGTAAGGAGCCATTTGCCTTGCCCACACCTGATACCATTCAACCCACGCTTTGTGTGGATAAGTTATTATAAATGTTTTTTTTAATTTTAATTATCTTTTCTTAATTTTAATATATACTAATTTAGATGAAATTATAATATTAAAATAAGTTAAATACTTAAATATATTCAATATTTATATAATTTCTTTATATTAACATAAAATTATAAATAAAAATTATTTGATAACATTTAATTTATTATTTTAATTACTTTTTTTTTATAATTTTATATTTTGTGTGATTCGTGGAGTGATTAAAATTTTTAAGCTATATAATTTACTTAACATAGATATACTCTTTTCTATTTTTTTTTGTTTTGCAGAAGCATTATATATTTATAATGTCAACACCAAATGCTTTTGGATCCCTCAAGTTTTAATGATAACAAATAAAAGATTTTCTTTCAAACAAAATGAATTATCTATAAGATATTCTATATCAGACGAAGTGTGAAAAATATATAAAGTCTATAAGATGAAAAAAAATCAGACAAAGCATACAATTTATCTCACTATGCATTAATTGTAATCTTTTAAATAAGACTAATAATAAATTTCATTAAATGAGTTATTCCTTAATAGGTCAACCAAGAAAGAAGTCTTGGAACTTTCAAAATCTATTACAAAGGAAAATTCAAATTATTCGTCAAAATCAAAAGACAAAATCATAGATATCACGGATAAAATAGAAAAAGGCTCTACAAAGAACTACTCTACGTTGACTTCAATTGGTTTACGCTGACATTACTTCTGTCATGCTCATTTTAAAAGGAAATGATGATAAGTAGCTTGCTAGATCATATAAGAGATACATGTTTTACTGAAACATTAAATGAAGCAACAATAATCTCTAGGATCAGTAGTGTTGTGCATCGGGGGGTTACCACACATATACACATGTCTCCACATTGGTGAGATATTGTCTGCTTTGGACATCACCGAAAAGGCCTTTCAACCAATGGAGACAAATGGGTGTATATAAACCCATATCCATCCTCTTTTTTGAACGATGTGGACTTGGCTTGCATCCCAACAATCCTCCCCTCAAACAAAGGACCAGGGTTTAACTCATCCCTGCAGCGGAAACTACGAGTATTATCCAATGGTGGCCCCACAGAGCTCACTCACTCTCAGAGTGCTTGCACCGCCACTCCATCATGATAGCGGGACACGCCTCCTAACCCTCCATGTTACTAGGAAGCCTCTCTTCCACATGGACCCACCGTTAGGAAGACTTTCAACATAAGGGATGATGGCAACTCTAAGTGGAAAGGATTGATGTTCCCCACTCCTTGAGTTGCTCGGCCTTATGATCACTTCCTTGAGGTGATGAGGAGATGGATTGTTCATGGAAGGAAAGAAGAAGATGAAGATGGAAGAAGAAGGAAGCACTTGAGCTAAAGGAGCAAAAGATTGCTCACAAAGTTTGACCTAATTTCCTAGAAGAAAGCTAAGAAACTTTCGGTCAAGGTGACTTTGAGGGAGAGACTTGGCTGAATAATTTTCAGAAATCTCATTAATATTCAAAGTGATTTTACAAAGAAGGAGAATCACCTAAATAGGTCACGGAAATGAAGCTCATTGGTGCCTAAGTCAAGCCACACATGTTGGTGCCTAAATTTGAATTCAAACTTGAAATTTGAATTCAAATTTTGGCTCCCATGTGCTTGGCCGTGAGTTTAGGTGCCATGATGCATCTAAGTTTGATTTGAATGTCATTTAGGGTTAATTTGAGTGGCACATGTTCAGCCACTAGTGGTGATAAACATGTGACTCAAATGTAACTTAAATGACTTCCAAATTAAACCTAGTTTTAGTCTAAATTGCCTATTTAAGTAATTCTTGTACAATCCTATTCTAATGGCCTAAATACAATGGCCAAGCAATTACAATAGAAAGGAAAAATTACAAGAATGAAAATGAGCCCAATATTGGGTACCAAAAGCCTGAAGGCCCATGAAGCCCAAAACTAGGCCCAATAAGCCTATGGCCTAAAATGCTATCCTAAATGGTCCAAAATACAAGACCCAAAATATAGGAAACCTATACTAACATGATATATACAAAACATAAGGAAATAGCTATAACAAGATGTGGCCCATGTGAAGCTCAACTTGGGCCTTCCAAGCCCATCGGGCCCATTGGGCCTTGATTGGCCCAACCCTTCATGTCTAGCTAACTCCTCTTGGCTCCTTCAATGTGTCAACCCTTGCCTTCCTAGTCATGATTCCATCAAGGGATCCCAAACTTGGATCCACCTGATAGCCATCATACTTGTCAAGTCGGTCACTTCAGACCATCAGCTCTAATACCACTTGTTGTGCATCGGGGGGTTACCACACATATATACATGTCTCCACATTGGTGAGATATTGTCCGCTTTGGGCCTAAGCCCTCACGGATTTTCTTTTGGACATCACCCAAAAGGCCTCAACCAATGGAGACAACTGTGTGTATATAAACTCATATCCATCCTCTTGTTTGAACGATGTGGGACTTTGCTTGCATCCCAACAATTAGTGAAGATAGATGCAGCAACTCGTGAAGCAACTTGTGAGTTCAACTCAAAATTGCTGCAATGGTTATCTTTTTTGAAACTACGATATAAGGATCAGGCCTTTAAGAAACAAATATGATCAACAATGAAAAAACATAGAAAAGAATCTTGCATACAAAGAAATGCTTATTGTAAACTCTATATATAATTCTCTGTAGAATACTTGTACTTTGTTTGTTGATTACTCCATGTCTAGAAGAGACAAAACAATCTTGTTGTTACACCCTCTACCCCAACATTAATGCACAATAAATGTAAACAATAATTTTTTTCTTTTCCTTTTTGAGTAAATAAAATTTTTCATAGTTGACAACCTCTTTCATGGATAAAATAATTGTCTCAATTAACATAAAGTAGAAGATTCACATTCGTAACTCATAAATCATAAAAAGGTCAACACGTAAGTATCAAAACTCAAGAAATCATATAAAGGAAAATATAGATTAATTCCAGCAAAGGTGGAAGTGCCTCCTAGTTAGGAATTAGTTTATAACTTTTAAATCATGTAATAAAATAGTATGACAAATATGTACATTTTGGTCTTTTCTCAAGAACGTTCAAAATTACAAAAGAAGAGGAAATTAAAGCTTTTAAAATAATAACATCCTAAAAATAAGCCTAGTTATGCCCGATGTCACATCCTATCAGAGCATGCCCAACTGAAGCCTTAAGCCTCATCACCAACATCCTCATGATGCTGATCACCTGTAACATAATTTAAACATATACAAAAACAACAAGGGAGTGAGAAACATCTCACTCAGTTTTAGGTGAAGAAATAAAGGTTAGATAGCACATACACGCACAACAAATATAAGTCACATGTAAATAATACACATAAATAATCAATATCACATATATACTCATTTATCATACAATGATGTCATGGACTCGACTCATAAATGCATGCATGTGGCGCCATAAGGAAGTTTCACAATTCATCACTGGTGACCCTAAGGCACACCTGGTTACAACTGTCGGTGACCCTAAGGTACACCTTGTTAGCATCACTGGTATGCGGCCTCAGCGACACACCTGGAGTAATATATGCATATGATGCATGTCATACATTCATTATTTCATTGACTCAACATTTGACTTATTACAGAATTTCATTAAGTACATCATGTCATTATTTTTCATATTCTCATAATCACAAGTTGTCTCAATAGTCCATGTCTCAATAGTCCATTCTCATGTCATTTGTGCATATTTCACATGGTCATGTCATAAATACTCCTCATAAGGTCCGCATAGGAATTTACAGAGATCCACAGAAAGCATTCTTATTTATATTAAAACTCATTTATTTTTACCATTAATTCCATATTCATTTATTACTTCCAACAAGGAACAAGGTAACAAGGAACAAAGTAACAAGGAACAAAATAGAGCAAATAGAAAATAAAACAGAACAACAAGCAAAGGATTGGGGGCCAATCCGACAATCAAACTATCCAACAATTATTCCCACACCCCCGAGCGAGGTTTCTCACTCCCCCCTTACCTGGATAAGCAGGAGCTGGAACTTGGGCAGGACCTCTTCCTCTGGATTCCCTCTTTCTTCCCCTGTCTTTCTTTCTCTTTCTCTCTCTTTCTTTCTCTTTCTCTCTCTCTTTCTCTCTCTTTCTCTCTCTAAGATTTTACTTTCTCACTCAGTATAAATTTTTCACCCCCCTTGCCCCTATTTATAGGCATCCTGGTGTACTCAGAACGACCCGTACTGAATTCGGAACGGCCCGTTCTGGATCTTTCAAATATACGTAAAATTCTCAACTAGAACGGCCCGTTTTCAAAAAGCAGAACGGCCCGTTCTAAAACTAGAACGGCCCGTTCTGGGTTCCATTTAGCATAGGTTGACCATAACTGGGAATGCCTCGTTTCTAACTAAACATTTTAGGCACTTTTAGAATCTCAAAACGACCTGTTTCACTTTGGGAACGGCCCGTTCCGGGATAACCCAAATGGGCCATTTTACTAATTTGGAAAGGCCCGTTCTGCTGCTTTCAAAAGTAACTTACTTTCTTCATTTGGAACGGCTCGTTCCACTTTTGGAACAGCCCGTTCCGGCGTAAAAAAAAATAGGATTTTATAAAAACTTTCACAAATAGTTTAAATTGTTACAAACCTATAAAATATTCTATAAAAACCTCTTTAATTAACTAAAATAACTATAAAAATAATCTTCATAAATATATAAAAATAGATAATAATTGATATTGTAATAGTAGAAATTCCGGGATGTTACAATTCTCCCCTCCTTTTAGAAATTTCGTCCCCGAAATTTACCTGAAAATAAAAATGGATAAGTTTCTCGCATCTTTCTTTTTAATTCCCATGTAGCACTCACTACCTTATTGATGTACAACTCTATCAATCTATCCAAGAAATGTGTAATGTTTATAGGTACAAGGTGAGAAAACTCGGTAAGCCTATCCATAAGATCAAATTTCTTAAGAATATCATACATAACTACAACTAAGTTCATAGATACAGAATCTTATTTCCAATTTAGGACGTCTAAAGGTTGGAATAAATCTGAAAGTTTTTCCGTGTTCTGCATTAGTTTTCTAACATACTAAGCAAGCATACACAAATTCCTCCACTTCCCTCTTCATCTTAGGCCACCAAAACATCTTCTTAAGGTCTTGGTACATCTTAGTGGCTCCTAGATGGATACTAAGGTTACTCTTATGACCTTCTTCTAGGATTGCTCTCTTAAGCTCTGGCATACTAGGAATGCACAACCTATCCTTAAATTTCAATACTCCATCCACTCCAATTATAAACTCACTTTTCACACCTTAATTCAACTTCTCTACTTGACTTAATAAGAAAAGGATCTACCTTTTGACCTTCTTTAATCTCATCTATCAAGCTATTAGGCACTCTCAAAGCTCCCAACTTAATACTCTTAGAGGTCAACTTACACCCTAAGTTCATATCCCTAAACTCCTCAATCATATGCAATTCCCTAATCATCAAAGAAGACATTCTCAAAGATTTTCTACTTAAAGGGTTAGCTACAACATTAGCCTTACCGAGGTGATAATTCAATTGGAAGTCATAATCTTTAAGGAACTCTAACCATCTCCTCTACTTCTCTTTTCACCTTAGACTCTCACGCTTCCGCTGCGCCACTCTGATACTGTTACTCAAGTAGCCTAGTATAACTTAAGAGGGGGGTGAATTAAGTTATCTAATTTTTCTTCTCTTTTTAAGTTTTTCTAACTTCTTTCTTATAAATTCAATATCATAAACAATTTGAATGTAATGATGCAAAAACTTCACAATCAAAATTAAAAGTATAGGGAAAGAGAATTGCAAACTTGATTTTATACTGGTTCGGCCAACCTTGCCTACATCCAGTCCTCAAGTCTCCCACTTGAGATTTTTCACTATGCTTGTAACCTTTACAAGACTCAAATTTTCCAACACTTAGGAATTCGCTTTCCTTTTGTTGAGAATCACAGACCACCAAGGAGAACAACATTTTCTCCTTTACAGATCAATAGATGAAATGAATGAAGTAGAACAACTCTCTTTAGAAGAGTGGATTTTACACTTTGTTGATCTAGTAGAACTTTTTAGATGATATTTGCAAATGATTTTGGCCAAGTGATATGTAAAGATAATTTTTCACAATTGAGTTCGTAACCTTTTTCTGAAAAATTATTGGTATTTATAGATGATTGTTTCATAGGTCATGACTTTTCATGAAGAGTTGTGTCTTTCTGAAATTTTCCAGAAAATAGGCTCTGGTAATCGATTACAAGACTTGGTAATCGATTACAACGGTTTAATTTCAAAATGCTTGGAACGTTGTAAAATTTAAATTCAAATTTTGAAATTTTTAACTTCTGGTAATCGATTACAGGGAATGGGTAATCGATTACCAAAGCACATTTTTATAATTGAATTTTGAACATATGAGTTTTCATCCTTTGGTAATCGATTACATGTACTGGTAATCGATTACCAAACTGTTAAAACCTAAGATATAGAAAAACTTCTATTTTCAAAAACTTATTTAAAAAATTATATTTGGGTTTTCTTTGAAATTCTTTATTTTAAATGGCCAAGAACTTTATGCAATATTTCTAAAGATTTCTTTTTACATATTAAGCTAGGTTGACAAGACTTATCTAAAATATTTTGAGATTTTTGTTTCTTGATTACCTTGCTTTAACTTGACCTCTTGTTTTCTTTAACTTCTTTGGCATCATCAAAATCCTTTACATACGTTCTTCCACATTCTCCCCCTTTTTGATGATGACAACATACTGTAGATGGAAAGAAACATAAAACAGTGTATATCGATCACTCCCCTTTAGTCTCCCCCTTAATAAATCATTGTTTGATGTTAATTTTATATTATAAAAATTTGACTTTAAATAGACAGTTGTAATGATCAGATTAAATTGTTCAATTCAAAATATCCAATATTTGATCAGGACCCTTCTTTCCTTTTCTCTCCCCCTTTGGCAACATCAAAAGGAATGAGATAATATATAAAAAATTGAATAAGATAAACAAACACCATTCAGAACAGAATTGAAATATATCCCAATAGTAAAATAGTGAGAGTCAAAGGTGCAGAATCATCCTAGATTAGCAAAATATGTCCTAATCAAAAAGTTCATAAATTTAGTAAAAATAGTCCAAGACATAAGATAAACTAAAAGAACAACTATCAAAAATAGAGTCAACTAGCTACTCGGAAGGGTGGCGAAGAGATTTTACTTCCTCCTCAAGACGAGTCATGCGAGTGTCAAGAGAATCAAAACGTTCACCAACATAAAAACGGAGATCCCTAATTTCATTGAGAACATCCGAGAGAAGTGCTGATGAAGGATCTTGAGGAGGTGGTGACAGAGTTCTATCATCAGTGTCCACTGCCTGAAAATCCCGCTTCCTGACCCAGGTGTTTTCCAGTGTTTTCTTGTACCCAAAGGAAGCAATTGCATTTGCCCCAATCTCAAAGACCCTCTTAACTGGAACCCATGTTTCATCTTCCAGAGGAACTTTAAAATGTTCCAAAATAGTAGTTACAAAATGTGGGTATGGAAGAGAAGCATTAACCCGCAAGGCCTTCTTCATTCGACTCCTAATCAGATGAGCCCAGCTAAATTCCCGGCCAGTGATTAGAGCCCATATCAAAATTAAGTCCTCCTCTGAAGCTTGTGCAAGGTTAGTCGTGTAGGGAAGCAGTACCCGAACAATTATATAATGCATGATTCTATAATCAAATTTTATTGATCCAGCCAATAATCTTCCAGTCATGTCAGCATTATCCACACAAATCATACTTCGGGCATTGGGATGGGAATATTCTAGTTTCCATGTATCTGGAATTTTTCCCTCAAACAGAGTACCCTGATCTTTTAATTTTGATTAATCACGGAACAGAGACTGATTTATCACTATTGGAATTTTTTTAACCTCACTGTAAAGAACTCCATTCTTGATTTCCAAATTACTGTAAAAAACCCTGACTAATTCTGGATAAACAAGGTTCTTCATAGACATAAAATCCACCAACCTAGAATTTTTAAAAATAGTATAACACTCAAATGATTCTTCCTCAAAAAAATCAACACTAACATACTTGGGATCAACAATATTTCGCTCAGAAAATAACTGGTAGTACCTATCTCGTTGTTCGTCTGTGGAGAATAGAGCGAGAGCACGTCCAGTATATGGAATTGGATTCGTAGGAGCAGGGGCGTCGTCGGAGGGAGGCTGTTGATGGCGGCCGGCGGTGGTTGAAAGTGAAGAACCCTTACGATGTTTTGATGATTCCTCCATTTGAGTGATTGTTTTGAAAAATACAATCGATAGAATTGAAGAGAAACGAAAATGATGAAGAATGGAACAAACGGTACTTGATTTCGTTGAGATTTGAGGAAGATATGGAGATTTGTAGAGAGTTAGGGCGCAGAGGCTTTGGGTGTTTTCGTGAGGAAGAAGATGAAACTGCACGAATATAAGTGCAGATGCGTCGTGTAATCGATTACATTCATATGGTAATCGATTACACCTCTTCAGATTCTTTGCATTTTGCCACTGGTAATCGATTACATTCCATGGTAATCGATTACAATTTACCCAGATAAGTGAAACACACTGGTAATCGATTACACTACTTTGTAATCGATTACATGTGTCAAAACTAGCAAACACGCACTGGTAATCGATTACACAACTTTGTAATCGATTACATTTATGCCAGAACAAACAAATACCCTCTGGTAATCGATTACTTGACTATGTAATCGATTACAGTTGTTCAGATTTTCAATAATTTATATATTCCCTCTGGTAATCGATTACCTGACCCTGTAATCGATTACAATCCTTAAAATTGTAACTTTTTCCTATAGAGTCAAAAAGTAATGTGAGTATAGTCTAGAATCCTCAATTCTTGTCTAATTGAAAAGAAGTTTTCTTTTGGAAAGGGCTTTGTGAATATATCAGCTAATTGATTCTTTGTTTCAACAAATTCTAGAACACAATCTCCTTTTTGAACATGATCCCTAAGAAAATGATGTCTTATCTCAATATGCTTTGTTCTAGAATGAAGAACTGGATTTTTAGAGAAATTGATAGCACTGGTATTATCACACTTAATTGGTATATGATCTAATGATAAACCATAATCAGATAGTTATTGTTTCATCCATAGTATTTGTGCACAACAACTTCCAGCAGCAATGTATTCTGCTTCGGCAATAGATAAAGCAACACTATTTTGCTTTTTACTATGCCATGATACTAAAGCGGATCCAATAAAATGGCATGTTCCACTAGTACTCTTTCTATCAGTTTTACACCCAGCAAAATCAGAATCGGAGTAACCTACTAGATTGAAAGGCATGTTTTTAGGATACCATAGACCTAGATTTGTGGTTCCTAACAAATATCTCATAATTCTTTTAACAGCACTCAAATGAGATTCTTTAGGGTTAGATTGGTATCTAGCACATAAACAAACACTGAACATAATATCAGGTCTACTTGCAGATAAATATAAGAGAGATCCAATCATACCTCTATATTTCTTTACATCTATGGATTTTCCCACTTCATCTTTGTCAAGGTAGCAAGTAGTGCTCATTGGTGTTGCCATTGATTTAGCATTCTCCATTCCAAACCTTTTGAGCAATTCTTTACAGTATTTGCTTTGATTAATAAAAATTCCATTTTTGGTTTGCCTTATTTGTAGTCCAAGGAAAAAATTTAGTTCTCCCATCATGGACATTTCAAATTCACTTTGCATATCATTTGAAAATTCCTTGCACAAGTAGTCATTAGTAGCTCCAAAAATAATATCATCAACATAGATTTGCACTAAAAGGATGTCATTCATTTTTCTTTTTATAAAGAGTGTAGTATCAACTTTTCCCCTTGTAAATTCTTTTTCCAAAAGAAATTTACTAAGTCTTTCATACCATGCCCTAGGGGCTTGTTTTAATCTATAAAGAGTCTTTTTCAACTTAAAGACATGGTTTGAAAATTCTGAGTTCTCAAAACCAGGGGGTTGTTCTACATAAACTTCTTCTTGAATAAAACCATTTAGAAAAGCACTTTTAACATCCATTTGGTATAATTTGAAGTCCATTATTGATGCATAGGCAAGTAATATCCTAATGGCTTCTAGTCTTGCTACAAGTGCATATGTTTCTTCATAATCTATACCTTCTTCTTGATTATAACCTTTAGCAACTAATCTAGCTTTATTTCTTATGACTAAACCATGTTCATCAAGTTTGTTTCTAAAAATCCATTTTGTTCCTATAATGGGATGATTAGTGGGTCTATTTACCAAATCCCATACTTGATTTCTCTCAAATTGATTTAACTCTTCTTGCATAGCATTAATCCAATGTTCATCATTTAAAGCTTCATCAATATTTTTAACTTCTATTTCATAAACAAAAGAAATATTGTTGCATGCTTCTTTTAGAGAGTTTCTAGTAATTACCCCTTTTGTTATATCTCCAATGATATTTTCAAGAGGATGATTTCTTGAGATTCTCCACTCTCTTTGAGGATTGATGTTTGTTTGACCTTCTTGTATAGTTGAATCCTCTTTTTCTTTATCTTTGTCATCCTTGAGAGTTTGCTCCTTAATATGAGTATCTTCAAAGTTTTCTATAATTTCATCAATAACATCTCTTCTTGGACAAACAAGGTTAGTTTCATCAAATACAACATGTATTGATTCCTCAATAGTCATAGTTCTTTTGTTGTATATTCTAAATGATTTGCTATTTAGAGAGTATCCAAGAAATATCCCCTCATCAGATTTAGCATCAAATTTTCCTAAGTTATCTTTTCCATTATTAAGTACAAAACATTTGCATCCAAAAATATGAAGATGTGAAATATTAGGTTTTCTTCCATTGAATAACTCATAAGGAGTTTTCTTAAGAATAGGTCTAATCAAGGCTCTATTCATAGTATAGCATGCAGTGTTGACAGCTTCAGCCCAAAAATATTTGGGAAGTTTTGAATCATTAAGCATTGTTCTTGCTAATTCTTCTAATGATCTATTCTTTCTTTCTACTACTCCATTTTGTTGTGGAGTTCTAGGTGCAGAAAATTTATGTTCAATTCCATTTTCTTCACAAAATAAATCAAAATCTTTATTTTCAAACTCTTTTCCATGATCACTTCTAATGGAGACAATCTTAAGGTTTTTCTTTTTTTGAATTACTTTAGCAAATTTTCTAAAGACACCAAATGTATCACTTATATTAGCAAGAAATAAGGTCCAAGTGTACCTAGAGAAATCATCCACTAAGACAAGACCATAGTAACTTCCACCAAAGCTCATAGTTCTAGAAGGTCCAAACAAGTCCATATGCAAGAGTTCTAAGGGTCTTGTGGTTGTAACTATATTCTTTGGTTTGAAAGATACTTTTACTCGCTTTCCTTTTTGGCAAGCATCACATAATTTATTTTTCTCAAATTTTATTTTTGGTAATCCTATTACTAAATCTTGAGATTAATTTATTTAAGTGTTCCATGTTTATGTGAGCAATCCTTTTATGCCATAACCAAGATTCATCATTTTTACTCATGAGACACTGAGAATGTTTAGGATTATTTTCTATTTTTATTTTATATACATTGTTAATTCTAAATCCCACTATCTTAACTTGTTTATCATTTTTGTGTTCAATTAGACATTTTTGTGAATCAAAGGATACTGAAAAACCTTTATCACAAAGTTGGCTAACACTTAATAGGCTATGTTTAAGACCATCTACAAGTAAAACATTTTCTATGGAGGTTGAGAAATTTGTACCAATTTTTCCAATGCCAAGTATTTTTCCTCTGTTGTTGTCTCCATAGGTTACATGTCCACTTCTCTTAGGAGTGAAGTCAATAAATTTTGAAGCATCTCCTGTCATGTGCTTGGAACATCCACTATCAATGTACCAAGTTTGGTTGCTGGAATCCTTCAAGACAAAGAAAAGGTTGATTTAGGTACCCAAGTTTTCTTTGGGTCCTTAATGTTAGTATTAACAGAAGAACCTTTTGGAATCCACACCAAATTCTTGAGATTGTTAAAATTCGTTCTAATATAGCAATTTGAAGAATTATGACCTTGCTTCCCACAATAAAAACATGTTATTAAAGGAAAACTAGTAACTTGTGTGGGAACAAAGAAATTTTTGTTCTTCTTTTGTTGTTTTTGAGGATTATATCCTAATCATGTCTTATCAAACACACATTTTTGCTTTCCTAATATTATATCTAAATTGTTTTTTCCATTTGTAAATTTTGCAAGAGTGTTTCTTAAATTACTAATTTCTTCCTTAAATTTATTGCAAGTTAAACATGGATGATTTGCTTTATTAGTATCTAACTTAGTTTTAATTTCATGTTTTTCATTTTTAGAATTAATCATCTTAATTTCAGTTTTGAGATTATCTAATTCATTATTTAATTTTGAAATCTCGTTTTCTAATTTTGAAATTGTTTTCTTATAAGATGATACTAATTTAGTAAGTTTAAATTATTCTTTATGTAAATCATTGAATGCATCTTGAAGTTCATCAAATGAGATTGAGATTTCATTGTTAGAAGATGTTGCCTCTTCTTCGCTTTCGTAGTCATTGGCCATAAGTCCCAAATTTACAACTTCATTTTCAGAGTCACTTGTAGAATCTGTGTCATTTTCTTCCCAAGTGATATAGGCTTTCTTCCCCTTCTTTTCTTTGAAACTTTTCTTATTAGATTTTTCCATCCTTCTTTTATAGATTGGACATTCTAATATCAAATGTCCTGGTTGATTACATTCATAGCATTTTGGGGTTGAAGAAGAGTCTTCTCCTTTTCTCTTATTGTTGAAGTTGAATCTTTTTCGGTTTCCTTTGTTTCTAAGGAATTTGTTGAATCTCTTTATAAAGAAACTGAAATCCTCATCATCCTCTAAACCATCTTCCTCAATATTTTCTTCTTTCTCATCTTCTTGTTGAATAGATGATGATGTTTTGAGTGCTATCCCTTTCTTTCTTTTATCACTTTCCTCATTTTGATTCAGTCTCATTAATTCCATTTCATGTTCTTGGAGTTTTCCGAATAATGAGGGAAGAGACATGGTTGTCAGATCTTTTGATTCAGCAATTGCAGTCACTTTCAGTTGCCATTCCCTACTCAAACATCTCAAAACTTTGTTAACAAGATCTTCATTAGGAAACACTTTTCCTAGAGATGCAAGATGATTAATTATATGTGTAAATCTCTTTTGCATGTCTTGTATGCTTTCATTTTGATTCATTCTAAATAATTGGCTAAAACACTAATTTGGTCCCTTATATTAATTGTTTGTTTCAATTTAGTCTCATTTTAATTTTTGGTTTCAATTTGGTCCCAAATTAATTAATTGGTTTCAATTTGGTCCCTTAAAAATTAATTGGTTTCAATTTAGAACTTCCGTCCAAATTATTTAAACGGAGTTAACTTTTGCCCACGTGGATGCAACGTAGATACATACGTGGATACCACGTAGATGCCACGTGGATAAATTTTTTTTTTAAAATACCTGGACCCAGAACGGCCCGTTCTGAAACCGGAACGAGCCGTTCTGGTTTCTTTTTTGGTGTATTAATTTTGCATTCAGAACGGCCCGTTCCGAATGCAAAATTAACACACAAAAAGTGAAACTAGAACGGCCCGTTCCGGTTTCAGAACGGGCCGTTCCGGTTTTAACTTTTTTTTTTAAAATATAAAATATTAATAATTTTACAAAATATATATATTATTAATTATATTTTAATTATGTTGTTATATCTAATAAAATAAATATTTTAATAAAAATAAGTAATTTTAAAATTTTTACCATAAAAAAATATTTTTCAAAATTATTATATTTTTTAATAAAATTAATAAAGAATATCATAACAATACGATTTTAGTTTCTCCCATTAAAAATTAATAATTTTAATATATATATATATATATATATATATATATATATTGCGGAAAAATACAATGTATATTTCTCTGATTTGGGAAAAATACAAAAGTGGTATAAATAGAATACAAGGGAATAAATCTGCACACTAATCTATCCCTAAAAATCTGGGAAATAATTCTCCCTATAAATGCTGTATCTAAATAATTAAAGGAGGGGAAATAAAATTGATCTTATTAACATTAAATCTTTACAAATCAGAATTGAATATTCTGATTGATATATGCTGATTTCCAACAGATTCTGATTGATATGTGCTGATATCCAACATATATATAATGTTTTAAAATTAAACAATTATTTATCTATTCAAATTAACATATGTTATAATTTTTGATATTATATCAATAATATTATTAATATATTTATAGATAAACTAATATACTTTTACAAAAATATAAGTATATTAATTAGAAAAATATATCTGATCTTATATATTTATATTTTTGTAAAAATATATTAATATATATTTATCAAATTATTAGTTTATTTATAAATATAGGAAAAATATTATTGATATTAATTTATTAGTAATATTAAAATATTAATAATATATAAATTTTATTTATTTAGTAATAATAAATATATATCATTTGATACATTACAAAAAATTATAATATATGTTAATTTGAATAGATAAATAATTATTTAATTTTAAAACATTATATATATATTAAAATTATTAATTTTTAATGGGAGAAACAAAAATCATACTATTATGATATTCGAGGGACTAAAATTGTTCAATTAAAAATTGAAGGACCAAAATCGCGCAATTGTAATTCTTTAAGCACTAAAATTATGCAATTAAAATCTTGGAGATCACAAAACTGCACAATTGTTTGAGAGATATAAAATGCAATTAAACCAATATTCTTGATTAATTTTATTAAAAAATATAATAATTTTGAAAAATATTTTTTTATGGTAAAAATTTTAAAATTACTTATTTTTATAAAATATAATTATCTTATAAATAGAGTAATAATTTTTTCTTTCTCTTTCTGTTTGAAGAAATATTTAAATATCACTTTATAATTTTTTGCAACTTATTTAAGATTAAAAGAATAAAATGATAAAAATTAATAAAATAAACATAATAAAATAAAATATAAAAAAATATTAATATATTTATTTTATTAGATATAATAACATAATTAAAATATAATTAATAATATATATTTTATAAAATTATTAATATTTTGTATATAAAAAAAATAAAATAAAACCGGAACGGCCCGTTCTGAAAATGGAACGGGCCGTTCTGGTTGCATTTTCGTTGTGTTAATTTTGCACCTGGAACGGGCCGTTCCGGATGCAAAATTAACACACCAAAAATGCACCCAGAACGGCCCGTTCCGGTTTCAGAACGGGCCGTTCTGGGTCCAGGTGTTTTAAAAAAAATTTTGATCCACGTGGCACCCACGTATGCATCTACGTGGCGTCCACGTGGCCAAAAGTTAACACCGTTAAAGCAATTTGGACGGAAAGTCCCACATTGAAACCAATTAATTAATATGGGACTAAATTGAAACCAATTAATTAGTTTGAGACCAAATTGAGACCAAAAATTAATGAGGGACTAAATTGAAACAAAAAAAGATTATAAGGGACCAAATTAGGTTTTTAGCCTAAATAATTCATATTCATGAGTGAGAGTGTTTATCCTAGATCTTTTCACATCATTAGTGCCTTCATGTGTTACTTCAAGTGTATCCCACATTTCTTTAGCACTCTTACAATTTGAAATTCTAAAATATTCATCAATTCCTAAAGCAGAAGTGATTATATTTTTGGCTTTTAAGTTATATTGAACCTTTCTTCTATCATCTTCACTCCATTGTTCTCTGGGCAAATTTTTTATTTCATGACCTACTACAATAGTGGGAATAAAAGGACCATTTTCAATAGCATCCCATATGTTTAAGTCTATGGCTTCTATAAAAATTTGCATCCTAGATTTCTAATAATGATACCATACCCCATTGAATATAGGAGGTCTATTAATAAAGTTTCCTTCGGGAAATAAAAAATTTGATGAGGCCATTTCAAATCTTGAAGCTTTTAAGCTTTATACAAGAAACCTGCTCTAATACCACTTGTTACTCAAGTAGCCTCGTATAACTTAAGAGGGGGGGGGTGAATTAAGTTATCTAATTTTTCTTCTCTTTTTAAGTTTTTCTAACTTCTTTCTTATAAATTCAATATCATAAACAATTTGAATGTAATGATGCAAAAACTTCACAATCAAAATTAAAAGTATAGGGAAAGAGAATTGCAAACTTGATTTTATACTGGTTCGGCCAACCTTGCCTATATCTAGTCCTCAAGTCTCCCACTTGAGATTTTTCACTATGCTTGTAACCTTTACAAGACTCAAATTTTCCAACACTTAGGAATTCCCTTTCCTTGTGTTGAGAATCATAGATCACCAAGGAGAACAACACTTTCTCCTTTACAGATCAATAGATGAAATGAATGAAGTAGAACAACTCTCTTTAGAAGAGTGGATTTTACACTTTGTTGATCTAGTAGAACTTTTTAGATGATATTTGCAAATGATTTTGGCCAAGTGATATGTAAAGATAAATTTTCACAATTGAGTTCGTAGCCTTTTTCTGAAAAATTATTGGTATTTATAGATGATTGTTTCATAGGTCATGACTTTTCATGAAGAGTTGTGTCTTTCTAAAATTTTCCAGAAAATAGGCTCTAGTAATCGATTACAAGAGTTGGTAATCGATTACAACAGTTTAATTTCAAAATGCTTGGAACGTTGTAAAATTTAAATTCAAATTTTGAAATTTTTAACTTCTGGTAATCGATTGCAGGGAATGGGTAATCGATTACCAAAACACGTTTTTATAATTGAATTTTGAACATATGAGTTTTCATCCTTTGGTAATCGATTACATGTACTGGTAATCGATTACCAGACTGTTAAAACTTAAGATATAGAAAAACTTCTATTTTCAAAAACTTATTTAAAAAATTATATTTGGGTTTTCTTTGAAATTCTTTATTTTAAATGGCCAAGAACTTTATGCAATATTTCTAAAGATTTCTTTTTACATATTAAGCTAGGTTGATAAGACTTATCTAAAATATTTTGAGATTTTTGTTTCTTGATCACCTTGCTTTAACTTGACCTCTTGTTTTCTTTAACTTTTTTGGCATCATCAAAATCTTTTACATACGTTCTTCCACAGATACATTTTAGTAACTCCTAAATGAATGCTAAGAGTACTCTTTATGTCCTTTCTCTAAGATCATCTTCCTTAATTCGAGTTTACTAAGCACATAGATTCTATCCTTGACCCCAAAACACCGTCAACTTCCACTTTAAAAAGGCTATTTATATCCCTACCAATCTTTTTTCACTTGGGTCACTAAGAAAGGATCTAACTCCTGGGTCCTCTAATCTCATCCATTAATCTATTAGTCCTTTAAACATATTCAATTCAATGTTCCTAAGGGTAAGCTCACACATCACGCTTAAGTTTCTAATCTCCTCAATCAAATACAACCCTTATATCATCAAAAATGATAGATGAATGCTCATCCTACTCAGGGCTTTTGTCACTATATTAGTTTTACTTTTATAACCCTTTCCAAGGATTAGACGCCTAAGTGTAAGTTCACTATGTACTCATACTCGGTCTTTAAGTCTTACCACTTCATTAATACCCCAGGCAAACTCTTATTCACTACCTTGTCCTATAGCCTTATGCCTTGCCACCAAAATGAATCGACTAATTATGCTTATCCAATACCCTTCAACAATCTACTCGTTACTCGAATCATACCTAGTCTCCCACTACTAAGAGTAATTTAACAAGTCAAACTTAAATTTCTAATTTAAGCCAAAAGATACATCTCTTTAACCATAAAGAAAGATAAATATAGATGTTTCCTACTCAAAGCATCGACCACTACTTTAGATTTACCCAGATAACAACTAAGATTAAAATCCTAATCATTATAATTTCCAACTATCTCTTCTATCTCATATTCAACTCCTTCGGATCAAATAGATATTTAAGATCCTTATGATCACTAAATACCTCAAGCTTAAAATTATACTAGTAATGTTTTCAAAATCTCAAGCGTAACTATTACAACCTCCAATTCAAGATCATGGGTAAGGTAATTGTTCTCATGAATTTTCCATTACCTAGATGCTTAAAAACATAAGTTACTATTTTTTTTTTCATCAATAATCCACCCAACTTGTCTTCAAAGCATTACTATATACCACATAAAACTTACTAGAGTCCGGTAATCAATTTTTCCTTAAGAGTTTGAAAATACTCTCACACTTACTATTCCTTAAAGGCAACTATCTCTTCCTGATCAATCTAGTCAAAGGTAAGGTTATCATAGAAATTTACTCAATAAATCTCCTATAATAATAATAAGTTAACTCAAGAAAACTCATATCCACACTAACTGACTTTGGTATCTCCCACTTAAGCACAACTTGTACCACAGATAGATCTACCTTATATCTCCACTAAAAATTACAAAACCTAGAAAGTTCACCTCATACAATAGAAATTCATACTTAGATAACTTGGCGTAATGCTGTCTTGGATATATCTTCACCCTTAACTCTAATATTATGATATCACATCCTAAGGTCAATCTCACTAAACACACAACCTTCATTAATTCATCCCTAAAGTCATCTATCCACATATCAACATACATGCATATCAAGTCATATTAGAATGCCTACTTTAAACCTTCATATATACCATCCATAAGCATGTACATGAACAACCTTTACCACATAGCATCATACAACCTTAAACAACCTCTCAATCCACATGAAAACATCCCAAAACATCTTAACAAAGTCCATTCTTATCCTTGCATTGCCTACTAACCTGAAAACATTATTATACAGCCTAACTTCTCCTCTCAACAACTATCAAAGAAAACAACACATAGAGAGTTCTACTCATCCACGTGATCTCAACCTATCACCAAAGAAAGCTAAATGAATAAGCTACAACTCTTAGGGAGACATGAGATTTTAAAAGGATCATCTTCTTAGCTAAAAATTCAAAAATCACCACAGATATATTCAATGCTTACAACTAGACCTTTGATCACCAAAGTAGCTATAACTAGAGTGCAAACATCCCCTACACACTAACGCATCAACATCTAGGCCACAAAATACCTCAATCCTTCCAAACTTACTCCTTTCCACCTCAAATTCATATCAAAGTTTCCCACTACAAACCAAACAACTCACATATTCAGTACAAAAAGGCTTAGAAAATAAAATTCTCATGCAACCATCAAACTCTAGAAATCATCAACACTTCAATCTCTCCTTAAGAATACTAAAACTCCAATTCTCAACATACATCATCCTTGGATTCAATCGCTACAACTATAGCTTTCAAAAATTTCACCAATCGTAAACTCTTAATACACTAGAAAAAAAATCAATGTCTTACCCAAATTTAAGGCCTTATTAGTCCCTACAATATTAGCACAATATCCCGTCTACTACTCGCACATATGCTTGCAACACAAGCGATATCACTCAGCCACTACTTCTTACATAAGCAAGAAGTATCAAACAAATAAGAAATCATAAGAATAAAGAAGAGCGGTCATAATGGTATTAGCTAACACTATCATGACTATCATTCCTCTAATTACAAAATAACTTAACAATATCAAACTCTATAATATCAGCACAAGGAGAACATCATCATCATCATTATCAAAGCAAAGCATCATCAAAGTATACAACAAACAAAACACTGTCAGAGTACACAACAGAATCACGATAAGTACATAACTCACGGCCGATTGGATCGACCTGCTCTGATACCACTAAATGTGACACCCTCTACCCCAACATTAATGCACAATAAATGTAAACAATAATTTTTTTCTTTTCCTTTTTGAGTAAATTTTTTTTTGATAGTTGACAACCTCTTTCATGGATAAAATAATTGTCTCAATTATCATAAAGTAGAAGATTCACATTCGTAACTCATAAATCATAAAAAGGTCAACACGTAAGTATCAAAACTCAAGAAATCATATAAAGGAAAATATAGATTAATTCTAGCAAAGGTGGCAGTGCCTCCTAGTTAGGAATTAATTTATAACTTTTAAATCATGAAATAAAATAGTATGACAAATATGTACATTTTGGTCTTTTCTCAAGAACGTTCAAAATTACAAAAGAAGAGGAAATTAAAGCTTTTAAAATAATAACATCCTAAAAATAAGCCTAGTTATGCCCGATGTCAGATCCTATCAGAGCATGCCCAACTGAAGCCTTAAGCCTCATCACCAACATCCTCATGATGCTGATCACCTGTAACATAATTTAAACATATACAAAAACAACAAGGGAGTGAGAAACATCTCACTCAATTTTAGGTGAAGAAATAAAGGTTAGATAGCACATACACGCACAACAAATATAAGTCACATGTAAATAATACACATAAATAATCAATATCACATATATACTCATTTATCATGCAATGATGTCATGGACTCGACTCATAAATGCATGCATGTGGCGCCATAAGGAAGTTTCAGAATTCATCATTGGTGACCCTAAGGCACACCTGGTTACAACTGTCGGTGACCCTAAGGTACACCTTGTTAGCATATTACAACTGTCGGTGACCCTAAGGTATACCTTGTTAGCATATTACAATTGTCGGTGACCCTAAGGTACACCTTGTTAGCATCACTGGTATGCGGCCTCAGCGGCACACCTAGAGTAATATATGCATATGATGCATGTCATACATTCATTATTTCATTGACTCAACATTTGACTTATTACAAAATTTCATTAAGTACATCATGTCATTATTTTTCATATTCTCATAATCACAAGTTGTCTCAATAGTCCATGTCTCAATAGTCCATTCTCATGTCATTTGTGCATATTTCACATGGTCATGTCATAAATACTCCTCATAAGGTCCGCATAGGAATTTATAGAGATCCACAGAAAGCATTCTTATTTATATTAAAACTCATTTATTTTTACCATTAATTCCATATTCATTTATTACTTCCAACAAGGAACAAGGTAACAAGGAACAAAGTAACAAGGAACAAAATAGAGCAAATTGAAAATAAAACAGAACAACAGGCAAAGGATTGGGGGCCAATCCGACTATCAAACTATCCAACAATTATTCTCACACCCCCGAGCGAGGTTTCTCGCTCCCCCCTTACCTGGATAAGCAGGAGCTGGAACTTGGGCAGGACCTCTTCCTCTGGATTCCCTCTTTCCTCCCCTCTCTTTCTTTCTCTTTCTCTCTCTTTCTTTCTCTTTCTCTCTCTCTTTCTCTCTCTTTCTCTCTCTAAGATTTTACTTTCTCACTCAGTATAAATTTTTCACCCCCCTTGCCCCTATTTATAGGCATCCTGGTGTACCCGGAACGGCCCGTATTGAATTCGAAACGGCCCGTTTCGGATCTTTCAAATATATGTAAAATTCTCAACTGGAACAGCCCGTTCCAAAATCGGAACGGCCCGTTTTCAAAAAGCAGAACGATCCGTTCTAAAACTAGAACGACCCGTTCTGGGTTCCATTTAGCATAGGTTGACCATAACTGGGAACGCCCCGTTTCTAACTAAACATTTTAGGCACTTTTAGAATCTCAGAACGGCCTGTTTCGCTTTGGGAACGGCCCGTTCCGGGATAAAACCCAAATGGGCCATTTTACTAATTTGGAACGACCCGTTCCACTTTTGGAACGGCCCGTTCTGCTGCTTTCAAAACTAACTTACTTTCTTCGTTTGGAACGGCCCATTTCACTTTTGGAACAGCCCGTTCCGGCGTTAAAAAAATAGGATTTTATAAAAACTTTCACAAATAGTTTAAATTGTTACAAACCTATAAAATATTCTATAAAAACCTCTTTAATTAACTAAAATAACTATAAAAAATAATCTTCATAAATATATAAACATAGATAATAATTGATATTGTAATAGTAGAAATTCTGGGATGTTACACTTGTAATCATCCATTACCTTTTTTTGCAAAGTTTTATCCTAGAGAGGCTTGTTTGAAAGAATACTTAGTATTCAGTCTAGAGAGGCTTGTTTGAAAGAATACATAGTTTGAGCCTAGAGAGGTTTGTTTGAAAGAATACTTGGTGTTGAGCCTAGAGAGGCTTGTCTGAAAGCATACTTGATGTTGAACTTGGAGAGGCTTGTTGTTCAAAGAATACTTGGGTAGTTGCTTGAAGAGGCAAGACAAAAACTACTTAAGATTGAGTCAAAAATGATTTCGTAAAAGAATACTTGTAACTTTATTGAAAGTCGATGGAACTCAATTTGGTTGGATTAAGAACTGGACGTAATCTCGGTAGTTGAGACAAACCAGTATAAAATCTCAGTGTTTCATCTAACTCTTTTCCAACACTTCATCTGATAAATTATTTTCTTTTCACTATATAAACATGAGTTTTTGATACATATTATTCAACCCCTCTTCTAGTGTGTGTCTTTTCTCCATAATGTCTATTCTAAAATTCCAAATAAGTTCATTTTTGTTGATGTTGTACATGATGATCATGCTTTTCTTTAGTATTATGTTAGCATATTAGATATAAAAAAATCTGAAAAGGGAGAAAATAAGAGTTGATCTTGTAATTTTTGTCATAAATTTTTGAAAAGTTCTTATTCAAGAGTTAAAGCTTATTTGTTAAGGATTTATGGGGAATTTATGTGTGTACAAGTGTAAATGATCAATATTTGGTTAAATTAAAATCAATTGTTGAATTGGTTGAAAATAAAGTGAAATCTAAGCATATCACATTGCCTACAGAGAAAATGCACAAGAGTTCTTTATTGAAAAGAGAAAAGTTGGTCTTTTGAGAAAGCATTTAATTTAAAAGATAGAGATAATCTCAAATCTCTCATTGCTAAAATGCTTTATTCTTTTGGATTGCCCTTTAACCTTGCCAGAAATCCCTATTGTGTGAATTCTTATTCATTTGCTGAAAATTACATTCTTAATGGTTTTCTCCCTCCTGGATACAGTGCCTTGAGGACAACTTTCTTATAACAAGAGAAGGCACAAGTTGAGAGGTTGCTTAAACCTATTAAATTGACAGAATACAAAAGGTGTTAGCATAGTCTCTGATGGATGGACAGATGTCCAACGAAGGCCTTTAATTAATTTTATGGTTGCAAGTGAAAGGGATCCAATATTTTTAAAAGTTATTAATGCTTTTGATGAGATTAAAAATAAATATTATATGCTTGATAAGATGACAAAAGTTATAAGAGAAGTAGGAGAACAAAATGTTGTTCAAATTATAACAGATAATGCTCTTATATTCAAAGGTGCTGGAATGATTGTTGAAATTTCTTTTCCTAAAATTTTTTGGACTCCTTGTATTGTTCACACATTGAATCTTGCATTGAAGAACATATGTGCTACCTCGAACACTGAAAGGAATGAGGTAGCTTATGTTGAATGTAATTGGATTACTCAAGTTGTTGATGATGTTTCTTTTGTTAGGAACTTTATCATGGATCACTCCATGAAATTAGCATTTTTTTAATCACTTATCGCCTCTAAAATCGTTTGCTATAGTTGAAACATGCTTTGCATCTATTCTAGTGATGTTAAAGAGATTTAAACTTTTAAAGGTGCTTTGTAATCGATGGTTATTAGTGAAGAATGAAACTCTTTAGAGAAGATGATGTGGGTAAGGCCCAAGATGCAAAAGAATTTATTTTGAATGATGTGTGGTGGGACAAAGTTACATATATTCTTAATTTCATTAAGCCTATTTATAATATGCTTAGGTCTTGTGACACAGATAGTCCCACATTTCATTTGGTCTATGAGATATGAGATACTATGATAGAAAAAGTAAAGACATCTATGTATAGATATGAAGGAGAAAAGTTAAATGATACATCAACATTTTATAAAGTTGTTTTTTCTATACTAATTGATAGGTGGACTAAGAGTTGCACCCCTTTCCACTACATGACTCAGTCTCTAAATCCTAGGTAAAATAAACCTATTAAATATTTATTTGTTTTTATTATTTATTTATAAATAATTAGATAGTTACTATATTTTTTATCTATTAACTTTGTTATTTATTCACAAGTACTATAGGGATGAATGGTTTTAAGAGGTTCCAAATAGAATTCCCCCATATGAGGATGATGAAATTTCTATAGAGAGAAATGAATGTTTAAAGAAACTTTTCACAACTATTGAAGAAATAAGAAAGGTTGTTATTGAATATGTTGATTTTTCATCAAAAGCTCATAATTTTGCTTCTTTTGATTCTATTGAAGATAAATGGACATTAGATTCTAAATCTTGGTGGGTAATGCATGGTTTTTCTACCCTTCTCCTTCTAAAGCTTTCTTTAAAGCTTCTTATACAACCTAGTCCTTCATCTTGTTGCAAAAGGAATTGGAGTACTTATTCCTTCATTCACTCACTGAAAAGAAATAAGTTGAATCCTAAAAGAGTATAAGACTTGGTTTATGTACATACTAATTTGTGATTGTTATCTAAGAAAAGTGAAGAATATATGCAAGGGAGTACTAGAATGTGAGACATTGGTAGATATACATATGGGGTAGCTTTGCTGGTGTTGTAAATCTTAAAGTATCTCTCGATGAACTAGAAACAAAAGTTGTTTTATTTATAGATGATGGTTAGGGAGGGGATAAAATTGATAAAAATCCTATTTCTAGACAATAATAAATGATTTATCACTTTTTTAGTATTTTTTAAAAATTAAAAAGCAAGAAATGTATTAATTTTGATTTTTGAAAGATATTTATTTGCAATTTGTGACACCCTCTACCCCACATACATAATTATACAATAAATAGAGATAAATAAAATACTTCATAAATAAAATTCAAGTCTCTAACCACATAAGGGTAAAGAGCTCACATTCATAAATCATAAATCATAGTTTAATGCAAAAATTACAAAAGAATAAAATCAAGGTCTTCTAAGAAATTTAACAACAGTAACATTCTAAATTAATCCTGATTAAGCCCTAATGTCATATGTCCTATCATAGCACACCCCACGATGAAACTTAAACCTCATCACCAACATCCTCATGTTGATGATCACCTACAACATAATAAAAATACACATAGAACAACAAGGGAGTGAGAAACATCTCTCTATGATTTAGATGTAAAAATAAATGTTAAGCAACACACACAATCATAACAAATACCATACAAGTTACACATAACCAAGCACAACTCTCAACTTACAGATACATTAGAACACATGCACATTCACTTATCATGCAATGATGTCATGGACTCAACTCATAAATTCATGCATGTGGCACCGTACGGAAGTTGCACATTTCTCATCACTGGCATGTTGCTACAGCAACATACCTGGGGGCATGTTTATTCATAATACATCATTGGTTACCCAAGGTACACCTGTAATAACTCAATACATCTTTGGCATATGGCCTAAGCGGCACACCTAGAATAGCTCAATACATCACTGGTAACCCAAGGTATACATGGAATAGCTCAATACATCACTAGCATGTGACCTAAGAAACACACCTGGAATAGCTCAATACATCATTGGTGACCCAAGGTACACCTGGAATAGCTCAATACATCACTAGCATGTGACCTAAGCAACACACCTAGAATAGCTCAATACATCACTGGTGACCCAAGGTACACCTGGAATAGCTCAATACATCACTGGCATGCGGCCTAAGCGGCACACCTGGAGTAGCTCAATGCATCATTGGTGACCCAAGATACACTTGGAATAGCTTAATACATCACTAATATGCGGTCTAAGCGACACACTTGGAGTCATATATGCACATGATGCATGTCACACATTCACTATTTCATTGACTCAACATTTCACCTATCATGTCTCATCATATCTCATACCACTTGTCATATTTCACATCTTCATAATCATCCCATAAGGTCACGCACATAAAGGTTCTCATCATCAAAATGTTCATAGAAAAGCATAATCCACAATGAATCAATAATAAGGCAATTTACATTCAATTCACATCTTCAAATGCACAATCAAGCATGTAAATATCAATAGGGGTTGTGCCCGGTGCATCCTAACCATGCGATTTTCACAATAAGGCATGTAATCATACAATTCAATCGGTAAAAATACTTCATATGACACTTAAACACAAATCCATACTCAATTTTGCATAAACACCTCAAATCTCATCAAAAGATCATGTTCTTAATTGTTCCTCATAGGGTTTCCCACAAGAACCCACAAAGCACTCTAATTCATATCAAAACTTATTTATTTTTGAAATTAAATACATATTCATGAATAGAATCCAATAAGGAACACATCAGAAATATCAAACACCCAAACAGAAAACTTTCATAATTTACCTGTTCCTAGAAGCATGCATCAGGTAAGGAATTGGCCGTCAATTCTACTATCAAACATATCCAATATCAAAATTAAACACATACTCATACTCAAAATCATATAAGGAATGCAACAGAATAGTCAAAAAACAAAATAGAAAACATTCATAAAGTGTCTATTTTCATAGGCATTAATTAGGCAAAGGATTGACTATCAAACATATCCAATTTCAAAATTAAACACACGTGCATGCTCAGTATTCATTGAGGAACACAACAGAAACATCAAACATAAAACCTTCACAATTTGCATGTTCCTATAGGCATGCATCAGGCAAGGGATTGATGGTCAATTTTGCTATCAAACATATCTATTATTGAAATTGAACACATCTACACTCAAAATCATACAAGGAACGCAATAGAACAATCAGAAAGTAAAACAGAAAAAATTCATAAAGTGCCTGTTTACATAGGCATATATCAAGCAAAGGATTAGGAGTCAATTCTGCTACCCAACAGATATTCCCACACCTCCAAGTGAGGTTTCTCACTCTCCATTTACCTCGATAAGAAGAAGTCGAAGAACGAGCAGAATCCAATTTTTCTTCTTCTTTGAGTTCTCCTTGGTCTTTAGAAGCATTGAAAAGAAATGATCTAGAAGAGTGAATACATGAAATGACTCCCGATTACTTCTGATAACTTCCCTTTTCTCAAATTAATAAAATTATAATAATTATTATTATTATTATCAAATGACCGTAACGTCCTTCCTTCCCCCAAGTGATGTTTTTCACTCCCGCCTTACCTCGACAAGCAGAAGTCAAAGCACGAGCAGAATCTAGTTGTTTTTCTTCTCTGATTTCTCCTTGGTCTTTAGAAGCATAGAAAGGAAATGAGTTAGAAGAGTGAATACGTGAAATGACTCCTGGTAACTTCTGATAACTTCTTTTTTCTCAAATTTATATAATAATAATAATAATAATAATAATAATAATAATAAATAGCAAATGACCGCAACATCCTTCCTTCTCTCTCAAAATGATTAATATGATTAAACATATTTTCTCCTTTTTAATAAATAAAATATACTTAACTCTAAATAAAATACATTTTTATAAAAGCATGTCATATATCAAATAACCAAAATACTAGTTAAAAATCATGCTTTATATTAAAATAGAGCTCATATAAAATAGATAAATAATATAAAATATACTTCTTTCTTTTAGTAAAAAAAATAACATATTTTTTTTATAAAAATAAAGCTCATTAAATAGATAAATGATATTAAAAATCCATCTAATAAATACATTAAAATATTAAAATAAATACTACATATAATTAATATAATTTTTATAAAAATCGGGATGTTACATGTAACGACCCGCCATGGCCGTCACACTACGGAACAATACTACATACTGCTCGAAAATATACTAAAATAGTATAATAAATAGTTACAATACAAGTTGCTAATCAAGCAACAAACAATTAATTATATACAAGAAAATCTGCTACTATAAGGTAGCCTACAAAAAAAAATATATATTCATCTTCGGGCACCTCCTGTGGCCTCTAGCAGCTACCTCCCAACCTATCCCTGCCCTGCTCCCATACCACGTATGATCATCGCAGTCCAAACCACATGGAGACATGCAAGGGTAAGCTAGAGACAATAAACAACTCATAATAATTTAATATGCAACATATATACTATATAATCATCTTCGCATTCGACACTTGAGACAAACAACATATATATATATATATATATATATATATATATATATATATATATATATATATTATACATCTTAACATTCAATTCAACTTACAACATAACAACACTATCGTCATCCTCAACAAGGTCAACATACAACACAATCACAGCTTAACAACACAACAACAAATATACAACTCATATCAACAATAAATCAATTCATCAACAACTTATTCGTCGTCACGCATTTTGACTCGGAGATCTCTTACAACATGATAAGTAGTCTAAGTGGCTAGGTCCTACCAAACTGACAACACAACACATTTGGATATCAATCCACAACACGATACTGGATTCTCAGACTTTGCCACTTAAACAAGGAAGAATAGTACACGATTAGGAACTAAGTTCCCGACTTCGTACTTTACTCAAATTGGCCACTTGTAATCGATATAGGTCGACCTGACCCCTATACCGTGGTCGCTTTATAATCGGTATAGCTCAACCTTGCCCCTATACCGTGGTCGCTTTATAATCGGTATAGCTCGACCTTGCCCCTATACCGTGGTCGCTTTATAATCGGTATAGCTCGAACTTGCCCCTATACCATGGTCGCTTTGTACACGTATGCCTCGACCTTGCCCACACACGGGATCAACTAAGTCTTTAGAGGAGAACAACACAACGATCGCTCTAAGGGACAACTTCCCAAGGAGGGTTTTATAATAAATTGGGCTCTCAGAGCACCACAACTATCTCAATCCACACAATGGGATGAGCAACTTCGAAAACATCTCCCCTAGTCCTAGTGATCAACAACTTATCATTGTCGCCACCCGCCGAAACGGACACTGGCATTCGCGACGATGGTCGGACTCTTTTTAAAGTTTTGAAAGATGATGGATTGTTAGAACGACTTATTCTCAAACTGAGACCTCATCGAACTAACAATTTTATTAAATGATTCACCAATCCATGTTAATCCCAAGCGGGACCCTCCATGGATTAGTGGTTTTCGCAAAAGAAGGGTTCTTGGAGTCGCCACCAATGTTTTACTCAAAACATTGGAAAAAGATATAAGGCAATTGATTTCATAAATCAACTTTGGCCATTACAACCAGAGTCGGGTAAGGGAGTCGGTTACGTGCGAGGAAGGTGTTAGCACCCCACAACGCCCCTTTCGGGTTCCCTATGACGGATTATTTTATAAATAACAGTGTAAAATTACTAAATTACCCCTATTTATTAGAAACGACTATAAACGAGATATCTACATGATGAAAAATGCAATGCAACAATCAGAAAGCAATAAAAGGAAGGATTTGAAAAAGAAACCTTTGAAGCGTGCTTTTATATATTCAAACAGACGTTAGGAGGCTTTTTGGCGCTCCTTCCCACTACACGCTTGCTCGCTCCTTCCCTAAAGATTAATTTTTACTATGGAAATCAAAAAGATTTCCCTTCGACTAGTTCGAATCCTCAAGCTAAATGCTCAGAACTCAAGAACTTTGTCGGATCGGCTCTCGGAGAGACTTCTAGGGCAGAACACTGCTCAAAAACCCCAGAATACTCAGCAAGAGGGTCCAAAAGTATGGAAAAAGTGTGGGAGGACGTGCAAATGACGTCCTATTTATAGGATTGGGGCGCAATACGGCCTGGGAGGTCAATACGGCCCGTACTGGGTTTTTGAACTACAGTACGGCCGTATTGAATTTGGTACGGTCGTACTGAAGTTCAAAAACTTCAGTACGGTCGCATTGATTTCACTACGGCTCGTACTAAGCTTTTTTTGAACTACAGTACGGCCGTATTGAATTTGGTACGGCCGTACTGAAGTTCAAAAACTTCAGTACGGCCGTATTGAGTTCACTACGGCCGTATTGCAGTTCAAATGGCTCAGTACGGCCGTACTGAACCTCTGGGAGGGTGGGTGTATTGAGCTCCAATCCTCGCACACCCTTATTCTAAGCTACTCTAAGACTTCTAGACCTACAAAGAATCATCCTAGGGTCTTCCAGGAGTCCTTCCGGCTGACTTTCCTTCGGTCTTCGAGAGTCTTTGAGCTTTATTTCCGACCCGGACAATTTTAGGGGTCTACAATCATCACAGCTTAATCAGCTTACAACTCAACAACACAGCTTTACAGCAATAGGCATCACAACAACTTTACAACAATAGGCATCTTAACAACTTTACAACAATAAGCAACTTAACAACTTTACAACAATAAGCAACTTAACAACTTCACAACAATAGACAACTTAACAACTTTACAGCAATAGACAACTATAGTCATCAATCTCAACTTTTAACAACTTTAAACAACATAGCAACTTTCAACTCTATACTCAACATGCATCTCTATGTAATTATACAACTATACAACTTTAATAATTTTAACAACATGCAAATAACTTAATTAAACAACTATAGTCATTAAAATATCAACTTAATGCAACTTAACAACTTTAAACAACTTCAACAATATCATAAATCAACACAACTTGTAAACAACTTCACAACTTAACTACAACATGCATTTCCAACAACATCATTAATAAAATATTTAATCAAATATTAGCAACCAACAATATTTTCATCACATAACATAACTCATACTAATCAACCTAAGTACCCAAAAGAGTTCCCAACTCGCATACAACCAACAACTTTACAATCTAGCTTCCCTTACCTGAAGATTGGCTCAGAATAGCCAAGAAGCGGAATTCCCTTTCCGAAGCTCAACCCGGAACTTCAATCCACCCAACACAAGCTTCTTAGTCCAGAGTTCCTCTCTCTAAAACTTCTCTCTCTAAAAACTTCTCTCTAAAAAACCTCCATTTCTCTTCAACCACTCAACTCTATTTATAGACATTCAGGAGTGGCCAGAACGGCCTGTTCCGAATCCGGAACGGCCCGTTCTGCACTCTTTCACCTAGTACAAAATTTACATGCAGAACGGCTCATTCTGAAATCAGAACGGCCCATTCTGAAATCAGAACAGCCCGTTCTGAAATCAGAACGGCCCGTTCTGGGACTCATCCAGAACGACCCGTTCTGGGACTCATCCAGAACGACCCGTTCTCCATCCAGAACGGCCCGTACTCCCTCCGAAATGGCCCGTTCTGGGGTTTGGAACGGCCCGTTCTCCCTCCAGAACAGCCCGTTCTCAACTATGTTTTATAGGCCAATTCAGTAGTTTGGAACGGCCCGTTCTAGACTACTGAATAACCCATACTGAGCCTTCTAAAAAAATTTACTACGTTACATTACACAATTATATATATATATATATATATATATAATATGTATCTTAAACGTATCATATCCTATATTTTCAAGAGATAACGTGTCACTGTATCAGATACGTAGCATATCCATGCATGCAAAGCAAGGCAACACTGATACCTATCATCAACAACTCATTTTTCACCGAAATAGCAACATGCAACAATTCCTTAAAAGCCAAAAACATCAAGTTCAACTATCACCATTCAAAATCATGAAATTCCATAATATAATTGCAACTATTTAACATCCAAAAGCAATTCAACAAGAACCGAGGATCTAGCTTCTTGACCTTACCTTGGAGTCGAAGTGAATTGAGGAAGAAGAAGAGAAAATACGAGCTCTAAACAATCTGAAGCTCCACTATTGATCCTCCCAACATGATTCTAGGTTCTACAACACTTTGAATCCAAGAATCAACAAATTAGCTACACTCTACGAATATAAAACTTAGTTATAAAGAATTTAAAATTCAAGCATTTATGAAATTTTTTGAAATAGTAGAATTTCAAATTCTCCCAAAAAGAACTAAGAATTTAAAATTTCTCATATTTTTTTTCTTATTTTACTTATATATTTTATCTTATTTCTTATCTCTTCATGCTTTTAATTATTGAATATTCAAAAATATTTTTAAAGTTATTAAATATTATCTAATATTAAATTTTAAAATTATAAAATATTTAAAAATTAGTTAACATTTATTTTTATAAAATTTAATTTAAAAATCTCAACATATAAATATATTTTTAAAATTAATTTTACCATAGTAGAATCAAATTATTATATTCAACCTAATAATTTAAAATATAATAAATTTAAATTGATTTATCTAAACAAAATATTTTAAGAATGATATAAATTGAAATCAAAGTAATTCAAATACCAAGAATTTGAAATTTTTTGAATTTATAAAATTCTTAAATTTGCAAATTTCTCGTTCAAACATGTAACATCCCAAATTTTTCTACTAATACTACGGATAATTATTATTTATTTTTGTATTTATGAAAATTATTTCCTTATAATTATTTTGATTAATTAAATGGGTTTGATTGAATTTTTAAAGGTTTTTAATAATAATTATTTATGAAAATTATTTTGTATAATATTATTAATTATGATATTTTGTTATAATTATTATTTGAAGAAAATCATGTTTTAAATTGTATTGATATTTTATTTTAATTTGATATATATATATATATGTTATTTATTTATTTATTAAGTAGTAATTCTGGATTTTCATAGCCCTGGAACGGGCCGTTCCACTTTGGGAACGGGCCGTTTCGGATGTGGTTTTAAAGAAAAAATATTTGACTCAGAATGGGTAGTTTTGGTTTTGGAACGGGCCGTTCTAGAAGAGGCTTTTGTACATGTTCTATGTGCCCAGAACGGGCCGTTCCGGATTCAGAACGGGCCGTTCTGGCCAAATTCTAATGCCTATAAATGCGTTCCGGCACTCCAGAAAAATGCATTTTTCACTTTTAACCCTTTTTCTTCTACACTTTTTGGAGACCAAGGGGAACCCGGAGGAGGAGGTCCTGCTTCAGTTTTAACCCCTGTTTATCGAGGTAACGGGAGGGAGTGAGAAACCTCGCTCTGGGTGTGGGATTGTATGCTGGGTAGTGGGATTGGTCCCCAATCCTGTGTTTGTTGTATGTCATATTTTTCTTGTATGTTCCAATTACTTAATTAATACGCGTGTATGAATAGAAACTTTGTTTAGGCTATTATTGTGGAATTTGATGCTTTTATGGGTTCCTACGGGAAACCCTAAGGGAGTGCATTGGAGTTTGTATGATTAAATTAATTGTGATAATAATTATATACGTGAATTATCTTATTTTAAATGTTTATTACATAAATTGGAAGCTTTATGGGTTCTTGAGAGAACCCTATGAGCAACAGGCAAAATAGGAATATTTATGTTTTTCCTTCTGTCTATTCCGTTTTATTCCCTATTAAAAGAGATGTGAATATGTGTTTAATTTTGAAAATAAACAAGTTTTGATATGAATTAGAGTGCTCTGTGGATTCCTATGGGAACCTTATGAGAAACAGACATATTTCTAATATTTTCTGTTTTAACTTCTGATTGTTCTGTTGTATTCCTTGTTGTATGAAATGTATGAATATATGTTTACTTTCGCAAATAGATGAGTTCTGATATGAATAAAAGTGCTCTATGAAAATTGTGAATATGATGTGATAATGTGAATGTGATGATGAAATGTAATGAGGAGATGTGATGATGAGATGTGTTGAGACATGATAATGTGATATGAGAATCAGACATGAAAATGTGATATGAGAAAAGCATGGAGTCTTGATTGACATGCATCATATGCATAAATGTTTTTAAGGGTACGATATGGAATACACCGCCAGAGAAGGCCCCTTAGTGTAAAAGCTTTAGGGATTAGTCCTTGGGGATAGCTCGGTTTGGAAGTTCCAGTCTCGCTCATTGTGTGCATGGGATGTATCTTGCGCGGCTTAGCTATCCCGACGAGACTCTGGTAGTATATCCTTCTAGTGAGAGTGCGCAGAGGGTGTGACCCGGCATGTACTCCTAGACTACTCTTCGTGTATTGCTAGCGGCAATATGCCATGTGATGTTTTACTGGCGCCACATGCATGATAATATGTAGTCCGTGTCCATACTTATGCATTTTTAATGTTATATGATAAAGTGATGGTTTATGTCTTGGATGAGTGTGATGTTATTATTAATTTATCTATGTTATACCTGTTTTGTTTGTGTTTGGCTATCCAGCGTGTATTTCTACACTGTGAGCCAAAGTGAGATGTTTCTCACTCCCCTTTTTTGTGTTGTCTTGCTTGACTATTATACAAGTGATCATCAGCGTGAAGCTGAGGATGTTGGTAATGAAGCTTAGGCTTCTATGTTGGGTTTTGCTCTGATAGGACATGTGACATCGGGACATAGATAAGATTAGTTTAAGATATTCTTATTAAATTATTTTAGAAAATTCAGTTTTATTTCTTTGTAATTTTACCGGCATGTTAGTTGGATTAAGTTTATGATGAATGTGAACTCTTTACCCTTACATGGTTGGAAATTTGGTTTTTAATGATGAAAAATTTTATTTTTTATAATTACTGTATATGTATGTTGGGGTAGAGGGTGTCACAAAACACATCATTAAAGTTGTTAAGAATTGAACTTATACAATCTAATTCTTAAAAAAAATCTTATATATTTCTCTCCTTAAGATCAAATTGAATCTTTGCTCAAAAAATCTTTTAAAACACCTAAAAATTCTTAAGAAGTTTCTCAATTCTCAAAATCTCTTAACATCACACTTTAACACATAATTATTGTTTAAAAAAATAATAATAAAAAACTTATAGTATTACACATATATGTTCGTAAAAAAGAACATAATAACTATTAATTAGGTAGAGAGCAAATGGGTTTGGCATTGCTGCGCTGCCTAAGACTACGGCAAGCATACCATATCTGACTTGACTATTATCTGTTCTTAGTCAACCTTATAATGTGACGTCCCTTTTTTTTATGAGAAGTATTATTTATGCATTATAATAATTTACATAATTAAAAATTAAGATATAATAAATAATATAAAAAAAGGGAATATATTTTAAAAAGTAGTATAAATTATTGTGTATATTTAATTTTTTTTTAACTGGTTGAATGAGTCCTAGTTTGCATGCAAGATAAAGATGATATAAAGAGTTTAGGTTATCTCTCATGACATTTTCGTTTCCTGTTATCATTAAAGCTCTAATATTTTAGGAATTTTTTTACTGTTATGGAATTTAAAAAAAATTACAAAAATAAAACCTCCAATTTAATTACACATATGAACCTGTTTATTGTGCCCCCTCTCCCACCCTGTTGGAATTTAGTTCTCAAGATTCGAATTCCGTGTAGGGGTCTTTATTTTTTATTTTTTATTTGTGTTTTTTGTTTATATATATATATATATATATATATATATATATATATATATATATATATATATATATATATATATATATATATATATATATATATATATATAATTAAATAATATAAATAGTTTAACTTAAATAAAAAATAATTGTGTATTTTCTTTATATTATTTGTATAAGTTAAATATTAGAAGATGAAAAATAATATTTTAATAAAATAAATATAAATGATAAATAATATTATTATGTATATAAAATCTATATTTTTATGTAAATTTTAATAAGTTAGAAGATGATAAATATTATTTATATAAGTTAAATAAAAATGAAAATAATTTTATGTTTATATAATTGATTTGTTTTAATAGAATTGATAAAATTTAATAATTTAGTTAATATTAAATATATATTTTTTATTAAATTTTAAAATTGTTTTTAATTTAAATTGTATACTGAATGTAAATAATTGAGGAATAGTAAAAAATTTAGAAGTTGTAATGACATTTATAAAATGAAACAATAACGTTTATCAAACTTAAATCCCATTATAACAATAAAAATCAATAGTGGCAGGAACCAAAATGTTCATCTCTTTTCTAATCCTGTTAGGCTAGAGCCGATCCTTGAAAGTTTTCTTCAGTTCCGAATTTGGCCACAAAGTTGGGTTAGTGTAAGTTGACCAATAATTCGTGTCTGAGCTCTCTAAACTGTCCTTCGTATACCTTTGAAATTTGTTGTAACGTCTAGATGGGAGATATGTAGCTTTCAAAGTTGTAGCATGCATGTGAGCATGAAGCAAGTACATGCGAACAAGGTATATGAACTTTCTGGAACTTGACACAATCACACCACATCTCATCTAGCCTTATTGTAAATCTCCTAGCAGGTCAAACTTCTCCCGAATGTTGCATTTCTTCCACTAAAAATCTAGTGCTTGTTCTGTCAAAGGTGATGACTCTATGAGGTGTTCGCCTTTGATTGTGCATCTTGAATAGTTTTAGTTACAATCTTCGAGTAGACATGTCCAGCATTAATAATGCATCCACATCTCTGCCTCTTTGAACGAAAAACTTATTGCAACGAGTGTATGTTGTTGGTCCCTATTTAGTAGAATCTAGAAGGGGGTTGAATAGATTCTATCCCAAGATGACTCTAATTTCAAAATTTCTTGATTAAAACCTACCAAGATATCCAAAACTCAACCTTTACTCAATTTGATTTAACAAATTATAGCAAATTACAAGATACAATATCAAAATCTCAATATAAACGCAACAAATCATTCACTTGTAATCAAGGTTGATTTTATATTACCAATTTCTTAATCAATTTCAATTACAAGAGTAATATTCAGAGTACAAGTAGTAATTGAAATAACATAACTCACAAATCTTCAATCCTTTAATCAAATAATATCAAGATTATTAAAGAGATATAGGGTAAGAAGATTAAGAACACAGAAATTTATACTAGTTCAACCATCCACTTGGCCTCCATCCAATTTTCTTTAATTTAGCACCCCACAAAATCAAATATCATTCACTATAATATTGTTTACAAACAACATGCACACACAATATTTTTTTACAAACTTATTTAGAGTTGATTTTACAACTCCATCTTCAACATTAAAGTTACATGTAGTCTCTTTATCAACCGGATTTTGCAAATGAACCTGGTAGTTTCTCAAATGCTTTCCAACAAATGGCCCTTCAAAATGACCCAAATCCTCCACAACTTGATCCTAGATTCCAAGAGCAAGAACCACAACGAAATAATTCACCACGTAATAGATGTCACCCTCGTGAAACTAGCCACCATTACACAGATAGTTAATAATTTTATGTAAAACATTGTGAAGCTTCCTTGCAAGTTATAATTTATTCAATTCAAAATTTTCAAATAGCAAGTATCCACCTCATTCAAAAACGTTCATTTCTGGAACATGTCTATATATACCTTAGCATAGTTCACTAAAACATCAACTTATACTTAATTAAATAAATATCTAAACATAATATTACCACACATTTAAATAAATATATAAACATAATATTACATATTATAACAATTATAACATATTTAAATTTCATTTCAAATTTACTATTTTCATTTTTTAAATTTTCAAAAACCTTTAAACATAAATTACATTTTCTAAAATTATAACTTATTAAAATTATAACTTATTATAAATTATAACTAATTCTAACTTATTAAATTTATAACTTATTAAAATTATAACTTATTATAAATTATGACTTATTATAAATATAAATTTTTAAAATTATATCTTACTTAAATTTTAACATTAAAAAATTAACTTATTCAAATTCTAACTTATTAAAATTTTAAATTATTCAAATTCTAACTTATTATAAATATAAACTTTCTAAATTTATAACTTATTAAAATTTATATAAAATATAATTTTTCATCTTCTAATTTATAAAAATTTACATAAAAATATAAATTTTTATCTTCTAACTTATAAAAATTTATCATGAAGAGAGAATAGAAGAAATCAATTTCTATTAGAGGGACAGTTCATGTACACTCATGTACAACGATATATAATAGATACGGTTGATAGGATTTCTATTTGCAATTTCTTCATTTTGTATGTATAAAGTATGTAAAATGTTTAAGCGAAGTAATAAAAAAATATCGATATTTTTTCTTTTATAAATTTATTTATTTATTTATATTGTTGATAATATATGTATATTAATTTTTTATTATATTATATAGATAAATAAGTTTGTTTATTAAGCCTAATAGACCTTTTTTATAAGTACGTTCAACCTTTTTAAATAAATAGATTTTTTTGAAAATCTAAACCTAATCTTTTTATTAAATAGGCTAAGTCAAATCAGACTTTAAAGATGTTAGATTATAGGCTCCTGTTTAACATCTGACTTATTATCATCCCTAATCACGTGGATAAACTAATATACAATCATCACTTTGGGTAATGAATACTTTTGGTAATGAATATTGATAGTAAGAAGGATGTCAACTTATGGGTTGATTCATGATGCCTAGACACATCTATTGTTAATGCTCTTAGCATTCCTATTGGGTTACAATGTCATCTACGTCCATTAGTTTCTTATTTAATTTGTTCAACACTCTACTTGGATTATTTCATAGTTAATCCTTAATAGATTTCTTGTTTGAGTTATGCCTTGTATCTTTGTACCCCTTGTGAACATGAGAAAGATCAGTCGATTTAGTGTCCCATTAATGATGGGTCCTTTCTCTAAAGTCTTTTTTTTCACTATGTTAGGCCACTAGAGCAACAAGTCTTTTGGACTCAATTCATCTAGTATAATGTTATCCCCTCCTCACGGTCTACCATTTTATGGCGATTGTTTCACAGAAAGCTGCCAATGGATGAGAATCTCAAATCTCAGGGCATTATCACGATATCTATGTGTAGTTATTATAGGTTTTTATATGAGAGCATGGATCATTTGTTTCTTTAGTTCTCTTTGCTAAAGCTTTATGGTATTGGGTACAAGACATGATACAGATTACCATTGATTTATCACCCACCATCTCGCTTTTTAGTTTCCTACAAAGAAGTTGGAGTTGTCAAGTTATGGATGTTTTGGCCTCTACAGTGGTGCATGTCATTTGGATAATCTTGTTAAGGAGAAATTGTTTACACTTCAATAATAGGGTCTTTTCGTTACAACACTCAATTTTAGTGGTTGTCTATGTCATTTCTTTGACAAGTAATTTGTCAACTGTTTGGGTTCTCATTCCATGGAGGAATTCAATATCTTGAAATGCCTCATGGTTTCTATTCATCCGTTGATGCCCACTTTGATCAAACAGGTCAATTGGTTCCCTCCAACTCGCAACTTTATAAAGTGTAACACTGATGGTGGTGCTCAAGGCTCCCCTAGTCATCCTGCTTGTGGTGGTCTTTCTATAGATAGTAGCAAAGCTTTTCTGGGTGGATTTGTATTCTAGATTGGTATTAAGACCACTTTGCATGCTGAACTTATTGTTATGTGTGCTATTGACCATGCATGTTAGGTGGCACAAGCTTTAGTTAGAATGTGATTTTAAACTTGTTTTGGATGCTTTTGGAAACATCTAGATTATTCCTTAGAACATTTGTAACAGATAGCAACATTGTCTCTTACTTTGTTAGCATATGAATTTTTTTCCATACTCATGCTTATGAGGGAAATGAATGTGCAGATAATATATTAGTTGATTTTGGTTTAAAGCATAAAATTCTTTATACGTGATGATCTAATCTACCTTATTTTGTTTGGGAAATTTTTTCTCGTAATCATTGTGGTTTACCTTCATTTCATTTTTGTTGATTCTACGAGTTTTGGTATAAACTCCCATGTTATTGTTACTATTTTCCTATTTTTATTTTTTTTTAGTATACTGCAAATAATTCATAAATTAAATTCAATAAATTAATTATTAAATCAAATTTTGAACTATTTTTGAGTGGATTCAATTCATTATCACCTATAAATATATTAAACTATTAAACTATTTATTTTATTAAAATATGGGCCTATGGTTTTTTTTTCATATGATAGGTGCGACATTCTAAGATTAATGGTGGAAGACTTCCTAATATAATTAAAAATAAAATAAAATTAGTTGAAGAGTTAACCATTTGAAAACAACACGTGGAAAATACGAAAGCAACTATCTCCAAATCAATTTACACACCCTTTACATACAATACCAATAGTAACAGTGATTTTGCTTTAGCATCAAAATCATGTTAAATTAAAATATTCCAGTACATGATTAATTTGATTTTCGAATTTTTTCTCATATTAATTTTGAAATTAAGAAAAAGTGAAATAAGTCTCAAATTTTTTTAGAATTTTATTTAAGTCCTCAAATTTAACTATTTTTTTTTCTGTCAAAATTTTTTAAGTGATAAAAATAATACCATATGTTTACATATCAAAATGAAAGAAAAAAAAAAGGAATCAATTTAAGATACATAATTGAAACCTTAAAAAAATTAAGATATGTACTTCAATTTTCCTTAGTTTTAGAGTCAAGTAATATTACAACAAATTACAATTTTAAGGTCCAAATGGATCATTTACTGTACATTAATTGAGTAAAGATTTGTGGCTTCACTAAATAGTATTGTTAGTAACAGTTTGATAACTGACACTACAAGAAAAATGATCTATACCTACACACAATTTTACCTACACACATGAGTTAATGTAAGTAAAAACTCAAAAATACTTTTACCTACGCATGTTTAATGTATGTAAATAACAAAAACATATACCTATAATCACTTAATGTAGGTAAAATTTGAAAAATTATTAATAAATATTTTATTGATAACCAATATTTTATTTAGTTACTAATAATTATTTAAGTAAGTTACTGAGTTTATTAATAATTATTGATTTATAAATATTAAACAATTATGGTGTAAAAAAATATTAAGTAATTATAAATTATTTATAACTACTTTAATCTATTTTATTTCAATTTGACTAGTCACGTGTTATTTTTCTTAATTTTAGTTAGTGTAATTTGAAAAGAGAGATTTGCCTAAAAATTGAAATCGAAATAGCCACAGTAGTAAGAGTAAGATTTGCGTGGAAATTGAAATTGAAATAGCCACAGTAGCCACAGTATGATTTCAAATTCTTCCTTTCTCTCTGTTTCCTACCGTAACCACTAATATTTACAACTCATTAAGCAGCGGAGATCGAAATCAACATAACTTGCATTGGAGATCGAAATCAAAATGGCTCGCAGCGGAGAGAATGAAGATCACTTTTACTTTTCATAGGGTTTGTTCATCGCTTCAAACTTAAACAATCTTAAGGTCTGATTTCATATTCTTCTTTTCATGCCTTTGTTTCACACATTATTTATTCAATCTAAAGGATTGGTTCCAAATTTGTAGATCTTGTAACACTTGTGTTCTATTCTAATCTAGGTTTTTTTCTAGAATCCTTTATTTCATTGCGATTTGCTTTTTGAGTTGTTCTTTTGCTCAATCTTCTCTTATATTGAATTTTTGTTGCTTGATTGAGAGATAGTGAAAATGTTCTTCATTAGAAATGATATTTTGTGTGGTGTCTCTGTTCTGATTCCTTTTTTTTTTGTTAATATTATTTAGAAAATCCTTTTAAATAATTTATTTCAATTTATTTTAATTTTTTAATTTATTCTGGATTTTAAGCATAATCTCACCTATTTATTTGTTTATCAATTATTATATATCGAATCATTGATGCTCTACCGTGTACTCGTGGCAAAGACAACATTTTCACACGCGTTGGCCAACGTCAAGTAGAGAGCTGAAGAGTAGAGTTCCCTTAATAGAGGTAGGTAACTAATTCAAATTTTCTTCCTCCAATGCTTTTCACTAATTTCATTTGTTTCATCCTAATTCTCGATAAGTTAAAGGAATATGCAGTAATGGTTGGATTTATTAATTAAATATTAGTGTCATTACCTATAGCTATAACCGCTTCTTGCTCAACCGCAAACTTTGGTAGTCATATAGTCATAGCTTTAGATTTGGAATCAAGTTACAGGACCCATTATGTGAATGAAATTAATCACATTAACAAATTCAAATCCTCCTTTTTCATCAGACCAAAGCTTCAACCTCGCGAATATGGAAACCATAAAGAATCAGCAACAGATTCAATATAGAAAAGAAGGTACAAAAAGTTAAGAAGAAAGAAAGAAAAATAAAACATGTACTAAAATCCAAAGTCATGGTTCATTCATAATCTTATAGGTAATAACTGCCTGTTGTGCAAATTACTTATGTTTGATATTGATCACAAACTGTTTGATGTATGTTCTCAATCATGAATATGTACTTTTTCATCTCTTTCCCTTTGCAGGTTAGATTGCAAGTGGAGGTACCACCGTTGGTATGTGAGGATTGTTACAAAAGGGTCATAGCAGAGTTTATGAAGCAAGCAAAGGTGCTATTGGTTAATCTTAGCTTATGCTTTATATAGTTATATATAATATAATGCCTTTCTCATATTCCGGCTCAAAGAAAATATATGCAGCAAATTATTGTTGTCTATGAATACATTGCTCTTTATTTTGTCTGTCAAGAGGATTTCCATTGCATGATTTTTAGTTTCTAAATTTGAAACTATAACCTCTCTAGTCTTTATTGTTTTTCATATAAATATGTACATTGCTCTTTACTGAACCCACAGGCTACAAGGTTACAGAATAAAAATGATGGTAGAAGTTGCTGAAAATATATTCAATCATATAACAATGTAGTTATGCTTTGGACTGAGTGGTGTGCTTGCTGCAGTATACACTTGATTGGCTCTAGCTTCAACAACCTTGGGTAGCTATAAGATTCAAATAATATAGTGGTTTTAAATAGGTAATCATTTCAGATATTGTTGTCTTTTTAGCATACTAGCTATATATGAATATATTATTTGGATTCAAATTTTGGTTTGAAAAGTGCAAATGAAGATCTTGGATTTGTCATTATTAGTTAGTTAAATTGTCTTTTTATGTCACTTAAAAATAGTCACTTAAGAATAGGAAATATGCATTTATGTATCTATTTATTTTTGCTTATTGGAGTTTTATTTTATTTGTCAGTTTGTTGTATCAAATGGATAAGAGTTGGATTTGTGAAGTCTCTTTAAATAAAGAGAAGTATATTAGAGGGGTTCTAAATTTTCTTGATTATGCTTTCGAAAGATCATCTAAGGATGGAAAAATTTTATGTCCTTGTACCAAATGTGTAAATTTCAAGTGGCACTCTCGAGTGAATGTCTACGAACACATAATCAATCATGGGTTTCTAAAAGGATATATTAATTGGATCTTTCATGGAGAACAAGTTGGCTTTTCTAATTTTGTGAGTACATCTCAAGTAGAAGGGGAGTTTGATCATGACATGGATACATTGATTCATGATGCTTTTGCTATGTATACAAATAATAATAGTGATGATACATGTATAAATGATGAGGATAGGGATTCTGGAGCATTTATTAATGAACACAATGTTCAAAAATCTGATGATAGAAACAATCCAGATAAGTTCAATCAATTTTTAAAGGAGGCTGAGCAAAACCTTTATCCTGGTTGTAAGAAGTTCACAAAATTATCTTTCCTCATACACTTGTACCACTTGAAGTGTCTCAATGGGTGGACTGACAAAAGTTTTTCAATGTTGTTAGAGTTGTTGAGTGATGTATTACCAGAAGAAAATACTTTGCCTAAATCATTTTATGATGCAAAGAAGATTATTTCAGGATTGGGTCTATCATATGAAAAAATTCATGCTTGTCCCAATGATTGTGTATTGTATAGGAAGGATTTGGCTGATGCTGAAATTTGCCCCAAATGTTTTTGCTCAAGATGGAAACATAACTCTGATGGTATTGAAGGTAGAAGAAAGATACCTGCAAAGATTCTTCGATGGTTTCCTCTTATACCTAGACTTCAAAGACTTTTTCTATCATCAAAAACAGCTTCTTTTATGACATGGCATGAGGATGGTCGAACTAAAGATGGGCTTATGAGACATCCAGCTGATTCTTTTGCATGGAAGGACTTTGATTGTCGATATCCTAATTTTTCTTATGACCCTCGTAATGTTCGATTAGGTTTAGCTTCTGACGGCTTTAATCCATTTAAAACTATGTCAATTACTCATAGCACTTGGCCCATTATCATGATATAGTAGAGAATGAAAAGAAAAAATGTTCCAGAAGATTGTTACTTATCCCGTAGTGACTGAAAAGTGAAAACTAATGAATAGATGGTTTGGCAAATGAGATTTAATTCAATCAATTCCAAAGATAGAAAAATTGTGTGTTGATGATGATATTGCCATGGAAAATTAATTCTATATAGACTAAAGAGAAATATCTAATAAAAATAATATCTAGCTAATTATAACAAGGTGCAATGTAAATTATTATTTAATAATGTAAAGGATGACACTGAATGTGACTTTTTTATTTAAATATTAAAATAAATTACGAAAATATCATATCCTAAAATATATTTATCAAAGTATTATATCTATTATTCATGTTAATAAATTTGGCATTCTATTAACTAATTTCTCAACTGCAATTTTTTTTATATTTTTTATATTATTATTTTTATAATTTCTCAACTGCATTTTATTAAAATTTGTTAATATAAATAAATTCATAATTTTTATTTTATAATTTTAATGCTTTACAATAAAAGATTATAAATAATTTTAAAATGTATAAATTCATTATGTAATACAAATTAAAGAGTACACATACATCAATGAAAATAAGATTTTAAAGATCAAATACATTGCAAAAATAATATATATATATATATATATATAAATTAATTAATTAATTAAATTTTATACGTACTTTGAAATAAAATTCATAACACACACTACACATAAGTCAAAATAAAATAAATAAAATAAATATAGATAATTAATTTTTACACATTCTTCAAAATCAAATTTATATACAATAATTAATTGTGCATGTGTCCTCCAGTACTACATTTGTTGGACTTGGTCATGCAAAGAAAAATTCAAGGGAGTGTTTATTGCTTTGTTGAGAGAAAAATAAGGAAAACCAAGAGTAGATATAGTTACATAAAAATAGAAAAAGAGATTAGTGGAAGAAAAATTTTATGTTTACTTATAAATATAAGTTTTCATGTCTTTCTTTGCATTCCAATTACTAGGGGAGAGAGAGAGAAAAAGAAAATTAAAAGTTTGAAAAATAATATTTTATTTTTAGGTATTTTGGGTTGTGAGTTGAGTGTTTGGAAACAATGTTTATATTTTTTTTCTTTTTCAATAATATATTTGTAGTACACTATAGAGACGTAGGCACAATTAGCCAAAATCCATTATCAATTTTGTGTTTTATTATTCCGCATTTATTTTGTTTCTCACAAATCTAATTATAAGAAATTTTGTGTAATTTCTTAATAATTGGTATCAAAGCTTTGGTGTTGATTTCTATCAATTCTCAAAATAATTTATAATTGATCTAGAAGGAGTCAGATTTGAGTGGGAGAAATAGATACAGATGAAGGAAATGTGAAAATTGATAAGTTCGATGGTGAAAACTTTGGTTTTTGGAAGATGCAGATCAAAGACTATTTATATCAGAAAAATTTGTATCAACATCTCTCAAGAAACAAACCAGAGGGCATGAAGGATGAAGATTGGATTCTACTTCAATTGACATTATCTCGCAACGTTGCAAAAGAAAAGACCATAGCAGGTCTTTTTGATGCTTTTTCTAGTATGTAAGAAAAGTCGTCAACCTCAAACAAAGTTCATTTGATGAGGGGATTATTTAATTTGTGGATGATAGAAGGCTCATTGGGAGCCAACATCTTAATAAACTCAATATAGTCATAACCTAATTGAGTTTAGCTGGAATTGAATTTGATAAAGAAGTATGAGTGTTGATATTTTGTCTTCTCTACCAAAAAGTTGGAATGCTACTATCATAGTTATGAGTAGCTCTTCAAGAAGAAATAAGTTGAAATTCAATGGTGGTTATGACTTGGTTCTTAGTGAAGAGATTCGATGGAGAGAGTTGGGTGAATCTTCAACCTCTTCAGTTTTGCATACAAAGTCAAGAGGAAAAACTTTAACCAAAGGAAGTGGATGCGTTAAATACAAGGATAAGAGGTCTAGGTCCAAGAATCATCGCAATTTCCACAACTCAAAGATAGTTGAGTGTTGGAATTGTTGAAAGATCGAGCACTACAAAAATCAGTTCAATAGTGCATCGAAGAATCAAGATGTAGAGGTAGAGGCAAATGTTGCTTCTACATGGGAAGAGCTAATGCGTTGATATATTCTTGAGAGAACAAGGAAGAGTCATGGGTGTTAGACTCTAGAGCATCATTTCATGGTACTTCACAGAAAGAATTCCTTGAGAATTGTCCTTGGAAACCTAGATAAAGTTTACCTTAGTAATGAGGAATCTTGTGAGATTGTGGGTAAAGGTGTAGTGAAGATTAAGTTAAATGGTATATATGGAAATTGAAAGATGTTAGACATATTCTTGACTTGACAAAGAACTTAATCTCAGTAGGTCAGTTGGTTGGTGATGGCTACACAATAATCTTCTATGGTGATCAATGAAAGATTTCAAAGGGTACAATGACAATTGCTCATGGTAAAAAAAAATGTGGTACTTTTTTACAAGATAACGAGAGCATGTCATCTAATTCCAATTGCAAAAGGTGAAAATCTCAATCTATGGCACCAAAGGTTAGACCATATAATTGAGAAAGGGATGAAGATCATGCACTCAAAGGATAAACTATCAAGTCTGCAATTTGTAGAAACAAGTTAGCTTTCAAACAAGTGGAAGAACCCAAAGAAGGAGAGACTTGTGCTTGTTCACTTTGATGTTTGGGGTCGAATAGTTATCCCATCCATTGGTGGAAAACAATACTTTGTGAATTTTATTGATGATCTAGGAAAGCATGGGTATACTTTTTGAAACATAAGTCTAAAGTATTTGAGGCTTTCAAGATCTAGAAAGCCATGGTAGAAAATAAGACAAGATTGAAGATATAAAAAAAACTTAAAAATGACAATGGTGGTGAATATGAACACGACATATTTAAGAAGTTTTATTATGATCATAGGATCAAAATGGAGAGGATTGTGTCGAGTATGCCTTAACACAATGGTGTAGCTAAGCGTATAGATCAAATGTTGACTAAAAGAGTTAGAAGCTTGCATTTATAATCAGGCTTACCAAAGAAATTATGGGCAAAAGAAGTCAACATAACAACTTACTTAATCAATTGAGGTCCATCGTTACCATTAGAGCACAAAATACTAGAAGAGGTATGGAGTGTAAAAAAGGTAAAACTCTCACATCTTAAAGTGGTTGTGTAGCATATGTGGACATTAGTGATCAAGGCAAGAATAAACTTGATCCCAAATCAAAGAAGTGCCCTTTCATTAATTATGGTGAGAATGAGTTTGGCTACCACCTATGGGATAATGAAAACAAAAAAAAATGTTTCATAATAGAAATGTGATCTTCAATGAAAGAGTGATGTACGAGGATAAGAACAACAAATACACTAGCAACTCATAACAAAGTGGACGAGTGTATCCAAAGGTGGATTATGTCTTAGAAATTCCTATAGTTGAGACTCTTCAACTAGAGGAATCAATTGAGATAACAATGGCTAATAACTTGACACACTAGAACCTTCTACTCCAACTCCTGTTTTGAGAAGGTCTTCCCTGCCTTATATGCCTAACAAAAAATATATGAATTATATATTGTTAACTGATGAAATAGAGTCTAAAAGCTACAAGGAAGCATGTCAAACTACAAATGCTAGTAAATGGTAACTTGCCATGAAAGATAAGATGAAATCCTTAATATGTAATCAGACATGCGATCCAACAGAGTTACCTATTGGGAAAAAGGAACTTCACAACAAATGGGTGAAGGAGGATCATGATGGATCAAAAAGATATAAATGTTGACTAAATGTCAAAGGATTTTAACAAAAGGAATGAGTCAATTATATTGAAATCTTTGTTCCAATTGTGAAGCTCAATACTATTAGGTTTGTTTTAAGTATCATTGCTAGTGAAGGGCTACCTTGAACAATTGGATGTAAAGATTGCATTTCTTCATCGAGACTTAGATGAAGAGATTTACATGCAACAACCTAAAGGTTTCTCAAAAGAAGGGGAAAAGAATGTCGTGTGTAGATTAAAGAAAAGTTTGTATGGCTTGAAACAAGCTTGAATATTATGGTATAGGAAGTTTGAAAGTTTTATGCAAAAGGAAGGTTTCCAAAAGTGCAACGCCGACCACTATTGTTTCTTCAAGAGGTATAAGTACATTTATATCATTTTACTACTTTATGTCAATGATTTGTTAGTAGCTGGTTTAGATATTGATGAGATCAGAAGCTTAAAGCAACAATTGTCAAAATAATTTGACATAAAAAGACTTGGGTCCAACAAAAAGGATCCTCAAAATGCAAATCAAGAGAAATAACAAAAATAGGTATTTTGTAGTTATCTCAAGTAGAGTACATCAATCGTGTTTTGCAAAGATTCAACATAGGCGACACTAAGCCAATTGGCACACCGTTGGCTAGTCATTTTTGCCTATCTAAGGATTAGTTCCTTCAAGTGGAGGAGGAAAAAAGTTCATGGCCAAGATTTTGTATGCTTCAACCATTAGAAGTTTGATGTATGCAATGGTTTGTACAAGGCTAGACATTGGTCATGTAGTGGGAGTTGTTAGCAAGTTTATGTCAAATCCAAGTAAAGCTCATTACAAAGTGGTTAAGTGGATTTTGAGATATCTATGAGGCACTACAAAGAAGTGTTTGTACTTTAGTAAAGGAGAATTAAAAGTATGAGGCTACATAGAGGTAAACTTTGGAGGTGAAGTCGATCACTAAAGAAGTACTACTAGTTACATTTTCACTATTGGTACTACAACTGTTAGTTAGATGTCACAAATACAAAAGATTGTTGCTTTATCCACTACAAAGACTGAGTATGTAGCAATAACAGAAGCCAATAAAGAATTGATATGGCTACAAGGATTATTAACAGAGTTGGGATTCATCCAGGAGAAAAGTGTTTTTCATAGTGATAGTTAGAGTGTGATACATCTGGTAAACAATTCAACATTTAATTCTAGAAGAAAAAAAACACATTGGTTTTTTATATCACTTCATCATATCTTTGCTTGATGATGAGGTGCTAACTTTGACAAAGATTCTAAAAATTAAGAACCCAACAGACATGTTGACAAAGGTAATAATCATTGACAAATTGGAGTTGTGCTCAACTTTAGTTACTCTACTAGAATAACACACAAGATAAGGCTGCTACATTGATCAAGATGTGAAGACAAATTAAATTTAGTCTTCAAGTGAGAGATTATTGGACTTGGTCATGCAAAGAAAAATTCAAGGAAGCGCTTATTCCTTTGTTGAGAGAAAAATAAGGAAAATCAAGAGTAGAAATAGTTACATAAAAACAGGAAAAGAGATGAGCAGAAGAAAAACTTTACGTTCACTTATGAATATAAGTTTTCTTTTCTTTATTTTCATTCCAACTACGAGAAGAGAGAGACAGCGAGAGAGAGAGAGAGAGAGAGAGAGAGAGAGAGAGAGAGATAAATCGAGTGAGTGAATGAGTGAGAAAGAGAGAGAATAAAAAATTTAGAAAATAATATTTTATTTCCTGGGTGTTTTGGGTTGTGAGTTGAGTGTTTGGAAACATTGTTTATATTTTATCCTTTTTCAATAATATATTTGTAGCAGCCTTGAGATGTAGACACAATTAGTCGAATTTCGTTATCAATTTTATGTGTTATTATTCCACATTTTTTTTTATTCTCCACAAATCTGATTAAAAGAAATTTTGCATAATTTCTCAACAACATCTTGGAAGATGTATGTTTCTTGTTGGATTTCGACGTATTTGTGTGGTTGTTCTGGAGGTTCAATTTGGTAGTCAAAATTAACATTTTTCATCATTTGTAATGAAGTCATTTGATTTTGTTGATGTATGAAAGCTTGTAACATTATCAACCATGGCTACTGTAGAGCCTCCACTGACATTTTCATAAATTGATGCAAACAAATGAATACTTATGCTTTGAATGTAAGCGTATGTAGATTCTAGTGTTTAAAGGTCAATTCCAACTAAATTGCTCATAAAGTCATATCTAGTACCACTTGTTGAGTATGGGCTGCTCATAAATTATTCATGTGATGGGGTGAATTCAAGGGTTTGGGAATGATGTTCGATGTTTTTCTTCTATATGTTGTTTTCAATAATTGGGTTTTGTGGAGATGGTATATAACATTACCTTGAACATTATTTTGTTGGCATTTGTGTACTTCGAATAGATGTGTCACCTACATTTGTGGAGTGTTTTACACATAGAAAAACTTAAGAATTTGCACAATATCATTGCAAATATTCATGAGTATGTTGTAGAGGTTTTTAAATAGGTTGATCAACAATCACTTACTTTTTATTGTTCTTTCCAAATGGCTACCCATTGTGCATGTTTCTCTATCCAATTTGTGTCGCTATGTTCTACACATTTTCAAGCTAATAAATTAAATAGAAAAAATATATATTACAAAAATAAGATTAAAAAATGAAATTAAAAAAAATGCAATTGAGAAATTGAATACTTGTTAACCAATTTCTCAATGCATAAATAAGAAAAATTAAAGAATTTAGGTGAAAAATTGGTTAGTGAAATGTCAAATTTTCAACATAAATAATAAATATAACACTTTGATAAATATATCTTAAGGTGCAATATGTTGATAAAAAAATTATTTTGTAATGTTTAAATAAAAAAATTCCACTGAATGTTAATAGGGACTTTTCTGCTCATTTTTTACTTGCTACAATATGTGATCTTCCTTTTTTTGCTTTCTCTTGTGGCTTGTGAGTCATTGTACTGATAAGATGCCAAAATTATTATTATTTTGTTATACTTCTTTTCTTGGCACATGATAACTTTATTTTTATTCTATCAAATCTGTGTTTTTTCCTTATTAAACTAAATAGCTAAGCCTTTTTCAAATACTACATTGATAATTTCTTGCTGCATTATTCAGATATGTGAAAGAGAAAGAGATTTATGTATTATTACTTCTTTCTGCATACTGTTTATATCTTTCACTGCTAGAAAAGATTAACATTATTAATTGTACTAACACATTTTATCTTACCATTTTACAGCACACTATTTAATTTCACCAAAAAAGATACACCTCATACGCGCTTCAGTTTCACCAAAAATTTATGCATAATTTGGAGAGGAGCATCATAAATCATTGTACATCTGTCGTATTTTATGTCTCAAATTATCTCTAACTACTTTAAAAGTTAAAGTTTAAATTTATTTTTAAATACTTATTATTCTAAAATATAAAAAATTATTACTTGTCTTTTTCTAACAATACTCTTATTTGTCAAAAGTTATTAGCTTAAATAGTTTAACATTTTTTAATCAAGAACCAAAGCTTAATTTCTGACTTTTAATGACTTTCTTAATTAAAGGTATTACTTTACCTTTATAAGAACTGAAACTGTAAAAAAAAATTATACTTCCTTAAATAACAAAAAAAAAGTACTCTTATTATTATCGTCTCACCTAAATACTAAATTAAGTATAGTTTCATCTCAACATTTTTATTAAAGGTATCTTAATATAAAATTGTTTTAAAATAATAATGATTATTTTTCATAAACTATGTATCAAAGAACAATAACAGAAATAAAGCTCAAACCAGGAATTTCCCACCATTCATAAATGGCATTTGCTTATCAACACTAACTTCGGTAAAATCTAAACACTCATGCATCACATATTGTTCCGTTAGTTTCCTCTGATAAAAAGTGGTCATATTTTGACTTTAGCTTCGGTTATTTTTCTCCTCCACTGGTCTAAAAGAGAACTTTTCAACTTCACATTGCCGTCATCTATGCAAAATCTATTACCCAAGAAACAAAAATAAAAAGACTTAAAAATCTGTTGTTTGAGACCAAACAACCTTGACTCATCGATGTATCTACTGCACACATTTGGCTATCTCACTCTCAGTCTGAGAATGAATTCACGCAATTCTGATTTCAAGAGAAAGTAATAAAAAGCAAGTAATATATGACTTTTATAGCATGATTTCCATTCCTAAAACTAGAGAGAGAGGAAAATCATATCTTGTGAAAATTACACGGTACTCTTTAACTGATTTTATTAGAATATTTTGTATAAAATATTCGATGAGTTTCTTCTAATAGAAATGAATTCAACACAAAATAATTTAAGGGTTAACGAAATGTCGAAAATAAAGTGCAAGTATTATACAAGTGATATTCTACCAATGAATGAAGTAGATCTCATTCTATAGACTATAATAAATCATACTTCAGCAAAAATAAGTTATACACATTCCTCTTATACAAGTTTCATTGCAAAGAAATTGATTTGATGACAGTAATACATTTTAGAAGGTATTACTTATAATTATTAATTAAAAATTGTTCATATTTTAATAAATTTATACCTTGTTATTCACATTTTAACTATTTTTTCCCTTATCAGAATGATAGATATATTTTATCTTATAAAGACAAATCTTACTTTTCTCGATATAATTAAAACTGTCCAATACTAAAACAAAAAAATAAACAAAAATAAAAACTAAACAAATTGACATTCATAGCTACTGTAACTTCCCTCCCGCTAAAATTTCCTTTTCTTATTTGCTCTATTTACGGTGCAAAGTACAATATAAGTGGTATAATTTATTCAATACTCGAGATTATTTATGATTAACAAGTCCCATTTTCCTTTAGTGAGAAGAATAACTATGCAATTAAGCTTCATACTAAATGCCAAATCCAGTGGAGGGAAAATAACTGGATCACAAGATAAAATAATCATAAAAATCAGTTCATTTGTATCTACATGCACACAAAGTTCAACTGCCGATTATATGAAGAAATACAATCCACTGAGAATTTATTGTCACAGTATCAAAGAAATTGCTAATTTTCATCAACCATTGGAATTATACACTTCAACACCAGTCATTCCGTGTGTCAGGAAAGGATTTGGTTGTCAGGTGATATAAATTTATTGAAACACAGAAGACAGAGATTGCTACATCAGAGCTATGTAGTTATATGCATTAATCTGAATTCTGAAGGGTAAGTTTTAGGTAGGATAAGATAGAGAAAGAGGGGTTTAAATTACATGAACTCATTATCTCGTCAATAAATTACATTTTACAGGTGACTCAAGGAATAGCATCTCAAAAATTAGTGTCTGCCGCAAACAAAAGTTCACACATGGTAATACAACTGAGACGTGCCCCCATCCCTCAAGTATGTCTCAAACCATCATTGAATATTGTCACTGAAAGTCAGGTGTTGTTCAATACCGGTCAAACCATGATAACGGTCTTATCTTGTTCTTCACTTTTCCACTTTGTTAACCATACTGCTCAACTGTTTTTCTAACTGCAAACCAAACAGAAAGTGAGATACCCTAAATGATAACTTGCAGAATTCCAAACGACAAATGTGTAAGAAACCTATTCTTAGTTGACGCTTATCATAGTAAATAGAGTCCTAAAATATTAGTCCAACAACTGTACCACCAATGTCGACGGTTAAATAGATTGAGAAAGAAACACTACTAAATAACTTGCAACTAGTACTACCTCCGTCTTTTAATTATAAGACATTTTCATCTAAATTATATCCTTTAAGAAAATTAATCAATTTAGTTAAGAACATTAAATATATCAATAATTTAAGCTACTTTTCCAAAATTACCCTTAACACCTCTGAAATTAATCTTATCTCTTTTCACTTAATCATTTTCCACTTAATTATTTAATATTTGGGAGAGATATGTATGTGCCTATTTATTTTCTACAATCCTAATAAGAGAGAATGTTTTATCCAATCAATTTCAAACATTTATTACCTTTTGTCTACAAGAAATGTTAATTAAATAAAGAAATTTCAGAGAAGATATAATTAATACAACTGACAATATGAAGAGGGTCTTATAAAAAGAGACAAAGAAAAAAGTGAAATTAAACTTATATATAGGGACAAAGGTAGTAATAAATTAGTAATTAAACCATGATAGGTCACGACACCTAGTTAAGTCATCACCGAGGATCCCAGTCCTTAGTGAGTAAGTAGTTGTAACAGTTGTTAATCAGAAGTTAGGAGAGGATATAAAAGGAATGATAGCAATTGTTGGAGATATCTTGGACATTTGACCATTCTTGAAGTGAGAGAGTCAGGTTCTCTCAAATTGACCTGTGTATTCTTTTCAAGTCTGTTAATAAAAACCAGTTCATATTCCAACTTTTTCTTATTCTTAACACCAGTTCTATCAAATTATTTCCCAAATTTATGGATTGCTTGATCTTAAGGGCAAGCCTTGGTACAAGGGGAAGGTAGCTGCCTTATGACCCATATATGTCGCAAGTTCAAATCCTGAAAATTGCCCTTTTGCTTGCAAGTGTAAAGTTGCTTATATTTATGTTCCCAATACCCCACTAGGCACGAGTCTCGTGTAATAGCTCTCCCCTCTTATGGACTGCTTGAACTTGGGAATGAATACTACTAAAGACCACTTGTCTTTGTTTCAGCATACCCCCTCCCATTTTACACCGAGTCTTGAGACTTTCTATGCAACATCCACCCTAGTTTCTCCATTTGTGGACTGGTACTCATGTTACACTTTCTTTTGGTGTCTTTTTGGGCATGAAATTGGAGCTTGAAATTGCAATTACGATGTTTGGAAATCCTTATTACAATTCTAAGCTAAATTTCCACGGTATTCTAATATAAATAAAATTAACATTTCCCAATTTCTAACCTTTTCCCTTTTAATTACAAATTTTAACCTTTTCCTCACCCTCAATCACATTATGCAATTATTTTTCCTATTTTTGACACATGCTGTGAACACCACTGCCCCTCCCACTGGTCACTGCTGCTACCCCCACCACTCCAACTAACCCTTCACCCATCAGCACCACGATTATTGCTAGCTCAGCCACCACTATTGCAACCACCAACCCTGTCACCACTACTTCATCACATTGTTTTTACCACTACAACAGTACAACCATTGATGGTCATCGCCACAACCTCCTCATACTCATCCTCATTACCCCCACCACTCCATTGCCCCACTATCAATTGGTACCTGTGGATTAAATTATTTTACCGAAACCTAATGCAATTTCACCCATGACTACCCCCTAATTAGAGGTGCCAAAATGGAATTGGCATTCAACTTAGAACTAAAATTATAAGCCTTAATTCTTTGCACAACCCAAATATATTAATTATGATTTCAAAGCAATTCCAATTCTATACCACATTTCCAATTTCATTCATCAAATGAACCCTTTGTGAATAGTGATTAGTGATATTTGACAAGGATTTCAGTGTAAGTGAACATTTTATGGACAAAAACTACTGGCTCCTCACTATTTTAAACTCTAGGCACTTGAAGCAAATGTATAGGTTACTACATGTCAACATGTTACATTACAAATATGGGAGACCTGTATCGCTTGCTAAATATATTTCATAAAATTTGCATATAGTGTTTTGCAAATAAAGTTTATTCTCCGCTTATTTTTCAAAAATATCTTTTAGAAAACAAACAAAAAAAAAGTAATTATTTTTTTAAAAATAATCTCAACCTAAAAATCGTGTGAGATCAACTACCAAATGACAGACAGGTTGACGCTTGACAACAGTAAGCACTTCATTTTGGTCACATTTGAAATGCTATTGTTGGGAGGACAATAAAGCTGAGACAACAATGCACTATCTACATTTGAATGTCCTCATAAACTAAGGCATTAAGGCAAGCCATTGTGCTAATGAGTGAATAATAACTAGAGTATACAAATTATAAATTTAGAATCTACCTTTTGTAGGCAACAAGTAATTAATTTATATTAAAGAAAACAATGAGAAAAATAACATGCATATTATACTACAGAGAAAAGAAGAAAAAGAAGAGCAGAATATCAGGAAAACAATACTCAATAGATAAATGGTAAAATAGTTAAGTATGACAGACCAAGATTAAAACTTACCTGAACATTTTTCATCTTTTGTCTTTGCAATTCCTCGACAAGGCTCCCAATGCTGAGATAAGAATCAAAAATAAGATGCATGTGGAATTTAAATTTAAAGATCAAGGGATCAGAAATTCAGTTGCATCCATATACCTCTGTTGGAGTTGAATCACCTGAAAATGGAGCTCTCGCTCCCTGGTTGTTGCTGGTGGTACCTGCAAATTGCACAAATATGAGACCATTTAAAAAAACATCAAGCCAAGTAGCAAACTCCTGCACAAGTAATCAAAATATTTCTTAACCCACCTCCTCCCATAAATTTTTTTTTTAAAAAAAAAAAAAAGACTGATTATTGTTTTTGTCATTAAGCTTTAACTTAATTTTTAATACCATATACGAATTGTGAATGTGAAAATTCAATGCATCAAGTTCCTTTTAATATTTTTGATGGGCCTCCATTGAAGATTTACCATAGAAAGAGAAAATAGTATGAGGACAAGTTGGGAAATAGAGATGACAACAGGTAGGTTTGGATCACATATATCAATCCCTGATAGCGGCACAAAACAGTCATATCCAACCAAAACCACTACAGCGAGCCAAGTGCTATTCTGAAATTTTTTATAACTATTATTATTTACTTTATTATATTAGATTAGATGCTACTCTTTATTTATTTTTTTATTAATACTATTATTTAATTTATTATAGTATATGTTATGCTTTAAATGAAAAGAAAGAGAAGAAAAAAAAACTAAACTGGACTCAACTCCACTTGATGCCCAACAAACCAATAAATAAATATATGGGCCAAATGGCCCAATTCCCCTGAAACCCTAACCCCCAAGGAATGCTTCAGCTGCTAGATAAGTGCCGCCCCGTCTGAAATCCTAACTCCCTATGGCAGATCACAAATGGACGAGTGTGAGGGAGGTCACAGAGGCTATACGGCAAAGGTGCAGGCTGCAGAGCCTTTCTTGGAGCCACCAAATCAGCATGTCCGCCCCCATTGCCCCATTCTGCAAAACACCATCTGTTCCGAAACACCAGTAGCGGCAGCAAAAGACGCAATTTGCATTGCGACTGTAAAGTGTGACACAATGAGGTAAGCAACACTGAGGGGAATGTGTGACATGCTGGGATGGTATGATAGCAGCACAATGCTCATTATCATATATACATTAAATAAAATAAAATACCAGCACCAGGACAGGACCCATACTCATGTAAGCAACAACTCCAAACTTTTACTTGTTGGGTTTCTACATGTTCAGACCCATTACTTGCATTTTAGTTAACTAGAATATGGTCTCTCATGAGTTTATTTGAAAATCTAATAAAATACGAACACTATTATAATACTAATTTTAATGATGAAAAACCAATGAAAAGAGTATAGATTAAAAGTAAAATATGTAGCTTAATTAAGGAAAATATTCAAAAATAATCTAATTGCTAATTGTAAAGATTACAAATAGCATTTTTATCTCCATATAAAAAATTATTTAAAGAATCTTGAACAAATAAAATAAGATAAATATATTATGCATTACTTGGTTATAAGTACAGCTGAAAGTGTGTGGGTGAGATACACACAAATCCTGAAAACTCTATACGTCTTCAACTATCTACATGTGTGAACAGTACCACACTCCTCTGCCACTGTTTGGAATCTATCCTGGCTCCCTTTCACCAGCATGTCAACTTCATACACCTGCACCAAAATGGCAAGTGACCCATTTTCCTTTCCGGCGTCACCCATTCACTAGTGACCTTTCCCTACCACTCCTCTGCCTTCAATGACCACCACCAGGTCTTGTTTGACTAATTTTTCATGGCCTCAAATGGTTTTTCTTCGGACGATGACTGCACTGTGACATTTATGAAAATCCCACCAATTCCATGTGAAAAGTTGACTGGAACAACAAACTATAGTACTTGGGCAGCCGCTATCCAAATAGGGTTCCACAATCAAGGCCTTGCGACCAACCAAGCTGTAGATATTTGAGCGAAGGATCGAACCCATTCGTAGCAAATTGATGCTTCTTTATGCAGCGTGCTTTGGTTCTCTATTGCTCCCAACCTTCAACCTCAATATCAGGCATTTCCAACTTGTTATGAGGTCTAGACAAAAGCCAAGAAGGTCTACTCCAACAATATCCATAGTCTCTAAAGAGTGATAATCGCTATGATATCAACCAAGCTTGAGAATATGGACATGTATCTTGGTAAGTTCAATTGTTTGATTGCTGATTATGTCATTCTAATGCCTTTTACTAGTGATGCAATTATGCAAAGACTTCTCACCAACAACGTAGCCAATTCTTCATGATTCCTTCTCTTGCTCGTCTCCCACCTGACCTTGACTTGGTACGTAACCAAATACCACCAGGCCTTATTGTTCCTTATTATAACATGATTAAGGAACAACTATAGCATCTCTCCATTCCACATGCTTTTAGGCATCTCTTTACCTCTTATGTTGATTCCTCCACCCTTGTCTCACTTTTCTCATGGTGGGGATCATGGTGGCAAAAGCCACCCTCATTGCAATTACTATAACTGTTATGGCCATGTTGAGGCAAAAATGTCACAACAAAGTCAGGGAACAATTGATATCAGCTAATGTGTAGAAGTCTCTACACATGCCCCAACTGCAGATGTTACTATTTTCGCCACCAAATATCATGATTTCCTCCAATTCCCAACAGCTCAACAACTTGCCTCACTTGTTACTATTGTTGCTTCATTTGGTCATATTGTAGCACGTCTCTTGCACCCTGGACACTCGACTTCAATGCCTTTCGTCACATGATTGGTATTTGGTAGCCAATCTCTTCTCTCTCAGTTGTTGTCTTCTTCAGACACATTGCCTTTTGTTACTCTCGCAGATGACTCTTAGATTAAAGTTCATGGAATTGGCAAAACCCACCCATTTCCTAACCTTTCTTTAAATTGTTTTATTTGTTAATAGTTGTCCTTTCAATTAAATTTCCTTTAGCAAGCTTACCCGCTCACTAATCTTTGACTTGTTTGTTAATCATTTTGTTCTTGTTTAGGATCAATGTATTGGACTAATGAATAGAGAATCACATGAGTTTAGGGGATTGTATCAACTTTCATCGTTGGTTGCATGTGTCTCCACTACCTCCTCAGATATTTCCTATTAGTGCCTCGACCATCCTAGTTTGGAAAAATTGGTCTTTTGGTTCCTAGTCTCTCTACACTTCAATCCTTCCAATGTGAGCCATGGCTTGTCCCTATCAGCAACAAGCGATGTTGGGCAACATGGTTACTTCATAGGTAAATGGAAGTTGGGAGCTAGCTCCCTTGCCTCATAACAAGGCTACTGTTGGTTGTTGTTGGGTTTATACGATGAAGATTGGACCAAATGATGATATTGATTGATTCAAAGCTCACTTGTTGGCTAAAAGTTATATCCAAATTTTTTGCCTCAATTATGGGGAAACCTTTTCCCTAGTGGCCAAGATCACATTTGTTCGTCTCAATCTTGCTATAGCAGCCATTAACCATTGGTCGCTTCACCAGCTAGATATTAAGAATTAATTATTGTATGGACAGTTGCAGGAAGACACTTTACATGGATCAACCCCCTAGTTTTACTATTTTAGGTGACACTCAACTTGTTTGTCACCTTTGTCGTTCTGTATGGCCTGAAGCAATCTTCTTGTGCCTAGTTTGGCTGTTTTAACTTTGCATTACTTCAGTTTGGTATGACTCACTACGAGGCTAACCACACTGTCTTTTCCCTTCACTCTCCATTTGGCTTGTGCATTTATCTAGTAGTCTATGTTGATGACATTGTTATCACTAGTGATAATTTTGATGGCATCCACCTGCTCATATCTCACCTTTAGAGTCAATTTCAAACAAAAGACCTAGGACTACTCAAATATTTTTTAGGCATTGAGGTTACTTAATCCACCTCTGTCGTAGCCATTTCCCAAATGAAATATGCTCTTTAGTGAGATTGATATCCTTGATTGCCGCCCAAGTAATAGTCCTATGGATCCCAATGTGAAGCTTCTTCTAGTTTAAGGGGAGCGACTAGAAGAGCCAAGAAGATATTGTTGACTTCTTTGTAGAATGGATTACCTCATTGTCACCAAATTAGATATCACATTTGCAATAAGCGTGGTAAGTCAATTACTAAATGCCCCTTGTGATAGCCATAGAATTGTCATGTGCATCCTCAAATATATCCAAAATGCACCAAGTCACATTCTCTTATATGAAGACATGACAAGATCATCATTAGATAAGAAGTTCACCTATGGCTATTGTGTTCTTATTGGAGAGAAATTGATCTCATGGAGAAGCTTAATACAATTGGTAGATCTAGCGTCGAAATTGAATATTGTGCCATGGAAGTAGCTACATGTTGGAGACACTCAAAATATAAAGCTTATCTACAACCAAGTCGCTCTTCACATTGCATCTAATATTAGTCTTCCATGAATAGACTAAACATAGAGATAGATTGTCATTTTGTGATGGAGAAACTAGAAAGTGCTCTCGAGCGAAATCACCGTCAATTTGTTAGCTCTAGTGACCAATTGGAAAATATATTCAATAAATCTCTTGAGGGGACTCTTTGTTGATCGTAATTATAACAAGCTTTATTCATATGATATATATGCTCCAACTTGAGGGGAGTGTTAAAAGATATGTGATCTTTGTAAATAAGGAAAATATGTAAAACTAGAAATAAGGGATCTCTATTATCTTTTCTTGTGTCCTTAATCATTTTATTCATTACTTGATTGTAAATAAAGTTGAATGTGTGGGTTAGATACACACAATCCCTATAAACCCTAGTTTTAAATCAAATGCAATTTGTCCCCTTATTGACCCAACGGTGGCAGTGTTCTATGCCACTGTTGCAATGGTTTTGACCATGGTAGTTGAATCGAGATACAAATAGTGTATCGGAAAGCCTATATTTTGAATCGTGAATCGAATCGTATCGTGAATCGTAAGATTCATGATCAATAAAAACATAGTATATATATATATATATATATATATATATTTATTTATTTATTTATTTATTTAAGTACTCAAGGCACATTTTAACATAAACAAACATGAAAAATGAAATGATACATTAATATATAGTTAATAATATATAAATATATTCTTATTTATTTATTTTTACACATATATATAAATATTAAATAATTTATAATACATATAAATAATAATATACATATAAAAATAAAAACATAACTTAATTTATAGTAGTTAAACAAAATAAAAAAATAAAGAAAACAAAATATTTAAGGTGTTATATTAAATTTTTTATTACTTAAAATATTATCTAAAATATAATAATAATAATAATAATAATAATAATAATTAATAATAATAATAAAGAGAAGTTACTTTCTATAAAAAAAAAATAGAGAAGAAAAGGCCCCTAAACCAAATCAAATGATAAGATAAAACTTAGCCCATTTGGCCCAACTTTTCTAACCCTAATTATTTATCCTGCATCCCTTCTAATGGTGAGACTAAGCCACTGCCTTCCCTCTTAAAAGAAAACAGGTCTGCCGATGCCGGAGAAGACATAGCCACCGTCGGTGAAGACAGAGTCGCTGTCAGAGAAGAGAAGACAGATCGACGGAGATATGCCGGAGAAGACAATCGACGGAGATTCGCCGAAGAAGAAGACAGATCGGCACTTTCCCTCTCTTTTCTGCTTTTTTTTTAGGGTTTCCAGGATCTGGTCTCGCGTGACTCGACCCAGTTTCGAGGCGCGACCCGCGGTTTCGAAATCGTGCGATTTAGTCCAAAATCGCGATTTTTCCGATTCACGCCACAATACGCACAATTCACATGCGATTCTTGATCAAAAACGAGACGACCTGCGATTCAAATCGCGGGACCTCGGAATCGAATCGTATCGTACGATACGAATCGCGATACATCCGATACTTACTACCATGGTTTTGACACCAATGTAAATGTAACATTTTAATAGGGTTCAAATAATTTGAAAAACTCAATTCTTTTATGAAACATTTCTACTTTAGGAAGTTATGAATTTATATATGATTTAGTTATTTATGTAGTTTGATTTGATCCTATTTAGTAATGGTGTACTAGCACATTTTATTATTGTGGTTTACTACTTTGCTTTATTATGGAGTTGAAGTGTAGAACTATTGTGGTGTTAGAGTATTATGTTATGCATATCAGATGTATTTCACTAATGGGTTTTTTTAATATTGATTTTTATATCAAGTAAACTCTAATGAGTTTACAGTCGATTAAATGAGTGAAGTCAACCAAAGCTCCACATATTCACTAATGGGGTGGCATCTATAGTTATGATCTCAGACAATTACAAATTTCATATCCATAATTTACCTGCGAAATATCAACTATCCCTGCTTCCACTGATTCTGTATTCTTGCCTGTAACAAGTGAAGAAAATTAAAATAAGACAAAATGGAATTGCCAAAATTAAGGGGCAACACACACAAAGAGGCATTACCAGAAGATTGCTCTGCATACTTTATTAATTTAATAATCTCTTCCTGGCAAAACCCATTGGAAAATAAGGTTATGCCTTGTACTTGTCATTAAAAAAAAAAAACCTAAAAAATGCTACAGAAACGTACCCTCTGTAAACCGTTCTGTTGCAGGATGCACTGCAGTGATGGAAGAATAGCAGCAGCCAAAAAATTTTGATTTGGTGGACTGGTAGGACTAACCATTGGGCCAGAAGTGCTGTTTGAAGGACCCTAAATGAGTAAAAGAAATGGCAATGGTTACAAAGCCATTGCCTAAAACATAAATCTCCTAAGTTCCATCCTCAATAATCGATATTAATGAAGTCAAACATTCAAACAGACGTAAAATCCAACTACAATTTTTATAGTGTCTCAAGGTAGCAAACAGGATGGGCTACAGTATTTAATAAATAGTATAGTCTGCATTTAATTAGACTAGCAAAGATCTAACCAGAAATTAGTATGCAGAAGAAAAATGGCAATAGACACTGTTCCGATATGCCTTAGCCTCCGTTGGAGTGTGTTTTGCCATTACACACCAAACCAAAGAGAAGAGAAGGAGAACAAGAGATTGATCGGGGAGAGGTAGGAAAGAAAGAAGGTCAACAGAAATATCATTGGGGTTCGAGGGTTATTGTGTTACTTCTTGAAAGTAACACAATTTTTTCAGCAAACTCTTCATTAAATGATGAATTTCATGTGGGTCACACTAAATAGGAAGGTAAGACCCAGATGATTTAGTGGATTCCACATTACTTTCACCTAATAATAAAGTGTCAAAAAAAATTGTTTTGCTAACCTCTACAAAGAAAATTTGTTCAAGGATACTACAAGTAGTGGGGAAAAAATCTGCCATTTGATACATACCATTGGACTGAGATCTGCTGAAGTAACCTTAAACCGCCCCCTACGCTGGACAAATGCTCCGTCTGATGTGTCATCAACTGCACATAGAAATAGCATTAAAAACATATGCAAGAGTCATTTCCCAATGCATTTATTTAGAGATAAAGTAAAAATATTGCTGATAGTGGAGAAAGAAACTGATAAAGATTATCAAAATACCAATCAGATTAACAAGAAAAATACACATACCCATTGGGAGGTTGTTGGTATCTCTCTTCTGCCGATATTGCAATGGACCACTGTGATTCCTCTCCGAAGAATATTTTGTTTGTAGATAATCCCTTTTAAGAGAAACAAAACATATGATAGCACATTAATAATTCAAGCCAAATATGCAGCAGTAATAAAGCAACAGGAACATCTAGGAGAAAAAGAAACGATCCCAATTCTCTCAGTAGTCAGTGCCAGATCATTATGAAACCAAGCTTTCAATGGATACCAATTTTTCATAAATTGTCAGTAATCATGTTTCATTTTCTAACGCAATCAATGCATTTGCACAATTTGTAAAAGAAATTTCAAGAGATAAGACTATAAGAGTGATAAGACAGGCACAACAAAAGAAAAAAGTGCCGAAGACATTGCACAGCATGCAAAGTTACAAATCTTAGACATTTACTTCAGCTTGCTCAAATCCTTTTAAAAAAAATATATATTTTCAAGAAACTATCTAAGAAGTTCTAGTGGCAAGTCCAAAAGAAAATGGGAAAGAAAAATGAAGCTATAAAAAAATTACCTGTCCCCATCAGTAACAACCTTTTTGGGAAAAAGAAAATTGTCAGGTAGCAAAGAACCACTCAAAAACTTTTTTTGCTGAGCAATAGCATTTTGTTGTAATGAAGTACTTGGCCCAGAGTTTTCATTGTTAATCCGTCCATAATCATGATCCAAATCTCTTGGACTGCTATTATTAACGTCGTCCTCACACATATCAAAACATCCTCTGCATAATTTACATATACATAAGAAAAAGATTCACCAATGGAAACTACATTGCTATTTACTAAACTAGTACATGATCTTAGGAAATGCTATGAAGAATTTAAATTAGTCACCAAAAAAATAAAAACACTTTCTCAGTTGATAATTCAAATGCATACATCCCATTTGCCACATCCAAAATTTCTCTTTAATTCTTTATAAGGCAAAAAAAAGTATAGCATTCTATATTTCTATAAATTAATGGAGAAATGCATTAAAAGAATATTGTTTAAACTTTCACATACACCATATACTAAGACTTAATGAAGAATTGATGAGATATAAATAAAGCAGTCGATTTGTATGTTATCAGTGCCTTACTACAATAACTAAATAAAATAAACAACCCAATTTCTAACTATACAACCAACAGTGTGTCAGCTAGAAACTTAAGCTTCCACATAACTGGAAACATATTTGATATCATAACCTAAGCACAATAATAGCACTTGAAAATAGAAAAGAAGAAGTAGAAAAGAAAAGAATGGAAGAGAAAACCATACTTAAGTGCTTGAAGAGGTTTACTAGGAAATGAAGCAAGTGAACCCTCCAAATCCCGAAGATTGTTGAATCCACCCTGAAATAGGATGTTATGTAAATCCTGTCCAGTAATCTTCAAAAAAAAAAAAGTATAGTTCAAAAAGGACAATGTAAAGAAAGCTTTAGATCATTTTAGGGCAATAACAGTACCTCCTTGTCCTGCATGGATGCATCATCTGAATGATTAGACACTACAGCTGATAGCCCCTCTGCAGGAACCCTGAAGTCATCCAATCTGTCTTTTTGCTTCTTATCCCTATGTGGCTCTTCTGCACTAGTTATGTCATCATCTTGAATCTGTTGGCAACATAAAAATGTTTACAAGAAGACAGATAATATGCACAATAATGCCTAACTTTCTCACCTAATTAAAATAAATAAATAAATAAGACAAAGTACGAAGGTGAAAATACTTACAAGAGAAGCTTGATTTTTTAAATCCTCCAGGTTAAAATTCCAGGCACTAATTCCTCGAATATATTCTTTCTGTACATGAAATAGTTGGTCAAATGTAGCATAGTCTTAATTATTAATCCTCAAGGTCTAATCACAGAATGAAGTATGAATACAACACAAAAACATGAATACAGTAGTACAGTGACATAATGAGAAACTGCACTCATAAAAATCATCACCTTGCATAGACCATGCCAGAAGCAAGCATTTACTACACAGAACTTAAAATGAACCTACCTGTGATAATTGCTCCTTGTCCTCATAAAGAGCCTTGTTCTGCACCAATAAATCCGCCTCTTTAGCCTGGAACATGAGCAAGAGGAATGATAACAAAACCCAAACAAATTTTAACATAAGACAGAACAGAAGAATTTGAAAATGAACAGCAAACCTTCAGCAATCTAAAACGATCTCCCAAAGGAGCAAGACCATCTAGAATGGTTCGAGCTAAATATTTGGTGCCACGTGCATTTTTAAAGAAGTGGTGCTTTAAAAGCTTTTCTGAACTTGGACGCTTTTTTGGGTCTTTTACTAAGCAGGTCGCAACTAACTCTTTGAAAGCCTGTGCAGTAACAAGGAAAAATTTAGATGTAAATAACCAACAAAAGTAGTAGATAAGACAAAGTGTTTAGTGAACACCACAAACCTTTGAAAATCTCTTGTCTCTTTCATAATCAAGACCTGGAGGGGCATTTTGTAAAGTCATAAGCAAAACCTGCATCCAGAAAATTAAGGGAAAGAATTCAATCTTGAGCTCACAGGAAAAAACAGAGAAGAGCTGTCAGTAGGTAAGTAAAAATATTAAAAGACAAGAAAATTACTTTCATAGGTGGATACTTGGAAAATGGGGCATGACCATGAGCAAGTTCAAGTGCCGTTATACCAAATGACCATATATCTGCTCTGTTTATAGAGGGGAAAAAACAGAACTCAGCAAAGACTAATATATCAGGGAGCAAAACAAAGATGATAAATTTACACCTAAGAAAGAAGGGAAGAAAAGAAGACACCTACTTAAAATCATATCCATGTAATTGCTGCATGACTTCGGGAGCCATCCTATGGAAAATAAACATAATTTACAGCTTCAACAGTCATTCATACAATGGTAGCCAGATTTCATTTGAAAAACTTAAATAAAGGAGTCTCAATAGAATCGTACCAGCAAGGTGTTCCAACAAAAGTGTTTCTTGAACGTTGCCTATCTCCAGTGTCAAACATACATGCTGACACTCCAAAGTCAGCTAGTTTGACTGCACCATTAGAATCAAGCAAAATATTCCCAGCCTGCATTGTTAAAATTGATTTAAAGGGGAGAAAGTGGATCAGAAAACCAATAAGATGGAGAAAAGGATCAGAAAAAATTCATGCATACAAAAAGATATAGTTCCCGGGTTCGGCTACAGCTTTACAAACATCACAAAAGCAGAAAACTGAGCTCTATCAAAATCTCAAATTCAAGCAAAGAATGCCATTCAGTTTATGATTAAGAAATCTAGCTGTAAGTTATCAAAAGGGTGCATTATTTGATGCACAATACCTTAACATCTCTGTGTATGTGACCATGGGCATGAAGATAAACAAGAGCTTTGAGAACTTCATGCAATAAAGTAGCAATAACAGGCTCATCAAAACCCTCAGGAAAGGAAGATTTCATTATATGAAGGCAAGACCCCCCTGCCATGTATGGCATTACAACCCATAGATTGTGTCCAGCAGTAAAAGAACAATGTGCCCGTAAAACATTTGGATGATCAATCAAGCTCATGGTCTGTACCTCTCTTCGAATGCCATCCTGCAAAATTTGCAGAGCTATCAATAAGAATGTATCCAATATAACAGCCATGCGAAATAGTAGCAAGGATGAATGAACAATTAATTATAGAAAAATGAATTAGAGATTGAATCATTGAAATTATCCATGTAGTAAAGCAAATAATGCAACCCACACATTATTTCAACAGTCTTAAAGAGTGATAAACTGAGAAGACAAATGCATAAATTAGCACCAAAGAATGTAAATATTAATGACACTTAAAATTGTCCTTTTTATAAGTTCATAAGCCATTTAATCCAATAATGAAGCAACAAACAGCAAGTAAAAAGGAAAAGTACTGAAAATATGAAAACAATATATAATCTACATACCAGATCATTATTGCACTTCTCTAGATCAAGAACCTTGATGGCAACTATCTCATTGAGGGGAATGCAAAGAGCCCTGTATACGGAGGCACTAACGCCTTCACCAACTTCTTCATATAACTTGTAATCTTCTGCACTAAGAGGAAATCTTTTTTCCAAAACATGCTCCATTTTTCTTCTTATATCATAACATCAGTATTTTTATTATTAAAAGCACCACTGAAAAAAAATAGATCACATACTGAAGCGGTGAAAGCAATGTTATAATACTTCCAAGTTGGTAGCATTTCCCCTTTTCTCAATCCAAACTAGAAAGTGCATCCAAAAACTTTATGAAGATGCTTCTTTTCCACAACTATAATGCTCCCTTCAACTCCACTGATAATGTAATTGACAAATGCTCTCCTTCAATGCTAATTAATATCACCAAACTTTAATTTTGAGTATACTCATCTACTAATCATCCAACAAGGTGTAACTAATTAAACAGGCACCATTAGATATCACACAACTAAAATAGCATGAGATAAGAACCAGAGGTATCAACTCAGCACTGCAGGCAGATAGGCAGGTGAAGAGGACATCGCATCAATCTCCAATATCTGCAGAAAAGGTCACAAAGGTCAAATTCAGTACTCAAGAAAATTAAGCAATTGTCCCAACAAATTTAAAAATATTACAGAACAGAATTAGGAGTTAGATCCAAAAATTAATGCAATAATAACACAAAAAAGATGATATCCATTACATATACATACATGCATGTGTCATGAACCAGCCATCCCAAATATTTTAGCTATTAGGTGAAGACACATGAATTGTTTTATAGTACATCTCCAACATGCCCCCCTCATGCAAGAGCTCTTTTGTCTCCAAGCATAGATAATGCACGGCCCCAGGAGCAACCTTGTGCTAAAATTTGACATTTGATTAGAAGAATGGGGCAGGCAAGGATCAAACCCACCACTTGGCCATAGAGGCCCTAATACTATGTCAAGAATAGGCTATTAGTTAGGTAAAGTCATACAAATGATTTTATATTACATCTCTAACTACATGCACATACCAAAAATTAATAGCATTTAAAAATACAGTTAACTAGTCCATGTCTCACTTTTTTTTTAGGAGTCATAAGTATTTATGAAAGTCTACAGCTTTTAGCGAGTATTTGTCTAGTTTCTAGTAGTACATTGTCCACCAAAAAGCAGAGAGTATAGGTTTCTTAATGTAGTCATAGGATTAGTATAAATAGAGGTTACAGCTAGCAACTGAGGAAGGTGGCAAAACTATTAAGAGCCCTTAAGAAATGCATTATTTCTTAAATTTTGGATCGTCCTTCTGGATCTTATCATCTTGTTTCACTTATTTTTCAACATTTCTCAACTAGGAGGCCTGTAACTAGATTCAACTAACCTTCATGTTTATCAAAATCTGCAAGCTAACTCAGTTTATGTCCTTATTCTTTTAAGGAATATTAGGGATCACTTAAACTGCAAATGAAAAGCAGAAATTACCTATTCTTTATTTAAAACCATGAAATGTTGAGGGTCCATTCATAATTTAGAACATGTCAACACTACCTATAAATAGAGCTTCCATGCCTCTAACAAGCATCAAGATAAAACCCAGCATGAATTAGAGAACTGTCATGTATGTATTTCAAATCCTAGGAGGATGCAGCCAAAAGGCTGTATTTTATTTACTTTCCTTGTCAGGACTCAGAAGATAAAGAAATCAAAATAAAAAGATAAATTTGCTAAGTTATTCACTAATTCAGTTTCCAGAAAGCTGGATTTTTATTTGTTTATAATATAAAAATTCCACATTAATCTCTTTCTGCCTTTTAATGAAAATCAAACTTTTTTTTTCTTTATCTGTCAAATAAAGTCACAATGCTCCAAACAGCAGTACGTCACACCCTGAGAATCACTGCAACTCCAATCTCTTTGCATGTACTATGGATGATGCCCCCCATGCTTCCCCCTATTTCTCTCATTAACTATCGTCCATTTTCTTATGTATAATTAGGATATCTTTACTAGGATGAAGATGCAGATATTTTAACACAAAGCATTAACTGAGAAGGTAAGGCAGAGGGAAAAACCAAAGGAAACTCCGATTTTATGAAAGAGGTTCTCAACACAAAGTTTTTAACTAGATCTAAACAAGTGCAGATAGAATCTTTTTAGGAGAAGTTCTGTAAAGAATTGACTATTATACATGCATGAGGTTGTGATTTGTCAGAATCATGGTTATTTTGCAAGGACGAACATGATTATGAAAATCAAGAAAATAAATTTCAACTGTTAATTTTAGACATAAATATATTAGAAAATCTTCTTTCTGTTTTGTACCGGTCCTTTCTACTTTGGACTGTGGTCCCCTGCTTGTGTTTGGGCCTAGTTAGTTAACCATCCTCTATTAGCCTATGTCATAAATAAATGACTCAGCATTATAATCAACTCTCAATTCATAATGAATTTAGCCTTCAGTTAGGTTCTGTTATGATTGTGTATCTCTCTATAATTCAACATGGTATCCAGAGCAGGGTTCAAACCCTGATAAATAGCATTTTTTCTCCCACCCTATCTATGCTCAACCAGTGACCTTTTCCCTCCACCTTCTAATCATCAAGAATGGCATCTTCATCCTCTGCACCTGTAACATTCTCACATGTGATTTCTAAAAAGCTCAGCTCAACACCAAGAATCATCTTCTTCAGTATCAACAAGTCAAACCTATCACTTTGGTGAATCAGGTAAAACTACAAAAATCCCTCACAGTTGAGATCATGAAGTAGGGCACATTTCCAAACTAGTTTCTGGTGTGGGAGCAGCAAATCAATTGATGATCTTATGGCTCTAATCCTCAATTTCTCGCGACATGTTAACTCGAGTCATTGCTTGCAAAACTTGTGACAACTTTGGGAGAAGATTCACATTCTTTCATTTGCACACCAATGCTAGGGCCCAAGCCCAACAATTGCAAAACGAGCTTAAGAGTACACTGCTTAAAGATTGATCCATCTGATAACGTCCTTTGCAATCAAGCCTTGGTTGATAGTGATACACTCAAACCAATTGGTGATGTTGTTTCGCCCAAAGAACATCTTAATGTCATTCTTAAGGAATTTATTATCCAAAAGAATATATGTCAACTATTTTACCATAATTAATAATAATAAATTCAATTCTCTAACTACTCTGCTTCTTGCTCACAAAGCACACCTTAATTCTATTAAGGTACACTTTCATTATATTAACATTACCGAAGCTACCCCTGAAAAAAGCCTCCCAGTGCTGTCTCAAGCAAATTCAGCACAACATCAGTACTCTGCTAATCAACAGTCAGGATATAATCACCCTGACTACTCCTCTGGCCAACATGCAGAACTAAGCAAATACCAAAAATTCAGAAGGTGCCTAACAAACTTTCAAATCTCCAATTACGAAAGCAAAAAACACCGAATCTTTCAAAGATTTTCAACATTAATCAGCGCTCTAACTTGGACAAAATTACAAAATTCAGCAAACAAAGGCTGTTCCCACGCACGCACTTAATCAACGAAAACCATAAACGCAAGAAAATATATAACGAAATATTTTCCGATCGAAAAATGAAAAAATCAGCAGCGGAAAGCGATTAATTGAGAACAGAAAAAGGAGGTAATTGAATTAAGCGAAGAAATAAACAAACTTAGGGTTTGCGAAGAAGAAGCGTTTACTTGAATCTGACCGAGTCAGAGAGACAGTGTGACTGAGAGAGGAATCAAAAGGACGCCGATTCAGCTCAATCAAGCGAACAAACTCAACACCATGGATTGATTCTTTGCTTTTTCAAGTTCACATCAATCCCTTCCTTAATCTCTCTCTAACACTCTCTGAGCTTCTTTTTCTGTGCCACAACACACTGAGGTTCAACCTCGATTCAATCTCACAGGTCTCTCTTATTTTCGGAACACGATTTAAACAAATTTCGGAAAAATAAAAATAATTATGAGCCAGATTGGTTCTGATCGTTGCTTTGTAGTATAGCACAGAATAATTATTTATTTCAATTTTAATTTAATTTATAGGTAAAAAATTGAGAGAAAATAAAAATATTGTAGTGGGACCCGCCAAAAGATTTCTATTTAAGTTGTTGAATTTATCGGGGCTTTCATGAATTTATCTGCAAATTTTAACTGAAATAATAGTTACTTACCAACTCTATTTTATTTTATAAAATTCTTTTAACTATTTATTTTATATTTCTTATTATAAGAAAAAATACTCTTATACTTGTATACATATTAAAAAAATTAGTTGTTTGTGTTAAATTTTATTATTTTTATAATATTTTTAAAAAAATTGTCTTTGTTATAAATATATTAAATTTATCAATAATTTAAACTATCTTTTAAAATTAATTTTAACATTTCTTTTACTTAATCATTCATCATATAATTAATTGAAACTTGAAAGAAAAATAAATAAATATATATATATATATATATATTTATATATACTTTAATCTTAATAAAAAAAACAAAATTATTATTCAATAAATTGTAAACATTTATTATGTTCGCTTAAAAGAATTATTAATTAAATAAAAATTAATTAATACAACTAACAATAAAAAATAATAAATATAAAATATTAAAAAAAAATCTTATGTATAAAGATAGAAAGTAATAAGTCTCAATAATGTCAAATAGTATTATGTGTTTTCGTAAAATTTTAAAAATAAAAAATTATATAATAGTAAATTAATTGAAAATATGAGTAAACATAAAGTGAATTTATAATAAGGAATTAAAATAGTTTCGAGTGACATCGAATAAAAATTGTGAATATAAAAATGTCAAACCTCTTTTATTATAGTCATAATTATAAATAAAGTTGATGCACTTTAAATAAACATAAACAATTCGGTCTATCATAGTATAATATCAACTAGAACATTATTATATCAATGGTTAACATTTTTGATCAATGCATAATATTTACAGTACAATAATTATATGTATCGTTATGTATTTTAACTAGAAAAATTTTTTGAAAATTTTTTATAACATAGGGTGAACAATTTAAGTGATTTAACCTTATCAAACCAACAACTCAATATGATTTTTTTAGACTTATTAGATCAACAACAAAATGGATATTAATCTACATCACAATAACTTGGTTTATCAGATGTCATCGCTTAAACAAGGAAGTCTAGTATTCCAGTAAGGTATAATAGCTAGTTATGAGCATACCATGACATTAGCTAATTTAACTAGGTCTCCTATGAGATTATCTTACTGACTACCCTTCAAATGGTACACTATTTCGATACTTGATTAGAAATTAAGTTTTCAACTTCATATTTTACTCAATTGATCACTTATAATCAATATAGTTCAACTTGACCCTTATACTATGATCGCTTTATACATGTATGTATTGACCTTGTCCACGTATAGTAAAAACTATGGTCCTATAAGAGATTCAACTATCTCTTTAAGGGTCAACTTTTCAATAAGGATTTTTTTTTTTTAAAGGAGTCTCAAAACACCATAAGACAAAATCTATACAGTGAAATATGCAACTTGTAAAACAACATCTCCACTAATCCTAAGTTGATCAACACAATTTACTATACCATGCTTAAATGCCAAAAGCTTTTAAACATTCATCATCTCAACAACATAGCACAACATGCATAAAACGTGTTCATAGTTACACAAATCCACAACATACACTCAACTCAACTTTCAAATTTCAACCATCAACCCTCTCTAGATACTAACCTATATCAATGTATATAGAATAAACAACATAGTCTCTTAAAATATGCAATAGATTAATCTACTATACTCATGTTCACAAATTGTGAAATTAAACAATTAGTTTTCATCAAGTAACCAGTGCCCAACATCACACACCTTACGCCTAACGCCATCAAGGCAAGCAACTCTTTATCTCACCCACGCCCAATGCTACATAACTCGTGTCCAACGTGGATAAGATAGAGGTCCTTAAAACCTCACACATAGCATGGTAAAGTTTCATGCCTTACCTCATTTCAAGCAAATAGTCTCTACCTAATTCACATTTGGCGTCGCCACATTGGCACCAGATGTTGTACGTCTAGGTAGAGTTTTGGCTTGGCCATGTTAGGTGTCACTCAACTTGGAGTCTAGCGTCACCAAGTCAAAGACCTCTCAATGGTCTCACATCCGATGTTATTCAAATCACGCTTGGTGTCATTCTCACCTAAGACAAGTCTCTCTCCTTATGTTTAACACCACTAATCATATGCCTGAGATGACAAGATATTATGACCGCTAATCACCACTTTTATATATATATATATATATATTAGTAGTTTTGTTTCATGGTTTGATAGTATAAAAATTACTTTTTATTCATAAACTACGGCAAAGACGCGGTTGTTTAGACATAAAATATTGGTACAAAGTTGTTTTTATGCACTTAGTCTTACATTAAAAAAATAATCATATACTATATACTTAAAAAAAATCAACATTATAAATTAATAATAATAATGATAATAATAATAATCTTAAGGTTCAAGTAATAAGATTACGCATTAAGCTGATATCCCAAATGTTTAAATCCAAACATGTAACAAGTAACGATTGAATATTACAAGAATGTCTCTGCCGAAAACGTGTAACAAGTCAATTTTATGAATGAAGAGTTTTAATTACATAAACCATTATCGATAATGTTAAATTTTAAATATTTTTTTTTCTTATCTAATCATTACTAAATTGCCACTTGACCCTATTAGCAGCTGTTAAGGCATAAACTTTGGCTTTGAGTGTGAAATCCATGTACTTATGACACATTGGCATCATTATTGTTGGATCTCTATTATTCGAGTTTCCCTCAAGAAACATAGAAGAAGCATTACGTGGTGACCAAACAAAACATGTCTATTCATTCATATGTCCTGTCTCACCTGCACTGTGTTCTTAGCTTCTCTGTTTGGACTATCCCAAAAAACTATTCATGACAAAATACAATTACATGTTTACTACACATTCAAGTAGATTAATAGGTTTTTTTTTACACCATTTACCGTTTATTAGACAGAATTTTATTTAAATCAGATAAGATTATTTTTTTGATCCAGCTACATATTTAATATTAAATTCAAGACACTTATCTAAGTTAATTAGAATAATTTCATGTAGGTTGATTCACTCTCTCAATGATAGATTAATAACGTGTGTTTTTCTCTTGTAAATTGTAATGAATTTTCCTAGTTTAATGGGTTAGAAATTAATCTTGTTCACAATATTGTGATCGTGATTCAAGATATTTTCATACATGATGGGATCGAACATAGTTATTCAACAACATATGAACTAAATTGTCTAGTTACAGTATCAACTCATTCAGTTGATGAAATATTATGTTTATAAACACGTTTAAAAAGAAGAAATAATTATTAAAATATTAAAGTTAATAATAACTTATAAGTTTCTAAAAATTACGTCTAAAACGTAGAAACAACTATATTATAAGGATTTTTTTTTACTTTCCAAAAACTTAAGTTGGCATTGAGTTTATTAATTAAAATAATAATAATATTTTTAGAAAATATTACATATATATAAATATTTTTAGAAATATTTTTTATTAACTAAACATATTTTAATCATTCTAAATTATCATAATTTTTAAAATTTATAATTCTCAGAAATTATAATTTTCGGCCATGAAAAAAAAAACTTCTTCTATCAAATCCCTACTTTACTCATATTGTTTGGATACAAACAAGTTCAATATCGATAAATTCTACCTCGGCTAGACAAACTTTTATAATAATGATGTCACACTAAGGTTATGACTTATAGACTGACTTTTCCTTGATCATATCATTTGTCATTTTCAAAGTAGTTTTCTATTGAATAAAGGTAAAAAAAATTATAACTTCATTTATATCTTTGAAGAAACTATTGATCTCATGCCTAAACCATAGGAAGAGGAAGAAAGGGTGATATTGTTGTTAAAATAGACTTATAACAATGTTGAATGGATATTTGTGATAAATATTTTGAGGGAGTTTGGATTTTTAACAATGGTTAAATATTTTCTATTCTTAAAAATGGTTTTTTTTTTTTAATTTTATAAACATTTTTCCTTTTATATTTAACAAAAATAATGTCACCAAAAATTAAAAGCACGTTATTTTTATACTATTTAGGGGTTAAAATAATATTTTTATATAAATTAAAACAAAAAATGTATTTTTAAAAACTAAAATATATTTGAATATTTTTTTACCGTTACCAATTAATCTTGTAATAGTCCGAAACAAAATAAATAATTTTCAAAAGCAAATTTGATGAAATCAACAAATAATATTTTAAAGTGTAGATAAGTTCTAATATTTTAACTTTACGATATGATGAATATTTATGAGCCTTTAATAATCTTTAATTTAATCGCGTTATATAAGGAGGCCTGATTGCAGAACTTTGAGTCTCTAATAACTTTAATGACACTAATTAAGAAAACCAATAATCTTTTGTTAAAAGTATTAAATATTATAGTTTACTTTATATATATAGTGCTTTGTAAAAAAAATTGTGGTTTTGTCCAATATTAAATATTAAAATTTCATTTTCTCTAATTAAATCTTATTTCTATATAGTCTCTAAATGATGGATATTAGTTTTTTTTTTTTCATTGTAATAAATATCTTTTTTAAAAAATCTTTATGATCAACTAGCAAAAAGAAAAGTACTTCGTGCTAAAAAAATTAGTGATTTTACACAAACAAGTAAGTAATTATTACTTTTAAAGAGCACAGTTAATTTTTTTTAATATATTTTTTCTATTTTATTTTAAATATAAATTAGTAATAAAATAAAATATAACTGTATAAGAAAAATTGGAAAAAAAATATTTTTTTTATATATTGTTATAGATAATAATAGAGAAAAACTTCATTTGGATGTTACTATTAAAATTAACATAAACTGCTTAAGTTTTTTTATATTTTTATTTTGGCTCAAGATTGTAAAACTATCCTGCACAGGTTCACTTTTTTCTCAAACATTTTTACCAGTTTCGAATTCAGACGTTTACCTGTTAATTGTGAAACTAAGTTACGAGTTTTTAATAAATTTAATACCATAAATTGAGGAAACTAATTACAAAATTAAATTAAAAGTCTCTAGTTAGTTTAATAATATCACTTAAGGGGACCAATATTCTTTGGTCAAGAATATTAAATATTACTACATGTCTATATATAAGCCTTGTTTCACTTTTTTTACTTGTCCATATTTATGTCAGCATTAATTAAATCTTTTTTAAACTTATTTAGATAACAATTTTTTTTTTTGGACAAAAGCTAATAAATACTTGAAATTAATTAAAACTCTCTTATAAAAATTTGTAATGACCCATCATGACCGTCACAATATGGGATAACACAACACACTATTTAAATATATACTAAAATAATATAATGAAAATATTTACAACACCACCACTTACTAAGCAAGCAACTAATAACATCCAACTATAAATAGCAAAATATGCTACTATAAGATAATCTATAAAAGGAACATCCACTCTAAGACCTCCTATGGCCTCTAGTAGCTACTTTCTAATTTATCCTTGCCCTGCTCCTATACATCGTATGTTCATCATAGTCCAAATCACGTAGAAATATACAAGGGTAAGCTAGAGAAAATAAACAATTCATAATAATTAAATATGCAACACCACAACTATATAATCATCTTCACATCCAACACAAGTAACAAACAACACATATACTATACATCTCAACATCATTTCAACTTATTTCAACACATCAACATTGATCAACAAAATGTCAACACATCAACACATATGTTTAAAATATGTAACACAAACTACTATACAACTCATCATAATAGTCACTATATTCAACATAATAACAAACAACACATGTATTACACACCTCTCAACAACACATGTATTTAAAAGCAACTTACAACACAGGTAATCTAGCAACGCTATCATCATCATTAACTTGTTCAACATACAATACGCACAACACATAAACAATACACATCTCAACAACACCTTCGCAACATATCAACACATACAACTCATATCATCACAATATCAACTCATCAACGTACATATACGTCATCGCGCATTTTAACTCGGAGATTTCTTACAACATAGGTGAACAATTTAAGTGGTTGGGTCTTACCGAACCAACAATATAAAACCTTTTTAGGCTTGTTAGGTAAACCGTAAATTTGGATAAAAAATCACAACACGATAACGGTTTCTCAAACTTTGTCACTTAACACAATAAAATATAGTATTATGTCAGGATAGGACATATGGACTTAGGCCTACTACGACATTAACTAGCTCAACTAAGTCATATATGAGATTAACCTACTAACTAAAATATATTTAAACATTTTTTTACCGTTACCAATTAATCTTGTAATAGACCGAAACAAAGTAAATAATTTTCAAAAGCAACTTTGATGAAATCAACAGATAATATTTTGAAGTATAGATAAGTTCTAATATTTTAACTTTACGAGATGGTGAATATTTATGAGCCTTTAATAATTTTTAATTTAATCACGTCAAATAAGGAGGCCTAATTGCGAAACTATGAGTCTCTAATAACTTTAATGACACTAATTAAGAAAAACAATAATCTTTTGTAAAAAATAATAAACTTTAAATTGACCCACTTTAAAAACGGGCCAACCCAACTCGGCCCACTTTTAATTTTCTCAAAAAATATTTGGTCCAGTCCGGCCCACCACGGGTTGGTGGATTAATAAGAGAGAGAAAACATTTTATTTTTATTTAAAATTAAATTAAATTATTATAATATCCTTTATACAATATAACCAAATCAAAAGAAATGAGTGTTTTTTTTCCTAAAATTTTGGTGTATAGGTTGCTAACATACTCCCACTAAAAATAGGTGGGAGTATATTAGCATTCCCCTATAGATTATATATATCTCTCTTTCAAAAATTAGTTAATTATATGTGAAGTGCTTAAGTGAACAAAGGTTAATTAAAAAATATTTTGAATTATTGACAAGTTTAATGTTCTAAACCAAATTAACTAATATTCTTAAAAGTGTAATTTAGTTGAAATGGTCTTATAATTAGTGATGAGATTAGTATAGTTTATCTTATATAGTACTTTGTAAAAAAATAAAATAATTTTTTTGTGCTTTTATTCAATATTAAGTATTAAATTCTCACTCTTTTCAATTAAATCTTTGTTAGATCAAAGGATGATCTTGGAACCCTTAGAAATATGTTTTAATGTTAACAAACTCAAACATTTTTTTTATAAAGAAGTATTTTTAAGATCATCCAAGAATGACAATAGCATAAGATAATTGGTTATGATGATATGCCTTTTGACAAGTCTCCTAAGCGAAACAATTTTTTTTTGTCTAAGATAAATGTATTAAATATACTACTTATTATGTTGATAACTATATCACCTATTTCTATATTATTCCTTAACAAGTTGAATGAATAAAAAATTCTTTAGTACTTGAACTTCAAAAAAGAATGAATGTTTATTTTTCGTCATAGAAAGGATAAACAAATAACTCGAAGTGTACAAAGTTGCCTAAAAAGTCTTTTACACAAAACAATTTCTCTTGTTTTGTATCATAAAAGTGATAAGTAACTTTCTTAATCATATAAAAAATGATAATTTGGTGAAAATTATTTAATGCATCAATATACGTCTTATTCTACAAGGAATGAAGATAAAGAGAGACAAAGCAAGCCTACGAGTGAAACTAAAAAATTTGCAATGATTATCTTTATCAAACACTTATATAAAAAAGTTTAAAAGCTTAGAGAAAAAAAAAAGATAACAATTTTTGAACTACTATGTTTCATTCTTTTTGTGTAAAACTCTTTCTTAAAAGTTGTATCACATCGTATGAAAAAAATAACACACTTATTATCTTTACTTATTTTTAACTTTGTGTTTTAATTAAAAGTTTGAAGTGACTTTGTTGTAAAATAATACTTGGTTATTGAAACTCGAAGAGGCTTCATTGTTCAAATAATACTAGATAATTGTTTGAAAAAGTAAGTAAAAGAATGCTTAGATTTAGTTAGAAGTGTCTTATGAAAGAATGTTTGTATATTTGCAAAGACAGTAAAACTTGATTAAGTTGATTAAAAACTAAACGTAATCTTGTAGTTGAAACGAATCAATATAAAAATGCATTGGGTTTTTTGTTTTGTACTTTTCTTGCATTCCTTTAAGGCTTAAGCTACTACTTTATTGTTTTGAAAAAGTGTTGAATTTTTTATTACACTGTTCATCACCTTCTATTTTTTTTTCTTTAATTCACAATCTTTTTCATATGTATAATCTCTAGATAATGAATGTTGGTTTACCTTCTTCATTGTTACAAACATCTAATAAAACCTTTATCGCGAACATTGACGGATCCACATTGTAAGTAGTGGGGGCACTTGCCCCCACTACTATTTCACACATAAGTATTTTTTTATTTAAAAAATAATATATTTTTTAAAAAATAATTATATTTTAATAAAATAAATAAAATATATTTAAATTATCATATGTATAAAATATAAATTCAAGAAAGAAATTCATTTATTTGATATTTATCAAACTTTTGAAAGATATTAATTCTCTTATGTGATAAAGAATATTTCTTAATAACGAATCAATTTTCTTAAAAAGTCTAATTATAATATATATAGAGTTAATCACCTATATACTGACAGTGTAAAGTTTTTTTACATTGGCAACCAATTATATCTTTTAATTGTACCATGTTACTGTTAAAAGTAAATGTGTTAAAAGTAAACCCTAAACCAATTATATCTTTTAAATGTATTTATAGTAACATGACACAATTAAAAGATATAATTGGTTGCCAATGTAAAAAAACTTTACACTGACAGTGTATATGTGATTAAATCATATATATATATATATATATATATATATACATACATACATACATACATACATATATATATATATATATATATATATCTTAATACTCACATATATAATGTAATATATTAAAAAAAATAAATTTTTGATAAAATAAAATTTATAGTATGCATGTTTCTTTTGCGTTTTCTAGTTATTGTATATTTTGATTAAAAAAATCAAAATAAGAAAAATCGAAAGATTTATGTTCCATTTAGAATTGTTATATAAAATATATTTTAAAATAAATTATCATCTAAAAATATATATTAGACATTAAAAATATTTTTATATCATAAATAAATTAAACCTGATTTTTATAAAATTTAACATATTTATTTTATATTTTTAATAGTGTTAAATTATTATAAAGTAGGTATTTAGGATTGTAGTTCTAACCAAACATTTAAAAAAATATCTATGATAGATAAATATGTCATATTTAGGATATATTTTTTTAAAGAAATTTAGGTTCAAACCTATTAAATTATAATAAAATTTAGTTTAACCTAATTTATTTTCATCTTTACTTGTAATCGTAGATATAAAAACTTGTAAAAAATAATTATAATATATATTTATGCTTTTAAAAGTTATATATAAAATTTTTAATACTACAAATATATGAATAAGTATTGCCCTCACTATCTAAAATTTCTGGATCCGTCACTGATCACGAATCAATAACAATAATGAAAATAATTGAAAAGTTCCGTTTGAATATTACTCTTAAATGATAAACTTATCTGATAGAGACTAATGTGATCAGATGGGCCAAAGTTATATTATGAGTTTTTTCTTTAAGCGACTAAATTGATTGAAAATTTTGTGAAGATGTATAACATTTAGATAATTTTTTCAAAGACCTAAATATTTATCTAATTTATGATTCTTTATCCTCCGTGACTTTTATGATAACGATGATACAATTTGTGAAAGAAAAGATGATAGGAAGCCTATGTTGTACATGAATAGTTAGAATAAATGGGCATTAATAAAAGTCAATAAGTATCGGACTAAAAATTTATGTTTTTAGGCTATGGTTGACTCTCTCTATGCTCTAATCATTGGATTCCATTAAATTTCAAACAATGCAGTTTATTTTGAAGATCTCTTATGATTAACTCTATATTACGGTCTCAAAAATTACTTAAAAGAAAGGATTAAAAATTTTGTTACACAAAAATTAAAAAAATAAATGTATGGACATTACTTCACATATTGTATACAAATGAGTATTACAAAATTTATAACATTATGTAATGGTTATATTTAATTTTTTTTAGTATAAGTTTAATTATAGTATTAAAAAGTCTTTTATGCAACTTAATTTATGTATTCTAAAATTAAATTCTATTTTTTTTCACTGGTAATAAATAACACTCATGTAATAAAAATGTAAAAAAAATATTTATAAGATATAAAAGTAAATAATTTGCAATAATGAAACTCATTTAAGATGTAAAAAGCTAAATAAAAAAGATATTATATTAAAAAAAGTTTCTACATTATTAAAAAAAATTATATGTAATAGTAAAACCCATTTAAGATGTTGAGATGAAGATGGCCTTAATGTTTATACAGGAAATAATAAAGTAATAATCAGCGCATAATAAAATCAATAAATTTCAATATGAAGTAAGAATTAATTTTAACAATTAAAAAATATTACATACCAAACATGTATTATGTAAATTCTTAAAAAGAAAAAGAGGAATAAAAAACTATATAAAAAAAAAGGTAAAAAGAAGAAAGGTGATCACTGTTCTAACTGAAATGAATGAAACACAACCATAATCGAGAAAGAGTTTTCTAATTACTTTTTTTTGTCCAAAAGGTTCTTTTGGCAAAAAAGTTGAAGGCCCAATTAACTAAGACGAAAGCAACTTTGTCCACAGAGCCCAAATCGGTTCAAGAAGTAGGACATTAAAGTAGTCCAAGAATTTTTCACTTGATGATTGGTTTTCGCACCATCTTTTCTATTTTATTTTTTTAATTACACAGTTTTTTATTTGTTATTATAAAATCACCTATATTCATCTGGGTTCGAATTATACTGAGAGATCTACTAGATATCAGAAATTGCTGAAGAAACAACAAAAGAAATATCTTATTCTTTCTAGGCGATCAGAAAATAAAAAAATAGTAAATTTATTTAAAATAGAGTCGTGTTTCGCTCGAAAGATGTGATTTAGAAAACATTTTGAGATTAAATTTTTTAAATCTTTTTATATAGTTCAAAATTAACATATTTACCATTATGATGTAAGTGTATTTTAGAACATATTTTTTTTAATCCGAAATAGATAATATTAAACATATCTTAATTGCTTTAAAATGCGTGTTTTAAATTACAATTAACATGTTGAATTGAGTGCTCAAAACAAATTTTTAATATATTAAAATGAGTATTTCAAGATATATCGAACATTGAGTGTTTTGAAACACATTTTTAATATTTTGAATAAGATGTTCTGAATTAAGAAATGTTAACTTAAGGATAGTTTAGAAATTTCATGAAAATAACACGTGCAAGAACTAAAATGAGAGGTGTAGGAAGTAAATTCTTTGGGCTGGGCTTTTGATTCCATGTAAAACTTTTTTATTTTGTAAGAAAAAGTTTGACCAACCAACCACTAGGCCTATGCTAAATGAAGGGATTGTTCAAAGTTTTAATTTATGAATGGCAATAAAGAAAACACTGAAATTAAATTAATAAAACAAAGGCAATATAATTTTTCTAAAAAACAATGTTATACAAAGACAATTTTACACTGTAATACAATCATAAATTATATATATGATAAGTTTATTGTCTTTTGCAATAATTATTTTAAAAATCATACCAAAGATATTTTTTAATTAATTACATAGCATAATTCTTTTTACACATTGTACACCATTAGTTTTTTTTTTTTTTTTTCACTTTACTTTAATGTTTTTGTGAACAATTTTGAATGGGGTCCGATCAAAGTTTCAAACGTGCAAACATTTATTCAAACTTCGGTCACCGTATGATTGGAAAGTAAATTCACAAAATAACTTATTGAAAACGCGATTTTAACAACTTCAACTCTTAAAAGCACGATTTCAATTTCCTTGTTTACCCCAAAAGCAATTTTACCCCTAATGCAAAAGCCTTTTTTTTTTTCTTTCTTTTTTTCTTTTTTTTTTTCTACAAACAAAGCCGTAAGATTTACGCTTTAAATGGAGGCATTGATTAAAACACATCTTAGCACATCCAATGTAGTTGGTCGAAAATCTTGTCACTTACATTTTCCACATTATCCAAACAAATTTTCCATGTGTTGGGACTATTTGAAAGCCACTCCACAAGACTTTGATTTCCACCAACATCAAAGAGTCTACATTAATAAGTGGAGTGCATTATACGTTTCGAATGCATCCAAAACTAGTTGCAATTTGTCACAATCAATGGGGGTGATTGATGAATAGTAGCTCTCAACAAGGAGAAATTCTCTAGTGTACTAATTACTAAGAGTATTATTCTCATTCATCAAGACTTTATTTAAATTTATCAACAAAGTTTCAACATAGTTTGTAAATAGTTGGGTTATTAGGATATATTGTTATGATTCTTATTTATTTTCTTGTTGGATATGGCAAAAACTAAGTGCATGTTTGGATTTGAGTTGAGGATAGTAAATTTAAGTCAAATTTGTAGAATTAACGCTAAAACAAGTAATAGTTTCTTCTAATTTTATGTGTATCTATCATTATTTTAAGAGAGGGTTATAATTATACCGGTATAATTTTTACTAAGTATTACACTGCTCAATAATTTTATATTAAATGTAAATTTTGTAAATCCAATCGTTAGATTGAAAGTTCATATCTTTTAGATTATATATACAAAATTTTTATATTAATCCAAGATGATTTGATACTTCATTTTTATAAAACAAAATTGACGTAATATATTCATTTCAAAATACACTAAAATATGAACACTTTGATTACCTTCAAGTTGTTGTTCAATTTTAACAAAATTTGATGTACATGTATATAGTGATATGAACTTTTAATCTAACGGTTGGATTTACAAAATTCACATTTAATACAAAGTTACTGAGCGGTGTAATACTTAGTAAAAGTTACACCGGTGTAATTATAACCTCCTCAAACAAGAGAAGGGTTATAATGCACCGGTGTAATTTTTACTAAGCATTACACCGCTCAATAAATTTATAGTAATTGTGAATTTTGTAAATTCAACAGTTAGATTGAAAGTTCATATCTCTTAGATGTATATATACAAAATTTTATATCCGAGTTTAGGGTTTGTGAAAAAAATTATTTAAATTTTGTTAGGTAATTTTAAATTCAATTAGATAATTAACATGGATAATTAATTAGACTAAAAACTACTTTATCAGAACAATTATTTCATTTTTTTTTTGTTCAATTTTAATTTGGGTCAACTTTACTTTGACAAGGAACGTTTTCTTTTACGTGTGACACATTCCACCTTCTTTTAACCTTACAAGTCATCTACTGTAATAGGAAAATGATAATAATACACCCCCAATTTGGGTTATTGGGCAAAAGAAAAAGGGTTAGAAAGAAAAAAAAAATAATTGATGCGATGAAAAATGAAGAAAAAGATAAGAAGAAATTGAGATATAAGTGAGATGAGTTTTTTATTTAGTAAAATAATAATAATCCACTGTAATATCTTCATCGATAATAATAAAAAAATTAGTATTATTGGTCATCTTCATTATTTTAATTGTATAATTTTTGTTAATCTTGATAGAAATGCAAATACACGATGTCATGTCAACTTTTTTGTTAAATGTTAGTTGAACCAAAACTATATAATTTAGTGATTAACATAACTAGAACAGATTTATAAAGAAAAAAAATAGGACTAATTAAATTCGAATGTCAATGATAGTAGAGAAATCAAAACTATAAATAAACCTATTTTTATTATATTATCTATCATAATGTTACTCTAAGGGTTTAGTGATCTCGTTCTTCCTTTTTTTTTTTTTTGGGTATAGTATATATATATATATATATATATATATATATATATATATTATGGAGTAATCTTGTAATACTACATACTCAATATAAAAATAAAAAGTTATTTTAATAAAAAAGAACTCTTAAAAACAAATTATAAACTTATATACAAACATACTTGTAATATATGCCATAATAATATGCTTATATACATCATGCAATGCATCACGTACGTATCACGTAAGTATACTATATATATGATTACACCTTGGAACTTTTCAACACCCACCCAGCACTAATTAGGAACAACACACTAATAATCTAACAAATTATCAATAATGCATTTGTTTAAGCCTTTAAAGATCAAACAATTTTATTAAAAGTAGAAACTTGCATCATTTAATAACAATTTCACTTAATATCAAGAATATATATTTAAAAAACTGTATTTAAGAGTAAATATTTTTCTCTACCCATCGTATATAATAGTTTGAAGGGTTAGTTAAGTGTCATATTATGCAATAATTAGTGTAATAATATTTTAGGAAATAAGAATGGAATTTGCATATTCCTCGTCCACAAAATAATCTCCAACCACTTCACTTTGCCACATGCATCAACATTAAAACCACCCAATAATAATCTATCTCAGATCACAATCTTTGACTTCCTAGCCAGATGCTTTTTCCATAGGCCCAACTTTACTTATTTTTGCCAGACTTATATCATCTATAATCTACAGTAATATATAAAAAGAAATATTTTTGACTAATTTTTTCCCCCATTTTATTGAGACTGTTTTACTTTTAATTAATATCTTTATTTGTTTTATACTTTTTTAGAATTTTATTCTCACTTTTATATAGTTTTTAATCAACTGTTATTTTTATTCTCATCACTACTCAGATTACTTTTTTATTTGAATAAAAACATACATATATAAATATGAAGTGTTTTTTTTTCACTAGTATGTGAAATTTTTATAATAATGTTATTCTTTTCATTATTTTTATCATATAATTTACTTTAATTATTACTCATTTCTTTCTTTTTCATTTCTATCTTTATTAGAATTATTTTAAAAAAAATCATTATATAAAAATAATTCATCTTTCCGTACATGCATATGCATCCACGTAATTGAAAAGAAAAATATATAGTGAAATACTTTCCCTCGAACATGCACAAAAAGAGAGGGATAACTTGTCGTAATTAATTAAACATGTGCAATTACGAATATCACATAGCGTGGCTGATAGAATGAAGCAAGACATCATATGCACAATTGCACATGATGAGAATGTGTGTTCCAAGGTTTCAATCGCTTCCTATCAAAAGAACTAAACATGACATAAGTTTTTAAGGAATACTACATGTAGAATAAAAGTTATATAATAATATATATTACTTTTTCTTATTTATATCTCTATCACTTTATTTATTATAAAAAGTATTTATTAATAATAGAGAGATAGAAAAGTGATATTATATAAATTGTTACACAATTTTTTGTTATATTTGTAATATTATTCATAAGTTTTTGTCTAAGTGATACTACTCTCGTTTCTTTAAAGAAAATCTTGAATTTAAGTTTTATAATAAAAAAAAGTGATTAAGAAGAAAATTTCTACTAAAAGTTTTTGGATGAAGATCAGTTAGGCATGGCAATCTAATCCGCTCCCGTGGACACCCGCCCGAACCCGTCCCGATTTGGATGGGGAAAACCCGTGTTTACGGGTTCAGGTTCGGGTTCAGGTTTTTCCCGATTGATAAAATTGGGGGCGGGGCGGGGACGAGGATGCTAATACCCACCCCGCCCCCGCCCCCACCCCCGTCCCGCTTAATAATATAATTAAAAAATTATTTATATATATATAAACCAAAATTAGAAATATTAATTTATATGTAAAAATTTATATTATTTTACTTTTCTTTTATTTTTTTTAAAATTGTTCATATTTATTTAAAAAAAAAAGAAAAAAAAATAGGAGCGGGGGTGGGGGCGGGGCGGGCAAACCCGAATCCCGCCGGGGGCAGGGATGGGGACCCAACCGCCCCCGCCCCGCCCCGTTGCCATGCCTAAGATCAGTCATTAATAAAACTTGTTGGATATTGTAACACTATGAGTCCTAGAGTGTTGTTGTTGATTTTATTTAATTATATGTTTGTAGATTGTTGTTTTGTGTTGTGAAACTCTAGCATCCAAGGATTTCTTATGAATTTTAGTGACTTTAGGGTTTTTTTGCCTAGAGGTCCAATTTAACCTCGAAGAGAGCTAATATATAAGATTTTTGTTTAAAATTGAGTCTTATAAATTCAATTCTCCAAAAGCTAAGAGAGAGGAAGTCTAGAGAGAAGAGTTTTGGTCTGTGAGTCTCATTCTCCTCTAAATCTTCTCTTGTAAGGTGATTCTTCTCCTCGAATTTCATTCTTATCGTGTTGTTGGTTGATTCAAGTCAGTAGGAACCTTGAATCTAGTTGTTGATCTATTTGGAGTGGGCTTAGAGTAACTCGATGCTTTTCTTCTCTTACCTGGTTCCCTTTGGTTTCGAGGTAAAGAAAGTTGGACTCTTGCTCTTAGTTGAGTTACTGTGTTGTTGAATGATTTATGAGCTAAATATTGTTTGAAATCTTTGAGATTTGTAGTTGAGTTAGTTGATTCGAAGTGGGTTACATGTTGGAAGTTGAAGGTTATGGTTTTGGAAAAGAGTATGATGAAAATATTGATATTTTGGTTTAATTATGAGTTGCATGTCAAAAATGTTGTTGTATATGAGTTGCTTGTGTTGAGTAGGAACAATATCTTGTGTTGCATATGTGGTTTTGGCTATGTTTTAGGTGGATTGAGCAAAAATTTTAATATGCATAAGTGTAGAATTTGTGTCGTGTTAGGCGTGCCCTCAAGGCGTTGAATATTGTTTTAACATGAGGCTCTTTGTCTTGTTACATCGGACACAAGATTGATTTCACTAAGCGTGAGGTGAGAGACTTGTCTCGAATTGAAAAACTGTTGGACGTGGTTTGAATGACGTCTGGTGTGAGAGCATTAGGAGGTCTTTGATTTGATGACACTAGGTCCTAGGTTGAGTGGAACCCAATGTGATCGAGCCAAAGTTCTCTACCTAGATGACACTAGGCACCAGTATGGTGACATCGAGCGTGAGTCAAGTAGAGACTCTTTGTCTGAAATGAGGTCAAATGTGGTACTTTGCCATGTCAAGCATGAGGTCTTGGGGACCTCTACCTTATCCACACTAAGCGTGGGTTGTATAGCATCGAGTGTGTGCAAGGTAGAGAGTTTCCTGCCTAGATGGTGCTGAGCGTTGGATGTGTGGCAATCAACGTTGATTGTTGAATGAAAACTTGTTGTTTGACTGATGATGTTAAGTCAAAAGACGATTTTGAATCCTTCAATGTTTAGAATTTTAATGTTAACAAACAAAACCTTTTTATAAGAGAAAATATCTTCAGAAATGCCTTTAAAAATATCTTTATAAATGCTTATTAGACAAAGTGTAAAACTCAGATCATTTGTAAAGTGATGTAAATCAGATGAAACATAGAATTTGTTTCATATACATTAAATGCATATTATTTAATGAGACTAATAATAAAGCTTGTCTTGAGCTTGTAGAGGCTTGTTGTTAAAAGAATACTTAGGTAGTTGCTTAAAGAGACAAGTCAAATGATACTTAGGGTTGAGCTAGAAGTGGCTTGTTGAAAGAATACCTGTATCTTTGTTGAAAAATAGTGAAACTTAATATGATTGGATTGAGAATTAGATATAATTTCGGTAGTTGAGACAAACTAATATAAAAATACCCAATGTTTCATGTGACTGCTCCTTGCACTTCATCTAACTAGCATTACTACTTCACTACGAAAAATGTGCGAGTTTTTTATATACACTATTCAACCTTTTTTCTAGTGTATATCTTTTCTCCGTAGATGAATTGTTGAGTATAAGTATAGTAGATTAATCTATAACATGTTTTAAGTTGCTTAATGTTGATTATTATACACACACACACACACACACACACACACATATATATATATATATATATATGTTGATATATGATGGTAATTAGAGATGATGGATGATTAAAAGTTAAAAGTGAGTTGAGTTGTATGTTGTTTGTTGGTGGTGTATCTATGTTGGAAATGCTATATGCATGATGTTGCTGTGTTGTTAAGATGATGAATGTTGAGAATGTTTTAAGCATTTAGGCATGGTGTTGTTGAGTTATGATGACCAACCTAGGACTAAACGAGAGATTGTTTTTAAAGTTGCAGATTTCATTGTGTGGATATTGTGTTGAGGTGCTTTAAAAGTCCCATTTATTAGAAAATCCTTCTTGGAAAGTTGACCCTTGGAGATGACAGTTGAGTCTCCTCTAGGATCTTAGTTGGTATCGTGTGTGGGTAAGGTCGAGACACATGTGTATAAAATGACCAACCGAGTAAAATACAAAGTTGGGAGCTTAGTTTCTAACAAAGTATCAAAAAGGCGTAGTATTTAGAGGGTAGTCGCTATGGTAATCCTATAGGAGGCTTAGTTAAGTTAGTTAATGTCGTTGTAGATCCATACCTAACTACTCTACCTTGACAATAGTACTAGACTTCCTTGTTTAAGTGGCGAAATTTGAGAAACCAAATTGTTGTGTTGTGTGGATTGATATCCAATTTGCTGTTGATCTAGCAAGCAAAAAAAATCACCGTGTGTTATTAATTTTGTAGGTTAAGACACTTAAACTGCTAACCCTATGTTGTAAAAAATCTCCTTATTGAAATTCGTGATGACACATGTAGTTGTTGTGTTGTATATACTGTATTGTGTTGAAAAATTTGAGATGTTGGTGCAATGGTGTTCAAGATGATATTTTGTTGTGGTAGACTAAGGTGTACATGTTGATAATGTTGAATGTGTTGGGAGGTTGATATTATTATTCTAAGATGTGATGATGTACTATGTTGTTTATACTGTGTTATATATTATATATGTTGTTTGCTTTGAACTTTAACTTAATTTGCTTGTTTTCATGTGGTTTGAACTGCGACGATCATACTTGATATGAGAACAAAGTATAGATATGTGTAAGGTGTTGTACTAAGGAATTCATTAGGTGGATGGTGAAGTTGTTTATATTTTGGTGCTACTACTGTTTAGTACTTTGTATAAGAGTTGTTTGATCAACAACTTAGGTTGTGTATTTTACTTTTACATGATTATTGTATCTATATTGCTTATATTTGTGTAATTGCTTTATCTTTATATGGCTGATATATAGTACACAATCACGTATCTATAAGTATACATTATAAGTTAGTTTTTTTGCTATTAGTTGCTGAGTCGTTAAGTGTAAGAATCTCGTTAAGTAGTTACAAATATTTTGTACCAATAATATGGTTGGTGGTTGGTTAGTCAAATTTTTTTGATGAAATTTAGTTATTGGTGTTGTACTAATAACCTTTTTCTATAATTTTTTTTATACCAATAATATAATCATTAAAAAAACTAAACTTATTCTTTTAGTTTTTTTTTCAACAACATGATTATTAAAAAGAGATTAAACATATTTTCCTTTACAGTTTGTTTATAATGCATGGAAAATAAGGAGAGAAAAGAAAGGAAGAAAGCCAAATTATATTTTTAGTCCCTCTATTTATTTTTAGGATTCAAATTAGTCTCATTATTTTTAAAATATTCAATTTAATTCTTTAATTTTTTTTAAAAATTAATGTTGCCCTTTCGTTCAAATTGATACAAACGATGTCAATAAAATTAAGTGGAAGGATAACATTGAATATTTTTTTTTAAAAAATTAGAAGACCAAATTGAATATTTTGAAAGTAATAAGATTAAATTGAACATTTTAAATAATTCAATTTGGTCATCTAATTTTCGAATGATATTTAATATTATCCTTCCACCAAATTCCATTAACACCATTAGAATCAATAAAAATGAAAAAATAACATTAAATATTTAAAAAAAAATGAAAAGATCAAATTGAACTATTTTCAAATAAATTTAAAAAATAAATAGAGCAGGAAAAATATAATTAAGAAAAAAATAATAATTACACGATGATCAAAAACCTTTCTCTCCTTTGATATAAAAGAAACTAAAGAATAAAGGATAAATAAAATATAGATAACCCCACACGCCTAAATATTTTCTTTCTGTAACATTGTTAAAAAAAAAAAAAGGCTGATTCAGTAGCCCAGAACGGGCCATTCCCAAATTGGAACGGGCCGTTCCAAACTACTAAATTGAACTACATATTGTACTTGAGAACGGGCCGTTCTGGGAAGGAGAACGGGCCGTTCCAGAGGGAGAACGGGCCGTTCCGGATGAGTCCCGGAACGAGCCGTTCTGATTTCAGAACGGGCCGTTCTAGGCGTGGATTTTGTGCGTGATCTGGGAGTTCAGAACGGGCCGTTCCGGTATCGGTACAGGCCGTTCTGGCCACTCCGGATTGCCTATAAATAGGGGTGAGGGGGCCGTGAGGAGAATTAGAAGTTTTAGAGAGAAGGTCTCTGGGTCAGTGAGCTCCTTTCTCTCCCAAATTTCTCTGTTTAACTCCTTTTCTCCTCTAGATCAATAACTCCTTCTGTCTTTTCTTGAAATTCAGATTAGAAAGCTAGTTTTGGGAGGATTGAAGTTCCGAGTTGAGCCTCAAAGGAAAATTCTACTTTTGTTCAGTTTTTGGCTATCTGAGCCAATCTTCAGGTAAGGGAAGCTAGATTGTTTGCATGTGGTTGAATTTGTTAGTTTGGATGAGAGTTTTGAACTCTCTGAATAGGTTTAGGTCGGGCGCAGGTTGAGCGCGCCAGGCGTGGAAGAGCTTAGAGCTCTTGGGTTGGTGTTAGGCCAGGCGCGAGCTGACTGCGCCGATCGTGATTATATTTATAAATAATTAATTTAAATTGATGCTTATGCATGTTTAAAGTCGAAGTTTAGATCATGTATGTATGATATATGATGTATGGTGAGGTATGATTCATATGTATGCTTGTGATGATACGTACGAATGGTTGAATATGATATGAGTATGTTTATTGATCATAATGATTTATGATGTATGATGCATTATTGCATGTGATGTCTTATGACATGTGTATGATTGTTGATCATGATGGTGGGCAGACCATTATGATGTATGATGCATGATTGCATGTGATGCCTATGGCATGAGTCTAGCCTAGGACTTGAGGAGAGGAAAAATATTTTCAAACTGGAAGAGTTCACATAGAGTCTCTTGAGAGTGGTGCTTGGATAGGCCACTGATATATGAGAGTGGTGCTCTGGGAGGCCACTGGATTTGGGAGAGTGGTCTCAAATAGGCCACTGGGTTGGGTGAGTCTCCTCTAAGTCCTTAGCTAGTGTTGGAGCGGGGTATGAGGTCGAGGGTTATTCCCTTAACCAAGTACTCGGGAAGGTGCGTGGATCCTTGCGGATAGTCGGTGGGCGAACTCCACAATTGACTTGGTTAATGCATGCCAAGGTCGTGGTAAGCCTGTACCCAACTGTGTTATACCTGACGATGGATCTGGACTTCCAAGTGTGTAAGTGACATCATCCGAGTAAACCCGAGTGAGGATTATATATCCTGTTTAGCTGTGACCGAGCGGGCGCATTGGGCGTGAAAACGGTTGGGGTGGTTTCGGTAGAATGTAATGTCACTTATACAACTCTATTATTATGGAGATCTCCTAGGTGTATGCGTGACGACGCATTAGATGATTGATATGCATTGATATCTGTCATGAGATGCATTTATTGCATGATTATTAATATGATGAAGTGTGGTGTTTGACTTCATGTTTGATGAATGAATGATTGATTGAGATGAAAGAGTCCTTAGGGACAGGATTTGGGATGCATGTGTAATATAGATTTTATTCTGTACTTGTACTATTGATTTTTGAATTCTAGCTTACCCTTTTGTTTCCATGTGGTGGAACTGCGATGATCATACTTGGTATGGGAGCAGGTCAGGGATAGCTTGGAATAGAGGTGATCGTTGTGAGACGGGGATCTGAGTCTCGTGTTTTGAGTTACCATTTTGGGTAACATTTTTTTTGTATATGCTTGATCGGCACTAAGGAATATTTTGGGATGACTGTACATATATGGTGCTATATTTTATATACAGAAACTTAATTATTTTGATCTTTATATTTATGCCTGTATGTATGTGTTATCCAGTTTAATATTCTGTTAGTTAACTAGTTGTAATGCGACTCCACTAAGTATAAAGATCGTGGCGGGTCGTTACACTTTCTAGTTTAAAAAAAGAAAACTACATTAATAGAGAATAAAAATAAAAAAATACTACTGTAATCTTTATGATTACAAGATTTATAAACATTTATTTTTTCCTCTTTTGTTAAATAGTTAAATAATCATCTTATTTTCTATTTTGTTTGTCTTTTACTTTCTTTTCTTTGTCTGTCTTTTACAATATCCGTTTATATATATATTTATATATATTATTTATTTCTCCATTATCCATATGTGTCCAATTTATTTACAATTTCCTCAGAAAATTCCTCTTCCATAAATGAATAAATATTTACAATTTTCTCAGAAAATTCCTCTTCTATAAATGAATATCACGTGTATCTTTCTGATAGAATGAATGCAGTTTCAATAATTAGGAATGGTATGAATACAAGTAGTTATCTTTTATATCTATTTATATTTATACGAATAATATCCCTTAAGTAAATATTTATAAATTTATGATATTTGTGAGTATTTTTATATTTATTAAAAATAAAATAAAGATAACATGAAACTAAAAAAATATTTTTGAAACATATATTAATTTATATGTACTTAAATTTTTTTTTTCTACGCGATAAAAACATATTTTTCCATGCTTTAAAGAAAAGAAACTGTTCTGGTATGCTTAAAAGTCTCACATTACTTAGAAATTGAGATTAAAAATAATTTATAAACATTCTTCTTTTTTAACCTATCGAGACGTCTCTTAAAAGATAAAATCGTGATAACTCAACATTTATCAAAAATAGACAATACCTCAAATGCAGTGATGTCTTAAAAATATAAGATATTTTGGCATCTTAAATAAAAATGTTGAAAGAAAAAAACTTAGGAAAAATGAAATAATTAATTAGGAAGGTGCATGAGTATGGTGTGGTGTGCATTGGAAACATCAATGTCTGTGGCAGGTTACTTCTTATTTGTACGTTATGTTCGCACCATTGCTTTGGATTGGACACGTTTTACTACTTCTCTTTTTTGCTGACGTGGCCCTACCTGCTTAGTGGGGCCCACTACACGTGGCACACTTCTCACCACATTGTATACGGCATGGTACTTTCGTCATATTTATTATCTATTTATTAAATCTCATGCCTCCAACCAATGTCTTTTTTGAAAAAATGAAAAGAAAAAAAAAACAATGTAAAAAGAAAATAGCAAGAGAAAGAGTAAATTTTTTAAATGGTTTGATTTGATATAAATATAGATGAAAATAATGAGAAAGAAAACAGTTTTTGTTAAATAAATAATATTCCAAACATTATGAGTTAAATATTTTTTTTCCTTCAAATTGAGAATGAATTATTTTAGTCTTAAATTAATGTATAAAAAAAAAATCATGCATCAATTTTAAAACTTAAATTCATATACATTAAATTTAAATATGTTAGTAAATCTGTCACGTTAAACCTACTTGTTAGTGTCATTATTACCGAAAAATTACGCAAATTTAATTGATGTTTCATAACCAATTCAATATGTCTATGTTAGTAATAGTAATGCTCTTGGTGATTTTAATTAAGTAACTAAAATAAGTTTTTCTTTCTTAAAATTATAAAGATTAAAAAAATTATTTAAAAATTAAAAATATCTTACATTTGAACGACTTAGAAATATACTTATACTAAAAAGATAATTATGCATCCTTGTAAAAGACATTGAAATTATATATCATTATAACAACAATTCAGAAAGATATAATCTTTAAACATCTTTTGTTTATGTTGAAAAAATCTTCTTAATACTTCATATTTTGTTTTTATTGCTGTGGGAATAACAACAGTATGTAGAACAAAACAACCAAACAAAACAAAGAATGAGAAATACTAAGACGGCAAAATGTCTTGTCTAGCCAATGAGAAAATGGGTCAGGAGCTTCTTCATTGCATACTTTAAAGATCGAATAATTGATGATATATATACTTTAGCTTATTATTATTATTTTTTGTATACTAATAACATCATATATATACATGTATATTTACTATATATATATATATATGATAAGGATAAAGATTAGTGATTGGGGTATGAAGGTGGGGAAGATGGGCTCATGGCATGTGTCCTGCCATGTTTGGGATTTCTCAACTCTTCAAAGCTGCCAACTGCCAAGTTGCCCTCAATTTTAGGAGAGGACCACATGTCAACACCATTACTTCCTCCTATGCTCAATTCCTTTATATATACATATTACACTCAAATATTCAATGATTATCTTTATTTTCTTGTATTTTTTTCATTAAACATGGCTTTATATAAATATTTATAGAAAAATAATATGTACCCACCATCACTTGATTATTACAAATCACTTCTTATGATAAATTTATTGTTTTTTTTATAATTATCTTAAAATTATGTTAATAATAATTTTTGATTAATTAACAATATAAAATTTCACTGAAAGTAATATATAAAGAAAAATACTAACAAAACTCTTTAATAGTCTTTTTAAATATATTTTTTATCAGTTAAAATTTATTAAAAATTATATGATTTTGTAAGTTCTACATTTTATTAATAAATTTCTTGTAATTTTACATAATTTTTTTAATGAATTTTATTAAAATCAGAAACACAGCACAATTTAATATTTATAACTTATTTGGGGCACACTAACAAAATATATATAATTTATTATTTATCTCAATGATCATGAATGCATAGCTTACTTAACTTGGTAAAGGAAAGAGGCTGGGGTTGTATTGTTGTCATAAAGGACTGTGAAGTGGGGCCACGCCAGAGAATTTCATTACTATCTTTTTAAACTTCTTTCATGTAAGAAGCTTATAGATTTATTAAAAGAATAAAGAAACAAAGTCTAGCCAATTTCATCACCAAATACAAAAAAAAAAAAAAAACTTACTTTATAAAAATTCTTCAGAAAATTAAAGAGAAACGATTTAAAAAGTAAAATATTTATTAACTGAAGAATGAAAAATAACTTTATAAAAGCATGATCTGATGGAAAAACAGCTTTGCCACAAATTCAACGGAAAAGTTAAAGCAAAAAAAATGTTAGCTAGGTGATATTAACGTCATGCTTTTTAAAATAATTTTCTTTCAAAAGTCTACACAAAAAGTAAATTATATTTTTAATATTTATTATATGTATCTTTTATAAAAAAAATCTTACATATAAGATAATCCCATTATCAGTAATATCTTACCTTAGAAGTAATTCTATTCCAATCAGATATGATTATTACAATATTTTTCAATAAAAACAATTCTACTTAATCAATAGAGCTAAGTTCAAAAAATTTAATAAAGGTGTCGGATGAGAGTCATATCGAAGAAAAAAATTTAATTGAAAAAATTCAAAGAGGTAACTAACTAGCTAAATTTTTCACAAAAACTAATAAATATTTTTATCTAATAATAAAAATTAACATATTAAATTATACTTTTAATTATTCTATAATATCAAATTTATAATTTTAGTCCCTCTATCAAATTTGAAATTTTAATTTTTTAATTTTATAAAACTCATAATTTTAATTATCTCAATAAATATTCATTTATCGATTATTAAAATTATAACGTTAATTATTATTTAGCTTAATATTAAGTAGGAAATATAATAATTAGTATTTATTTATATTTAGATTAAATTTTATTTTTAATTCTTATTTTTATCTCACAAGTGATAAAATAAAATAGAAAAAAAGATAAAAATAAGAACTAAAAATGTTATTTAACTTAAATATTAATTATTATGTTATCTATACAATATTAGATCACAATTTATGCGAAGAAAAAAAGTTATGAATTTTATTAAAATGAAAGATTAAAATTACGAATTTAAAGATAAAAAAATTAAAATTAATTGTGAATTTAATATTATAATGGAATCAAAAGTGTAATTTATCTAAATTAATAAAAAATAATTATACTTGAACAAGATATAATTATTGTGAGAGGAACAAAACCAATTGATTATCTAAGCAGTTTAAAGTGTCAAAGTCATGAAATCTAGCAAGAAAATAACAAAATTCTTAGAGAGAAGCTAAATGAATATTATGGTATATATGTAGGAGTAGGAAGGAACAAACCCTAGCTACACATTAATGCAAGAAGATGCAAAGGCACATGCCCAACACAACATTTGTGAAGTTTGTGCATGCTCACATGCTCATACTTGTCACCGTAACATTTGGAACTTTCTATTCATATCCAAACGTTATCACCTTGCATGTCCATTTCAAGGTTTTTTTATGGGTGCCATCGATTTGACTACTTTTCTTGTTTCTTACGGTTGGTATCAACATGCGTCTACCTCCAAACAAATCTATTTCTCTTCTGCTTTTAACGTAAACCCCAACAAGAAAAGAAGAAGAAGAAATTAAAATAATTCACACCCAACAACTTATCATCGACTAATTCAACATGTTAGTTTAATTAACTGTGACGTTTTGATAAATATGACAAATTTTCGTCACAGGCTACTCTTGAGAAAAGTTCATGTGCCTCAACATGCACAGCACAATCCGTTTACATCCAATAGTATAGAAAAAGGGGAATTCAAAAATTAAATAGTCTTAATTGTATTTTGATATTATAATTTTATTATAATTTTTTTAAAAACTTTTTTCTTAAGAATTTGACTCCCCATGTACTATTAATTTCCACATTTAGTATTTAACATGATGATGTGATAATGCAATATATCATATCATATCATCTCAATATGAATATGTTACGTGGTAATATAATAAAGTGTTATATCAATTTTTTTTATTAGAATTTAATAGATTTGTTGAAAAATTTGTACACTATTAATCGATATGAAAACTCACAATTAGACATTATATTTAAGAAAGTTATTAAATTTACAATACATATATATGATAATCTATACTCAAATAGTTATGTAAAAATATTTTATATAGTAAGTATATAATTTATTTTTATTTTTATTGAATAATAAATGCCAAATCAATAAAAGAACATAAATTCTATAATTAAAATAGTAGAAGACATAAAAAGTAGTGTTAAGTTTGAATTTTAAATACATAATTGTCTTTATTTATAACTTATTTTTTATTAAATAATAAATATCAAATCAATAAACAAACAAAAATATATAATTAATTAAAATAGACTTAAAAAGTAGGTCTAATTCAAATTTTAAATATAGAATTTTATTGTAGAAAAATATTAACAACGTTGTCTTTAACATTTTTAATTATACACAAAATTATTATAAATCACAAATTTTATAAGTGTAAAAAATTTAGCAAAATTTATGATTTTTTTCACAAGTGATACTAAGAGTATTATTAATATTATTTTTTTCATAAATTTAGCAAAATAAACAAGTGATACTAAGAGTATTATTAATATTGTTTTTTTAATTTTAAATATTTGAAGGAAAATTTTATCATGACTAAAACAAAATTATTTTTAGAAGTATCTATAAACATAAGATTAACTAATTTATCCTTTAAAAAAAAAAAAGATTAACTAATTTATTAGTTAAACAAAATTATTTTTTAAAGTATCTAAAAACATAAGTTTAACTAATTTATTTTTTACACCGTATATTGAAACTGATAAGTATTGGAATGAGTTTAATACGATGAGAAAAAAAAAAGCAATAAAAAACATTAACCGAAGTGAAGTGTTGTGATGCATGGAAAAGGGAGACGCATCTTGTAGCTAGCTAGGACAAGGGAGGGAGTATCTATCTGTATCAGGCTTTGTTGTTGTCAATATAACAACACGTGTAACAAACCAACAAATAAAAACGTCAAAAGTGTTTTGTGGATTGCACCAACTTTCCCATCTCTTCTTCACTTCATGCAAACAGATCAAAGAAAGGGTATACTATTGTACTACTACTGCTACTATTGCTATTACTAGCTATATTATTTAGTATTCACCCCTTTTTCTGTTTTTTTTATTATTATTTTATTTTTATCTTTGTTTTTCAATGAATGAATGCAAGGTGAAGAAGTTAAGTGAAGTGAAGTGAAGGCAGTAATATTATTAGCAGAGTGTGCTAATAGTAATGACCAACTCGGTAGTCGGTTCTATCAATGTTTCTGTCTCTCTCATTTGTTTGCTTTTAGAAGCGGCAAAGTTAACTGCTACTCATACCAAGCTCTTACTTTTTGATCCTCTTTCTCTCTCTTTGTATCTCTCTCTACAATTCGGTTGAACCCGCAAGGAAGAGACATCTGCAGCTTCCGCTGAGAGCAAAGAATTCCCAAAAGTTCTCTACTTCAGGGGTTTTACGAGTTTCAACCTTTCTTTCTAGCTCATTTTTGGGTGCAATTGAGGCTTTGTGTCCTTGTTTAAGTGGGAATTTGAAGGGATCAAAGCTTATTTGCAAATCAAGTTGTGTTTTTTTTTTTTTTTTTTTGACTTGCCATGTTGGGTTGTTCTTTTCATATTAATTGAGTGTGGCCATTTTTAGGTGGAGGGGTTGGCCTAATTTTTTTAAATTTTTTTTTATTGTTGAAGAAAATTTCTGGCCTTGTATTTTGGTGCTACAGAGTAGGTGAGGGTCAAAAATCTGTGCTTGAGGGGGTTATGAATGATGGGTGCTTCTGTGATCCCTTGGAGAATTAGAGGATTTTGTGTGTGAAGGGAAGGAAGACACCCCATTTGGAAAATGGCTGAAGGGAGGAAGAGGAGGATACATTTTAGCAAATTGTACAGTTTTTCTTGTTTGAAATCACCATTCAGAGATGGTCATTCCCAAATTGGGAACAAGGGGTACTCAAGGGTTGTCCACTGCAATGATCTGGATAACCCTGAAGCGGTTCAGTTGAATTATGGAGGCAACTATGTTTCAACAACCAAGTACACAGCTTTTAATTTTATCCCCAAGTCTTTGTTTGAACAGTTCAGGAGGGTTGCAAATATCTACTTTCTTGTTGTTGCTTGTGTTTCATTTAGTCCATTGGCGCCTTTTACAGCTCTAAGTATTGTTGCTCCCTTGCTGGTTGTGATTGGAGCTACTATGGCCAAGGAAGCTGTGGAAGATTGGAGGAGAAGAAAGCAGGTATTGTTCACTGATTTTTTTTAGATGCTGTTTTTTCTTTCAAATTTTGAATATGTTATACATTGAATAATCGCCCCACCAAAGTACCAATTACCCCTTCCCCCCTGGTAGTGCTTTCTGTAAAGGTCTTAAGTAAAAGTCCTATAAAATTGGATGATGCTCAATTGGCATTATGCTGTTATAACTTATGAGTAAGCTTGTATTAGTTTTGGGTTTTAATTTAGAAATTAGAAACGTTGTGAATGAAACAAAAATGAGAGTAGTTTCCCCATTAGGTAGTTACTACTGTTGATGATCAAGGAGTAGGTTCACAGGCTTGATTATCTTTCAATGCTCTAATATTAGAAAATTATTTAAGGTCTTGTTGACATATCATTATATTGGAATGCTCTTTTGTTTCTGGAAAGAGGAATAGGTATTGCAAAAGTTTCTTTTCTCTCCGAACAGATTTAATATAATATAATTCATGTGCATTTCAATTTGTGTCAGAGATTGTTAATCTTCCTTACTTCTGGAAAAGATGATTTTAGGATATGATACTGTTCCATATTACTCTGTCATATAATTAAGCGCTGCTCTACGCCCATGTAACTTGTTTGCCTTATTTCTGCGTAGTTTTTTTTTTTTTTTTTTTTTTTTTTTTTTTTTTTTTTTTAACTGTTTAGCTTTCAATGCGTTCTGTTAAGAATCACCTTTTTGGATTGATTTCATTTAAACTTTAGTGTGTGCCGGAAAGTTTTCTATCTTGTTTGATATATCCCACATATTGTACTAGATTACAAGTTTTCCTTCTCTACCAAAAAAAAAAAAGATTACAAGTTTTCCTGCCTAATTTCATTTATTTCTTCAGGATATAGAGGCAAACAACAGAAAGGTTCAGGTATATGGTAGAAATTATACATTTGTGGAGACTAGATGGAAGAAACTCCGTGTTGGTGATATCATTAAAGTGTATAAAGATGAATATTTTCCTGCTGATCTTCTTCTGCTTTCATCAAGCTATGATGATGGGGTTTGTTATGTTGAGACTATGAATCTTGATGGAGAAACTAATCTAAAACTAAAGCATGCCTTGGAGGTGACAATACATCTTCGTGATGAAAAATCTCTCCAAAAGTTTAGTGCTGTGGTTAAATGTGAGGATCCTAATGAAAATCTGTACTCATTTATTGGAACTTTACATTATGATGGTAAAGAATATCCTCTTTCTTTGCAGCAGATCCTGTTAAGAGATTCTAAGCTGAAAAACACTGATTATATCTATGGTGTTGTGATCTTTACTGGCCATGATACAAAAGTTATGCAGAATTCCACTGATCCTCCATCCAAGAGAAGCAAAATTGAGAGAAAAATGGATAAGATAATCTACATCCTCTTCAGTACTTTGATTTTGATATCCTTTATTGGTTCTGTCTTTTTTGGTGTTGAGACCAAAAGGGATATTGGTGCTGGCAGGTATAGAAGATGGTATCTTCGTCCAAACAATACAACGGTGTTTTATGATCCTAGAAGGGCAACACTTGCTGCCATTCTTCATTTTCTGACTGCCCTTATGTTGTATGGATATCTAATTCCGATATCACTTTATGTGTCCATAGAAATTGTGAAAGTTCTGCAGAGCATTTTCATCAACCATGACCAGGAAATGTATTATGAAGAAACAGATAGGCCAGCTCGTGCACGCACATCTAATTTGAATGAGGAACTTGGTCAGGTTGATACAATATTGTGTGACAAAACTGGTACATTGACATGTAACTCCATGGAGTTTGTCAAATGTTCAATAGGGGGCATTCCATATGGTCGTGGTATGACGGAAGTGGAGAAGGCACTTGCTAGGAGAGGAAAAGATAGGGAATCTGAAGTTGATGGTGGATCATCTGATTTCTTGGGCCAGAATAATGAGGCAGTGGACTCTTGGCATCCAATTAAGGGCTTTAATTTTAGAGATGAGCGCATAATGAATGGGCAATGGGTTAATGAACCTTATCCAGACTTCGTACAAAAATTCTTTCGAGTTTTAGCTATTTGTCACACAGCTATTCCAGATGTAGATAAAGAGTCAGGAGAAATTTCCTATGAAGCTGAGTCACCAGATGAAGCAGCTTTTGTCATAGCTGCAAGGGAGCTTGGTTTTGAGTTTTTCGCAAGGACACAAACAAGCATATCATTGCATGAATTGAATTATGAAAGTGGAAAAAAGGTTGACAGGTTGGCTAGCTCCTTTTGCCATGTTTTTGTTAGTCATACTTATCCACCCTATTTTCTAATATGCTTCTATAATTTTTTTAAATAGAGTACTGTATCTTCTATTGTCAACGAAGTTTGATCTGGCTTCTCACCAGAACAAAATTATTACAGTAATTCCAAAGTTATGATTTACTCTAGAAAAAAAGTCCAATTACAGCTTAATTGAATTTCTTGAATGATATAAATTATAGTTATGAGGAAATTTTCCTTTTGCACAATAATCTGTAAAGGGAAAGATTTACAGAAAGTGTCGGTTCTTAAATCTGGGTTTAGGATGAAAGATTGAGAAGTAAATTATTTGCTTAAAGCCTTTCATGTTGTGAAGAATATGGACTTAAAAGGATGATAATAAAGATCATAAGAATAAGATTTAATATCTTAAAACAAATAAATGTCAAAAAAGTTACCAAGTATAAGAAAAAAGTCATCTTTAACTCTCAATAAGAGAACATTCAACTTTATTTATTTTTTAATTATTTGGTTCATACACTGCAATTTAGTATATTTCTACCTTGTATTCTTTGTTTTTATTGCTGATTATTTCCGTCAATAGGTTTGAACTTGTTTGATATCTTTGGTCCATACTGAGAGGGTGATTTAAATGTTTTGCAAAGTCTTTATTTATCTATATTATAATTTTGGAAAATTTTCATTCTTTTGAAAGTTTGTGTTTAATTTATTGTTCATTGGGCAATTTTTTTGATGAGTAGAGTATACCAGCTTCTGCATGTCTTAGAGTTCAGCAGTTCCCGCAAAAGAATGTCAGTGATAGTGAAGAATGAGGATAATCATTTGTTGCTCCTTTGCAAGGGTGCCGACAGGTTTGAATTAATGTCCACATGCTTTTTAAATATTGGTGTTGTTAGTAAGTTGCATGTAATGATGTGAAAATTTTGCATTTCCTCCATATATGCAGTGTAATGTTTGAAAGGCTCTCGCAACATGGAAGACAGTTTGAGGCTGAAACCAGAGATCATATCAAACGATATGCTGAGGCTGGTTTAAGAACCCTTGTAATTGCATACCGTGAACTTGATGAAGAAGAATATAAGTTGTGGGACAAGGATTTTTCAAAGATCAAATCATCTGTAACAGAAGAACGAGATGCACTGGTGGATGCAGCTGCTGATAAGATGGAAAAGGATTTGATACTTCTTGGTGCTACTGCAGTTGAAGATAGACTGCAAAAGGGGGTAAGTATAAAATTTTAATTTTTCTACTTTTAGTTATGTATGTTTCATACATGGTGAGCGTGATATAAAATGGATTAAATATGCTGTTATTCCCTATAAATAGGGTAATTAATGTTAGCTTGTAGTCCCTAAAATCTAAATTGTCTTCTTTTAGTCTCATATATGAAAATGTGTCATTTTAGCCCCTATAAACGAGAGATTATAAAGAGAATTTATTTTTGAGAGACTAAATGAACATTGCCTTATTTATAAAGACTAAAAACATATTTAACTCTAATAAAATGGAATTTTCTGACAAAAAAAGAACTCCAGCTTCAGAAATACTGAAATAGACCTCTGAAACTGAGAAAAATGACCCCCAAAAATCAGTTAAACCACTTGTTATGTTCTTTGATTAGGTAATAAATTTTATTCTGTTTACTTGAAAGTACAGGTTCCTGAATGTATTGAAAAGCTTGCCCGGGCAAAAATCAAGTTATGGGTATTGACTGGAGACAAGATGGAAACTGCTGTCAACATAGGGTACATTAACAAGAATTGTTCTGGATTATGTTTCCATGGAATATGAATAAAGTTTAACTTAGTTTTTCCGCCTTTTCTTTTTACAGGTATGCTTGTAGTTTACTTAGACAAGACATGAAACAGATAGTGATCACTTTGGATTCACCAGATATCCTATCCTTGGAAAAACAAGGGGACAAGAACGCTCTAGCAAAGGTACATGACCTTTGAAGTTTTTGGCATTTAATTTTCTTTCACTATTATAGATCATTGATACAACAATTGCTTAGGCCTCTCTTGAAAGCATTAAGATGCAAATTAGAGAAGGAATCTTGCAAATCAAGTCTGCGAAAGAGAGTTCTGATACAAATAAAGGAAGTTCTTCTGGGTTCGGCTTGATAATTGACGGGAAGTCCTTGGATTATTCTCTTAACAAGATTTTGGAAAGGTCCTTCTTTGAGCTGGCAATTAGTTGTGCTTCTGTCATATGTTGCCGATCTTCACCCAAACAAAAAGCTCGAGTAAGTACTTTGGGTGTGTAATTCAAATTTCTGTGTCATATACTAATATAAATTCCTTGTATATAGTCATTGCTTGTGGGTTTGAAAAAATTTAATCACATCAGCTAAAAAATTATGCAGGTTACAAGATTGGTGAAATTGGGGACAGGGAAGACAACATTATCTATCGGTGATGGGGCAAATGATGTTGGCATGCTTCAAGAGGCTGATATTGGAGTTGGTATTAGTGGTGCTGAAGGGATGCAGGTCCATAGCTACATTTGATTATACCTATTTGGGCTATGCTTTTACCTGTCCTTAAAAAAGATTTATATTCTTGAAGCCCATAATAAATGAAGAATTTTAAGAGAATTTTTAATTTAACTAGGGAGGCATTTGGAAGAGCTTGTTGGGTAGTTTCTTTGAATTTAGGAAAATAGCTTATGACTCTTCTAAGCTCTTTTTAGCTTATTCCTATAAGTTTTATGTTCAAATATATGGCATAATCTTTTACGAGATAATAATAACTTATTGAATAAGTACTTAACTAAGCTTTTTATTGGAATTCACCCCTAATCTAACCCAAGTCCACATGTTGTTAACTCTTTTATATTGTTTAATTTATGGTCTTAATATGTGAACATGGACTTGGTAGATTATGTTAAATTATTGAGAAATTGAATTATACATAACCAACCAAGTTGTCAATCCCATATGCATGCAACATAGGTTATTAGTAATAGGGTTTAATGTGTTTTTTGTCCCTAAAGATTTGGTCAAAATTGGTTTTAGTCTTTACATTTAAAAGATGGTATTTTTAGTTATTATAAAGTGGTGGATTTCGTCCCCAACCCTATATTTCATTCTAACCAGATGAGGGATCAAATTTACCTCATTTCATAATATACAGAGGCCAAAACCACCATTTTTAAAATGTAGGTGTGAAAGCCAATTTTGATCAAAATTTGTGAGACTTAAAGTTAAAACACATTTTACCCTTCGAAATATAATTATTTATGTGTAGAACTAAATTGTTAGAAGTGACTATGCTAATCAATCTTTTCCGTTAATTGTTTCTATTTTCTTTTATTCTTTATTTACATAAAACCAAATATATGTACCAGATGTTAAAGCCATTTATTGCTTTCATCAGGCTGATTTTTGTTGGGATAAACACCTATTTATCGAAGTTCACTGTATTCATAGTAAGAGTGTTCAGGGGACAAACCCCATGAACTTGTTTAATGACAACCAAATTGCTATGTAGACTGTACCTAAACTGGGAAAATTGAGCCTTGTGAGAAGAAAGTTAACTGTAAATTGGTAGATTGGTGATGGAAAACCTTAGGAGCAACCAGATTGGCTTTTGCTTCTCCTTCAAGTTCCGCCATAGATCTTTTGTTTCTTGACACTTCTCAAGCTTTTCCAAGGTCTCTAATGGAGGTAGAAATCTCTGGTTTCACCTTAGGAAGTGAAGAACTCTCTTCAAGTGGTGCCACTTCTAGGAAGAAGATAAACTACTTCAACTCTCACCACACTTTTAGGAAGAGGATAAGAGAATTGGAATCAAATTAAAGAGAATTTAGGACTTTTGGGAGAGAGAAATCAGAGATAAAACTCGACAATTCTCATCTAAATGCATCCAAAAGTGAATTTTACAAGTGAAAAACCTATATATAGAGGTGGAGTAGCTTGTAGTGTAAGTTAGACAAAGTAGGGACACTTAGATCTAGATTAGCCAATCATAGAGTGTCAAGTGTCACCTTGTCTTATAGGAGACAAGGAGGAGACACCTAGATCTAGAAGAGCCAATCATAGAGTGCCAAGTGTCACCTTGTCTCCTTGGCTAACCAAGAGACAAGTGTGTTGGAGAAGCTACTAGTAATTCGGCCGAGGATGAGCTAGGCGGCCATGGTGAGTTTCCTTCATCTAATCCAATCCAAAAATCATGGAATTGGTTTAATTAGGTTCACCAAATGATGGTGAGACCTAGCTAAATCAATTCCTTGGATTAAATGGAGTAAAACAAGTCCAATATGTAAAAATTGGCCTAGGCCCACTAAAGGCCCAATTACTAACTTCACCTACACATTTACTATTTGCCACCCCACTACTAAAACTAAAAATAAGAAAATCTATGGCCCTTAGTACAAGGTCAAAAGGAGTAAAAGTCTCCAAACAACATTACCCTAAAATCCTAAGTGTATGACCTACAATGAAAGATAAAAGTGCCTTACAAATACAAAGGCAAAAATACACCTATACAAGTATATACTATATACAAAGTACTATATAAGGTATGTACAATAGAGACTAAGGAACTAATAAGAGAAATCATACTCAATGCTCATATAGAGCATAGGTCTAAGAAGCACCTTCCCTGTAGAAGCCTCCTTTAACCTCCTAAGCATGGACCTTTTTAAAAGTCTAATGGCCTTCAAGTGTGAGTCTCCTATGGATGGCCCTCCATCAACCTTCACCCTTCTTAGTCTTATCTCTTCTAAAGGAAACCTTGGGAAGTAGGTTTCCATCAATTGGGTTTGGTGATTAGTGGAGTGGTGATTAGCACTTCTTATGAACATTGCAACAAGTTAGGTGTGATTGGCATCTATGCATTACCTTGAGGAGGAATAGTGGGAAATATTTAAAACTGACTTGTAAGGTGATATAACTGTCTAAACTTTATAAGGACTACAATGTCTTTATCTTTAGTCAATGTGGGATCTCTCAACCCATGAGAGCCATGGCTGCACAACTCCGATGGGCCACAATTAAGGTGGGTTAGGAGTGACCGCAATCAAGGTGGTTTTCCAACGATTAGTAACCAGGTCTAATGTGTAATTTGTTGGAATTATTAACAATGATATATGTTGATAAAGCTATTCTAATTGGTTATTCTTCCCCATGCCCTCTATCATATATCTGAAATAAAACACAACGGAGGTTAATTAGTTGAAAGGTTAGAAATTTTTAGTCATTTAGTTACAGAGCATTCATTTTATTTTTAAGAGTTACAGCATTTATTTTACATGTTTAATGTATGAAGCTTCTGTACTTTCGTTTTGACATAATTGTCTTACCTGATCATATTGCCATTTATGATATTCCACTGCATTTTCCTGGTACCGTTTCCTGTATGCATGTACATGCCAATGTATGTATGATAAACTACTGATGAATTAAGTTTGAATGACTGTGTCCCAGTTTCTGATTTGTTTTTTGGAAAAAAAAATGTTGTCTACAGGCTGTTATGGCAAGTGATTTTGCAATAGCTCAATTCCGGTTTCTGGAGCGTTTGTTGTTGGTACATGGCCATTGGTGTTATCGGCGTATATCCATGATGGTAAAACCAGGCATCCATCTGTTGCTCAAAGTCTTAATACAAAATATTTAAGTGTTCACCTACTCAATACTTTCATTGTCCTATTTTAGGTCCTTCAATATTCTGAAATGAAGACTACAAATGTTTATATATTTTTCCTTTTCTCATATTTTTTAACCCTTCATGAGTTGACTGGTTACTTCTGCTGAAAACAATCTTATAATTTTCTGTTTGCATTTAAGTGTACTACATGTTTTTGAGAATGTATTATAAATTTTATCAGGCCTTTTCAGATAAAAATCTAGGCAACTTCATCCAAAAAATTTTCTTCATTGATAACTTTTACTTTTTATTTTTTATGCAGATATGCTATTTTTTCTATAAAAACATTGCATTTGGATTTACCCTATTTTGGTTTGAGGCATATGCTTCTTTCTCTGGTCAAGCTGCTTACAATGATTGGTACATGTCATTTTACAATGTCTTCTTCACTTCACTTCCCGTAATCGCTCTAGGTGTTTTTGATCAGGATGTTTCTGCCAAACTTTGCCTAAAGGTACTAAATTGTCATTTTTTTATTTATAAATTTCTTCTGTATGTATTAAAGAATATTTAAGAACCAGAGGGTAGATATATACAATTCTTCTTCTTAGAATACAAGAACTGTATACGTTGAATTTTTCTATATAGGACCTTTATGTTACCAGTTTATCTTGTGACATTTGATTATGTTACATTTCAACCATGAACACTTTTTTCATAATTATATTAAGATCAACACCTTAAAGTTTATGTTTATTGCCTCTATTGTAAAAGTCGTGGTTCTGTCTCCAGAGCCAGTGGAAAACGGAGTGTGTTTTCAATGAGGTTCCTCCATTCACTCCAAACATGCTACATTGCCACCACTGATTTCAGATGCTTTTTAATATTTTTGAAAGATTTGTTTCTCATAATTCCATGTGCCTAAATATATTTTCTTTGATTGTAGAGTGCTTTGTAAACCATTATCAACTTAATTTGGATATAAAATTTACCTAAGTACTCTGTATACCTTGAATTATCTCTTATCCAAGTGTTTTAATTTCCATGACTTTACTGTTTACCAAAACTATCTCTCCCCCTTCCTTTTTATATATATTTTCTCATTTTTGTGGAAGAAAACTATTTGCAACCATTTTACCTTCTTTAAGTTAACTTTAATAGCCAGCCTTCCCCTTTTCCTACATCTTCACTATCGTCATCGTGGCAGAGCTTCGCAAACTCTGTGTGTGTCTGCATGCACAAGAGACATATGCTTTATCATCAAATACACCATACACCAGACACTAGACATACCAAAATGATAGCTGATCCTATGTAGCTGCAGAAGCAGAATGTCATTAAATCAAATATGATTAAATTATAATTAATCTGAAATGTTTTTGATCTCTAACATCTTTCAATCTAAACATGCTACTCTACAAAATTCTTATGCTAATGTATCTATGACACGTCTTCTGATTTCTTTTGTGGTTCTTGATTTTAAATTAATGATGAGTTGAAAGCCATGATCCTATGCTAATCATACTTTTCTCTTTTACAGTATCCCTTTCTATATCTAGAGGGAGTAGAGGACATCCTTTTCAGCTGGCCCCGGATTCTTGGCTGGATGTTGAACGGAGTCCTTAGTTCTTTAGTGATCTTCTTCTTGACAACTAATTCTGTCTTGAATCAAGCCTTCAGAGTAGATGGTAAGGTGGTAGATTTTGAAATACTGGGGGTCACAATGTACACATGTGTGGTGTGGACTGTGAATTGCCAAATGGCACTTTCTATCAACTACTTCACTTGGATACAGCATTTTTTTATATGGGGCAGCATTGCCTTCTGGTATGTATTTGTGTTAATTTATGGTTACCTCTCTCCAGCCATATCCACAACAGCTTACAGGGTTTTTGTGGAAGCATGTGCTCCAAGTGGTCTATATTGGCTGGTTACTCTTTTGGTTGTTGTGTGTGTGCTTCTACCCTATTTCTCATATAGGTCATTTCAAAGTCGGTTTCTGCCAATGTACCATGATATTATACAGAGAAATCAAGTAGAAGGGATTGAAATTGGCCTATCTGATGATGAGTTACCTAAACAAGTCCAAGGCAAATTACTACATCTGAGAGAGAGATTGAAGCAAAGGGAGTTGTGAAATGTAAAATTCTTCTAAATATACGTTCTTAGAATGGGTTGAAATTGTATTTGGTTTCTTGCTAAGTTGGGAAGTGGCATTGAGTAGTGAGCATTGCAAATAGCTTTTGCTTTTTATTTTTTTTATTTTTACTTTTCCTCCGTCGGTTTCCCTTTGTTTATACGATAGCAAAGGCAGGATTTGTGTAGCTGTCAGCTGATGTAGATTAGCCATGTAAAGCTTGTGTAATTGTTGTACCAAAAATGGCCCTTGTATTTGTTAATGGAAAAAGCAATAGATATCTTACAATATATTTTAGGTAAATGATATTTATTATCTGATGGAAGTTCTATAAACAACATTTAAAACAAGATACAATTTTCTCTTTGTGCGTAAGGGTCATGATATTAAAGTCATCTGAAAAACTGTAATCATTGTCATTTGGTGAAGAACAAGATACTTGATATTGATTATACATTAAAAATACAAACGGATTAAACATACTAAATTGGCTTAAATCCTTCATTACAGTCAATTAAGTGAATAAAGGAAGGATATTAATACATCAAATAAATTTGCATCGTATATCTTAATTGATTAAGAAATTTTTTTTTATAGAAATATTATCATATCAGATAATTTGCTCATTAATAATTTTGGTTTAAGAATTGTTATATTGGAAATTTGGGAAATATACCAATTAAGATGTCACAAGTGATTTATTTATTTATTCTGTTATAGTTTTGTTTGAAAATTTTCATGACAAGTATATAATATAAGAAATAAGACCCCTTCTTTTTATATTGTTTCTTAAATATAAAAGCAAAACCATTCATAATATGAGTAAATACGTGACACTGACACATACCCACAATTTAATTATTGTCAGACTCAGACATTCATTCATGAATACAGCTATTGGTTGACTGACAAACAAGCCTCTTTCTATCGTCAGAAAGACTCAACAGTTATTGATTGACTGACCATCAAAGAAAAAGATGTTCACTCTACAGTTATTCAAGTAAAGTGATCCTTGCAAAATAGCTTACCATTCATTTCATCTGTTCAGTAACCCTGCACTTCACAGAGACATTGGCATAAACCACACTTCAAATTATTCATTTCCATTGACCTACTCCCTTTCTTACTATTAGTTGGCAGTGCTCATCTTTCTGCTTTCCTTCAGGTTTCATTTGAAAGGCTGGCTTCTCCTCAAGTTTTGGATTTCTTTCGCCAAAGAAAACATGATGAGATGATGATGAGCAAGCTGAAGGTGAAGCTTCGGTCCATCAATGTTGTGGTTGATGATGCAGAACTAAAGCAGATTGAAAATCAACTTGTGAGAGATTGGCTTTTTGAGGTCAAAGATGCTGTGCATGATGCAGAGGATCTCTTGGACGAAATAAACTATGAACTCTCCAAATGCCATATGGAAGCTGAATCTGAACCTCAAACCATTATTCTTAAGGTACCAAAGTTCTTCAATGATACTTTTACTAAAAACAACCCGTCATTTCTCTATGGGATCAAATGACCTTTCATCCTTTGATTGGTTTGAAGGTTCATATGATGTTGCTAAAAGGTTTCATACATTTATTCCAACACAAGGTATAAGGGATTTTTTCTTTGATCGGCGACGCATGATTTCAATACATGACTTGTTCTCCAAGTTTAAATCTTTACGCGTCTTATCTTTGTCCCATTTTGTTAACCTTGAGGACGTGCCTGACTTTTTACGCGAACTTAAACATCTTCGTTTGTTAGACCTTTCAAGTACTGCCATAAAAAGACTATCTTATTCAACATGTTCCCTCTATAACTTGCAAATACTGAAGCTGAACTTTTGTGTGAATTTGGAGGAGTTGCCCTTACATTTACATTAACTCAACAATTTGCGTCACCTTGAATTTGTAAATAGAGGAAGATGCCAATGCATTTGGGAAGACTAAAAACTCTTCAAGTATTGAGTTCGTTTTATGTTGGCAAAAGTTGCGAGTTCAATATTAATCAACTAAAAGGACTCAATCTTCATGGAGGGCTATCAATTGGGGAGCTGCAGAATATTGTGAATCCGGCAGATGCATTTGCTGCGAGTCTTAAAAATAAAACACACCTTGTGCAGCTAAAGTTAGAATGGAATTTGAATCAGATCCCTGATGATACAAGGAAAGAGAAGGAGGTACTTGAGAATCTACAACCTTCCAAACACTTGAAGGATTTGTCAATCAATAACTATGGTGGTACACAATTTCCAAGTTGGTTATCGGATGTGAATGTGGTGTCCTTACGTTTGGAGGACCGTAAATATTGTGTTGTTTTGCCTCCCTTTGGACTTTTGCCATTTCTGAAGGAGCTGATGATTAAAGGGCTTGATGGGATAGTGAGTATTGGTGCTGAATTTTATGGGACTAGCTCTTCTTCATTTACATCCTTGGAAAGATTAGAATTATGCAATATGAAGGAATGGGAAGAATGGGAATGTAAAGCTGCTTTTCCACGTCTTCAATATCTTTCTTTAGATGAATACTCAAGCTGAAAGGGATGTCAGAGCATCTTCTTCATTCAAAGAAACTACTTATTAGTAACTGTGAAAAACTCAGCATTAGCGGACACAACATGGAAGCAACGTCACTCGAAAAGATTGAGCACACCGTATCTAATACTTCTCTTGAAGACTTGGGCATTTATGATTGCCCGAATATGAATATTCCCATGAGATGTTGCTACAATTTCCTTTTAACATTGCAGATTGATAGTGGTTGTGACTCTTTAATAATCTTCCCTCTAGATATCTTCCCTAAACTTTGTTCGCTTCAACTCAGTGAGTGTTGTAATCTACAAATGATTTCACAGAAGAATGCTCATAATCATCTCCACGATCTGGAAATTTCACAGTCCGCTCGATTTGAATCATTTCCCAATGAAGGATTATTTGCACCCAGTCTAGTGATGCTTATCATTGAGGGATTGGAGAATTTGAAATTATTGCCTAAACACATGCATATCCTCCTTCCATCTCTTAATGAGCTAGAGATAGAGGATTGTCCAGAAGTGGAGATGTTACGAGATGGAGGTTTTCCATCAAATATGAAAAGAATGGGTCTCTCAAATTGCTCCAAACTTATCACCTCATTGAAAGGGGCCTTGGGAGCCAACACCAACTATCTTAAATTCTTGACAATTCAACAAGTGGATGTGGAGTCTTTTCCTGATGAAGGTTTTTTGCCACTCTTTCTTACTTCTCTACAAATGAGGCATTTCCCAAATCTTAGAAGATTGGATTACAAGGGTCTCAGCCACCTCTCCCCTCTTGAGGAGTTGGTGCTTGGAAATTGCTCCAACCTTCAATGCTTGCCGGAGGAGGGTCTGCCTAAATCCATTTCAAGTCTTCAAATTTTGGGTTGTCCATTGCTCGAAAAGCGTTGCCAGAAATCAGAAGGCGAAGATTGGAGAAAGATTGCTCACATTCAAAACTTGTATATTCTCCAATAGGATGAACCCACAAGTTCCAAATTACACATGTACCATTTCTCATATGTCTACCTTTTCATTCATCAGGTGCTAATTCTCTACATTATCTTTGCAGCTTTTGAAATACAATCTTGTTTGTTGCAAATAGCTCAGTTTCTTGTTAGCATTTTCCGAATAACAGCAGCACAAGTTAGCCCTAAATTGATGAATATCTGTTAAAGAAGGTGAGCTCAGTTTCTTGTTAGCATTTTCCGAATGACAGCAGCACAAGTTAGGCCTAAATTGCACAAGTTAGCCCTAAATTGATGAATATCTGTTAAAGAAGGTGAGCTCAGTTTCTTGTTAGCATTTTCCGAATAACAGCAGCACAAGTTAGGCCTAAATTGATGAATATCTGTTAAAGAAGGGATGGCTCACTTTCTTCTTCTTCTTCTACAAGGGTCATGAAATTAAAGTCAACTAAAAGATTCTATTCATTGTCTTTTGGTGAAGAACAAAACACTTCTTACGTTCCTCTTTGTGTGTGTACAAGGGTCATGAAATTAAAGTCAACTAAAAGATTCTATTCATTGTCTTTTTGGTGAAGAACAAAATACTTGATCTTGATTAAGCATTCTTCTTCTTCTTCTTCTTCTTCTTCTTCTTGTGTAGCAGTCAGCTGATGTAGATTAACTATAGGTAAAGCTTGTGTAATTGTTGCACCAAAAATGGCCCTTGTATTTGGTAATGGAAAAAGCAACAGATATATTTTACACATATGATATTTATTTTCTGATTGAAGTTCCATAAACAACATTTAAAACAACATATACGTTCCTCTTTGTGTGTGTACAAGGGTCATGAAATTAAAGTCAACTAAAAGATTCTATTCATTGTCTTTTGGTGAAGAACAAAATACTTGATCTTGATTAAGCATTACAAATACTATCTGATTAAACATACTAAGCTGGCTGAAATATTTCATTATAGTCAATTAAGCGAATCAAGGAAGGATGCTAATAAATGCATATATTATATTTGATTCTCCAGTACCATGCTAATCAGGTAGTCTTTTTTATTTTTAAATATTATCAAATCAGATGACATGCTCATAAATAAATTTGGTTTAAGAATTCTTATATTGGAAATTTGGGAAATATACCAATTAAGATGTCACAATTGATTTATTTATTCAGTCTGTTGTAGCATTGTTTGAAAATATGCATGACAAGTATTTAAAAAGTAAGATCCCTTCTTTTTATATTGTTTCCTAAATAAATAAAAATATTCATAACATGATTAAGTTGGGAATTTCACACATTCATGCATTCATCTAATTAAAACTGTTGGATGAAGATCATAGGATTCATATTTTATCTTTAGAAATCAAACTTAAATATATATCCTAAAATTTAAATTATTTGATCTTAATCTTACTCACGATTCAAGACAACATAAATTTTGATTTATTGATGGAAAACAACTATGAATACAGTTATTGGTTGATTAGGTATCGAAGTAAAAGATGCTCACTAACCCTTGAGTAAACCAATTGTTCTAAAATAGCTTACTACTGTTTTCATCAGTATAGTAACCCTTAAACTCAGTCATTCATTGGCATAAGCTACTCTTCAAATTACCCATTTCCATTCATCCAGCTCCTTTCCTTTTCCTACCATGGCAGCCGAATTGGTTGGTGGTGCTCTTCTTTCTGCTTTCCTTCAGATTGCATTTGACAGGCTGGCTTCTCCTCAAGTTTTGGATTTCTTTCGGGGAAGAAAACTTAATGAGATGGTGCTGAGCAAGTTAAAGGTGAAGCTGCGGTCCATCAATGCTGTGGTTGATGATGCAAAACTAAAGCAGATTGAAGATCAAGCTGTGAGAGAATGGCTTTTTGAGGTCAAAGATGTTGTGCATTATGCAGAGGATCTCTTGGATGAAATAGACTACGAACTCATCAAATGCAAAATGGAAGCTGAATCAGAGACTCAAACCTGTACTTGCAAGGTACCCAATTTCTTCAATGCTAGTTTGAGTTCATTTAACAAGAAAATTGACTCAAGGATGAAACAAGTCCTTGGCAAACTAGAATATCTTGCAATCCAAAAGGGTGATCTTGGTTTGAGAGAGGCTACTTATTCTGATGATGGATCAGGTAGTAAAGTGTCACAGAAATTGCCATCGACATCTTTGGTGGTTGAAAGTGTTATTTACGGCAGAAATAATGACAAAGAAATGATTTTTAATTGGCTCACATCTAAAACTGACAATCGTAACCAGCTAACAATACTCTCTATTGTGGGCATGGGTGGGGTAGGAAAGACCACGCTTGCCCAACATGTATACAATGACCCAAGGTTGGAGGAGGCTGATTTTGATATCAAAGCTTGGGTCTGTGTTTCAGATGAGTTTAATGTTTTGACTATAACAAGAGCTATTCTTGAGAAAATCATAAAATCAAAATTTGATGGGGACCTAGAAATGCTTCATGGAAGATTAAAAGAAGAATTGTCAAGGAAGATATTTTTTCTTGTTTTGGATGATGTTTGGAATGAAGACCATGAGAAATGGGAAGCTGTGCAAACTCCTCTTAATTATGGGGCTCCAGGAAGTTCAATTCTTCTCACAACACGAAGTGAGAAAGTTGCTTCCATTGTGCGTTCATGCAAAGTGCATCAACTAAAGCAATTGCAAGAAGAACATTGCTGGGAAGTTTTTTCTAAACATGCATTTCAAGATAATCATCCTCTGTTGGATGATGAGTTGAAGGAGATTGCTACAAAGATAGTTGAAAAGTGCAAAGGATTGCCTTTGGCCTTGAAAACAATGGGAAGTCTTTTACGAACAAAGTCATCTATTGCGGAATGGAGAAGTGTATTGATAAGCAAGATATGGGACTTACCAAAAGAAGATTGTAAAATTATCCCTGCTTTATTTTTGAGCTATCACCACCTTCCTTCTCATCTCAAGAGATGTTTTGCTTATTGTGCATTATTCCCCAAAGATTATGAGTTCAGAAAGAAGAACTTAGTTCAGTTGTGGATGGCTCAAAATTTTTTACAATGTCCTCAACAAAGCATGAGTCTAGAAGAAGTTGGTGAACAATACTTTGATGTTCTGTTATCAAGATCTTTCTTTCAACGATCAAGTGAATCGGGATATTTGTCATGCATGACCTTCTAAATGATTTGGAAAAATATGTATGTGGGGACGTTTGTTTTAGGTTGGGAGTTGATAAAGGAGAAAGTATACCAAAAACAACCCGTTATTTTTCAATTGGAATCAATGACCTTTCATCTTTTGAGGTGTTTGAAAGTTCATATGATGCTACTACAAGGTTGCAGTCATTTATTACAATATTACATGGTTGTGAATCCATGATTTGGATTTGGAGACATAAGTTGTTCTCCAAGTTTAAATCCTTACGTGTCTTATCTTTGTCTCACTGTTTTAACCTTAAAAACGTGCCCGACTCTCTAGGAAAACTTACTAATCTCTGTTTGTTAGACCTTTCCTGTACTCCTATAAAAAGGCTACCTAATTCAACTTGTTTGCTCTATAATTTACAAATACTAAAGCTAAACTTTTGTAGGAATTTGGAGGAACTGCCCTTGAATTTGTATAAACTCACCAATTTGTGTCACCTTGAATTTGTATGTTCTATGGTGAGGAAGATGCCAATGCATTTGGAAAGAATGAAGAATCTTCAAGAATTAAGTTTGTTTTATGTTGGGACAAGTAGTGAGTTTAGCATTCAACAGCTAGGGGGACTCAATCTTCATGGAGGGTTATCAATTAGGGAGCTACAAAATATTGTGAATCCCTCAGATGCATTAATCGCAGATTTTATAAATAAAACACACCTTGAGAGGCTAGAGTTATAATGGAATCAGAACCACATCCCTGATGATCCAAGGAAAGAAAAGGAAGTACTTGAGAATCTAGAACCTTCCAAACACTTGAAGAATTTGACAATTTGTAATTATGGCGGTACACAATTTCCAAGTTGGTTATTGAATGTGAATGTGGTGTCTTTATGCATGGTGAACTGTAAATATTGCCTTGTGTTGCCACCCTGTGGAGTTTTGCCATTTCTGAAGGAGTTGAAGATTAAAGGGTTTGATGGGATAGTGAGTATTGGTGCTGAATTTTATGGTAGTAACTCTTCTTCATTTTCATCCTTGGAAAGATTGAAATTCTCTAATATGAAGGAATGGGAAGAATGGGAATGTAAAGCTGCTTTTCCTCGTCTTCAACATCTTTCTATAGATGAATGCCCCATGCTGAAAGGTCTTCCAGTTCAACTTCTTCACGTGAAGAATGTAAAAATTCGTAAGTGTGGAAGGCTCAACATTAGTGGATGCAACACTGTATCTAATACTTCTCTTGAAGTGTTGCGCATTTATTCTTGCCCGAATATGAATATTCACATGAGAGGTTGCTACGATTTCCTTTCAACACTGGTGATCTATTGCTCTGACTGTCTAACAACCTTTCCCCTAGATTTCTTTCCAAAACTATGTTCCGTTCAACTCAACCAGTGTCGTAATCTAAAAATGATTTCCCAAGAACACACTCAAACTCATCTTAAGGATCTGCAAATTTATCTGTGTCCTCTATTTGAATCATTCCCCAATGAAGGATTATCTGCACCCTATCTAGCGAAAATTGTAATTAGTGGATTGGAGAATTTGAAATTATTGCCTAAAGACATGCATATCCTCCTTCCATCTGTTACTGACCTAATGATAAGGGATTGTCCACAAGTGGAGAAGTTATTGGATGGAGGTTTTCCCCCAAATCTAAAATTCATTGATCTCTATGGTTGCTTCAAACTTATGGCCTCATTGAAAGGGACCTTGGCAGCCAACACCTGTCTTCAGTTGTTGTCTGTTGGAAAAATGGAAGTGGAGTCTTTTCCTGATGAAGGTTTTCTGCCACCCTCTCTTACTTCTCTACGGATCTCGAGTTATCCAGATCTTAAAAAGCTAGACTACAAGGGTCTCAGCCACCTCTCCTTTCTTGAGAAATTGGTGTTTAGTTTCTGCCCTAACCTCCTATACTTACCAGAGGAGGGTCTGCCTAAATCCATTTCAACTTTTGAAATCAAGGGTTGTCCATTGCTCAAAATCCGTTGCCAGAAACCAGAAGGCGAAGAATGGGGAAAGATTGCTCACATTAAAAACCTAAAGATTGACTAAGATGAGCCACAAATTCAAAATGAAACATGGACCAATTCTTCATCAGGTGCTAATTCTTCACAATATCTCCACAACTTTTGAAATATAATATCTTGTTTGTTGATAATATTTCAATTTCTTGTTAACATTTACTGAACAGTGACGATACGCGATGCACCTAAATTGATAAATATCTGTTAAAGGAGAGATGGTTTAACAACTTTCTTCATGCATCCTATTTCTTAAATTATAATGTTTTACATGAAGTAATTCCTATTAGGAAAAAACTTAGATACAATTTCTTAGGTGCAGTTAGTACTGTTTTCTAATTAAAGTTGGCATTACCTCGATACTATGCAGGTCTCATTAATATACATTTACCATACTATTGAGTTCCGACTCTGATTAAAGAACAATACGAATCATACCTAAGGAACTGTAACTATTGAAATTGAATTCCAACCAGATGTATTTCTTGTATTTACGACACTAGGAGAAACATGAAAGCAGGGAAGTGCAAAGTTCTGGCATGTGGCATGGCATCCATGTAGAGTACTCTGTTATCAGGAGTTTTGGGGGGTAAATTTGTTTCTTATCCACACTCTTCCTTCTTTCTTCTTAGTTCACACTTACAAAGTTCCTTTGAAAAAAGAATGAACTAAATCTTCATAAATAGACCACTGAAACCAGGAGAAAAATGAGTAAAAAAAATTCATTTATTAACACCTCTAGTTACGTTCTTGATTAGTTAATTCTATTTACATGACAATTCAGTTAATTGAATGTATTGAAAAAGCTTACCCAGGAAAAAATCAAGTTCAACATACGGTACATTAATAAGTCTTGTTCAATATTATGTTACAAGAAAGTTGCATAAAGTTTAAGCTAGATTTCATCCCCCTTTACTTTTTATAGGTACACTTTTTGCTTTACATAGACAAGACATGAAACAGACAGTGACCACTCTTGATTCACCAGATATACTTAACTGTTAAAACGCGGGGACAAGGAGGCTCTAGAGCAAAGGTGCATGACCTTGGAAGTTATTGCCATTTAATTTTGTCTCACCATTATAAATCTTTGATATTGCGATTGCTTAGGCCTCTCTAGAAAGAATTAAGAAACAAATTATTGCTAATCCTATGTGACTGCAGAATGTCATTAAAACAAGGCATATGATTAAACTATAATTTGTTTGATCTGTCACTTTTTTAATCTAAATACGCGGCTCTATAAAATTTCTTAAGCTAATATACATGACATGTCTACTGATTTCTATTGTTGGGTCTTGATTTTAAATTAATGATTTAATTGGAAACAACACCATCTTTTTTACAGTATTCCTTTCCATATCTAAAGAGAGTAGAGCAGTGGAGCTTGCCTCGGATTCTTAGGATGGTAATCTTTTGATTGCTATGTGTGTGCTTCTACCTTATTTCTCCAATATTTATTTGATAATTTTATCTCACTTCTCTCTATGTTTTCCAAAAACTAATCACCGGATCTTCCCCCATTTTGCTTGATCGTTAAATTTGTTTAATTTCAACTTACAGTGATCAATTTATGAACTTAGCTGGGAGATGACTAGAAGTAGATGATGACGATATTGATGAAGAGGGCGTAGCATAAGCAGACCCGTAACAGAGTTATTTTCCCCCATTATTATGAAAGTTATCTATTTGTACTTTCCTTTTTTCTCCTCACATTTCTCTCTCTCTCTCTCTTTTCTTTCAAAAGATTCCCCCTTCTCACATTTGCTACCAAGACTATGAATCTTGATGGAGAAACTAATCTAAAACTAAGCATGCCTCGAAGGTGACAACTCATGATACTCATCTTCATAATGATAAATATCTCCAAAACTTTAGGATTGTGGTTACATGTGATGATCCTAATGAAAATCTTATTAAAGTTATGGGTTTATTTTTTTGGTCATTGTTTGATGGGAATATATTTATTAAGAGGAGGGAGCATCATATATAGTTTATTTATCGATTATTTTATACACATTTCTATAATTATAAAATACTTTGAACCTAAATTCTCGTAGTTTTACTTTTAGTCATTATCTAAAAGGTCATTAATCAATGAAATATATGTGCTTTGCGAACAAACCTTCCATTACCAAAGACACTGTTATTATTGTTAGGGTTAATATTTTGTATTTACTTGTTTGAGAAGGGATATATTTATCAAGAGGAGGGTAATTTTTTTTATTGTTTTTATCGGGTATTTGCACATATATTCCAAAATGGTAAGATATTATTCATTTTGAGTTTTCACTCTCAAAACTATTTTTGGTAATAACCTAATTTTTTTTAACTATTAGAGTACATATATACTTTATAAGTCCTGATTTCTCTTTTATTTTATTGATGTGACCTTTATATTCCAACAAATTTTGCTTTTATTGGTTCTGTCGTTTTTGGTGGAGACTAAAAAGGATATTAGTGCCAATAGGATTTGTGTTGCAATCAGCTGATGTAGATTAGCTAGGTAAAGCTTGTGTAATTATTGCACCAAAAATGGCCCTTGTATATGTTAATGGAAAAGTAATAGATATTACAATTTATTTTAGACATGATATTTATTATCCGATGGAAGTTCCATAAACAACATTTAAAACGACATATACTTTCCTCCTTGTTTGTGTAGATGGGTCATGGAATGAAAGTCAACTAAAAGACTCTATTCATTGTCTTTTGGTGAAGAACAAAATACTTGATCTTGATTAAACATTACAAATACTAATTGGCTAAACATACTAAGATGGCTTAAATACTTCATTATAGTCGATTAAGTGAATAAAGGAAGGATGCTAATACATCAAATAAGTTTGGATGCATATATTATATTTGATAAAGGAAAGCTATTTTTATTTTTAAATATTATCAAATTAGGTAATATGCTCATAAGTAAATTTGGTTTAAGAATTGTTATATTGAAAATCTTCATGACAAGTATTTAAAAATAAGACTCTTAATCATTGTCAGGAGTATAAGTATTGGAAAAATATCATCCAAGAGCTTACACAAGGCTTTTATTACTATAAGAAGTATTGGAAAATATCGTCCAAGAGCTACCCTAATTTTAATCATTGTAGGACATTAATTCATGGAATACAGAAATTATTGGTTGAACACATACAAATACACCAGATTGTCTACAATCAGGCCTTTCACTCATTCATGTATTCAACTAATTAAAACTGCTGAATGAAGATTGTAGGACTCAAATTTTATCTTAATGAATCAAATATGTATCCACAAATTTAAATTATCTGATCTTAATCTAACAGTCACGATCTAAGACAGCATAAATTGAGAATGGGGGAACCATAGCTCATGTTTCATTGATGGGATACAACTGTGAATGTCTGTATTATCAGAAAGACTCTACAGTTATTGGTTGAGTGGCCATTAAAGAAAAAGTAAAGTTATCCTACCTAATGTAGCTTACTACTCATTTCATCACTTTAGTAACCCTGGACTGCACAAATTCATTGGCACAAACTGTTTACTACTCATTCCATTGATATACTACCTTAGTTGTATTATAAGCAAAAAAAAAATAAAATTAACCCATATTTTTTTTGTTAAATATAAATAAATTTCAATTATTTTTGTCTTATTTAATGTTATTCTTCCAAAAAAATATCTCTACTTTAATCATAACTTTTCATTTGTATTATTTCTTGACTTTTATAAAATTGATAATTTAGGAAAAATATTATAGAATTATTCAAATTTAATGTAAATAACTGATTTTCTTAATATACATAAATCAATTATTTTTTACTTATGATAGAGAACAGCAGGAGTACTTCCTCTTCTACCATGACGGAATTAGTTGGTGGTGCTCTTCTTTGCTTTCCTTCGGGTTGCATTTGAGAGGCTGACTTCTCCTCAGGTTTTGGATTTCTTTGTAGAAGAAAACTTGATGAGGAGTTGTTGAGCAAGTTGAACATCAAGCTGCTGTCCATTCACTACTAGAATTTTTCTTATTACATGCTACTTTTCCTGTAAATTTTTTATAAGCATTGTCGTAATAAAAATAAGCATCAAGCAAACTTTGCTGAAAAGCTTAATCAGGAGCAACATCTATTCTATGCTAATCAAGAATCTCCTAGCATAGAAGAAAGTTGGTACTTGGATAGTGGATGCAGCAATCACATGGCCAAGGACCAAAGCATCTTCAAAGACATTGATAACTCCGTTAAAGTCAGAGTCTGACTGGGAAACGACACCATGGTGGAGTCTCAAGGCAAAGGCATTGTCATGGTGGAGACAAAGAAAGGTACGAGACTCATCAAGGACGTGTTACTAGTTCCCAATCTTAAAGAAAATCTTTTAAGCATTGGCCAAATGATGGAAAATGGGTATTCTCTTCACTTTGAAAGAAATATATGCAAAATTTATGATAGTAAAAGGTTAGATATTGGCCAAGTAAAAATGGAAAAGAGAAATAGAAGCTTTCCTTTATGCTTCAACCGTGGCACTAATATTGCCATGAAAGTAGAAGTTGATGACTCATGGCTCTGGCATCGGAGATTTGGCCATTTCAATATTCATGCCTTAAAGCTTCTACATCAGAAAGGTATGATGAGAGATCTACCTAGCCTAAAGGAAAATAATGAAGCGTGCGAAGGATGCCTTCTCGGAAAGCAACACCGATTGTTGTTCTTGACAAGCAAAGCATGGAGAGCCAAGGACTTGTTGGAGCTAATTCATACAGATGTTTGTGGACTGATGAGGACACCATCACACACCAACAACAGGTATTTCATCTTCTTCATTGATGACTTTTCTAGAATGACATGGGTCTATTTTCTGAAGACAAAGTCAGAAGTCTTTGGAATATTTAAGAAATTCAAGGCCCTTGTCGAAAAGAAAAGTGGAAAACAAATAAAAGTACTTAGAAGTGATCGTGGAAAGGAGTATACATCTCGCGAGTTTGACAAATTTTTCGAAGATGAAGACATAGAGCAACAACTTACAGTCGCATATATTCCACGAAAAAATGGTGTGTCAGAGAGAAAAAATCGCACAGTCATGGAGATGGCGAGATCGATGTTGAAGGAGAAAGGACTACCAAATACATTCTGGGCTGAAGCAGTCTACACAACAGTCTACCTACTCAATAGATGTCCTACTAAGGCAGTTCGGGACAAGACTCCAATAGAAGCTTAGAGCGGGAAGAAGCCATAAACTAAGCACCTAAGGGTCTTTGGATCTATCTGCTACATTCATGTGCCAGATGAAAAAAGGCATAAGTTAGAAGACAAGACCGTATGAGGCATATTCTTAGGATACAGTTCACAATCAAAAGGCTACCGAGTCTACAATCTTCAGACAAAGAAGCTAACAATCAGTAGAGATATTGAAGTAGATGAAAATGCTACTTGGAACTGGGAAGAAGAGCGAATTGAGAAGAAGACTATGTACATGCCCATCAATCAACCAACTACATCAAGTATGGAAGACAACAATCAAGACATTGTTATCTCTCCAGAATCTCCAAGAATAGTTCCACAACAAGAAGAATCATCACTTGAGTCTACTCCGAGACGAGTTAGATCACTAATAGATATATATGAAACTTGCAACTTGGCCATACTTGAACCAGGAAGCTTTGAAGAGCCAGCAAACCAAGAAGTATGGGTTAAGGCTATGGAAGAAGAAATTAAAATGATTGAGAAGAATAATACATGGGAGTTCATAGATTGCCCTCATGGAAAAGATATCATTGGAGTAAAATGGGTATATAAAACAAAGCTTAATCTTGATGGAACTATACAAAAGCACAAAGCAAGATTGGTCGCTAACAACAACTAGGAGTGGACTACAATGAGACATTTGCTCAAGTCGCACGCCTAGACACAATAAGAGCTTTAATAGCTCTTGCAGCACATAAAGGATAGAACATCTATCAACTGGATGTCAAGTCTGCATTCCTCAATGGCGTACTCAAAGAAGAGATCTATGTGGAGCAACCACACCAGGATTCGTGATTAAAGGCCATGAAGGCAAAGTGTTGAGATTGAAGAAAGTTTTATATGGCCTGAAGCAAGCTCCTCGAGCATGGTATAGCAAGATCGACTAGTACTTCACTGATCATGGATTCAGGTGGAGTAAGAGTGAGCCTACACTATACATCAAGACTCAAGGTCAGCATACTCTTTTACTCTCTCTATATGTAGATGATCTTATTTATATTGGAACCAATACAAATATGATGATGGAGTTTAAAGAAGACATGATGAAGACCTTTGAGATGACTGATCTTGGCTTTGAGTTACTTCCTCGGTATAGAGGTAAGTCAGAGAAATGATGGAATATTCATCTCACAAAAGAAATATACAGAAGTTTTACTGAAGAAATTTAATATGTACGGATGCAAACCTGTAAGTACACTGCTAGTGACGAATGAGAAACTACAAAAGGTGGATGGAGAACCAGAAGCTGATGCATCCAGATACAGGAGTCTAGTCGGAAGTCTTCTATATCTCACAGCCACAAGACCAGACATTATGTATGCCACAACTCTTTTATCAAGATTCATGCAAAAGCCAAGTCAAATTCACTATGGAACAGGAAAAAGAATATTGAGATACCTACAAGGGACAAGGGAGTTTGGTATATGGTATAAAACCATGACCAAATCAAGGATGATTGGCTATACCGACAGTGATTGGACAGGATCAATAGATGACATGAAGAGTACATCAGGATATGCCTTCTCACTAGGATCTGGTTTTTTCTCTTGGGCGTCAAAGAAGCAAGCAACAGTTGCACAATCAACAACAGAAGCAGAGTACATAGCAGCTGCTGAAACTACAAGTCAAGCGATATGGCTATGGAGAATACTTGAAGAAATGAGTGAACAACAAGATAGACCGACTGTTATATACTGTGACAACAGATCAACAATAACAATGACAAAGAATCCAATTCATCATCAAAGAACGAAACACATAGCCATCAAATATCACTTCATCAGAGAAGCAGAGACAACTAAGCAAATTCAACTTGAATATTGCTCAACAGAAGATCAAGTTGCACACATATTTACAAAGGCACTACCAAGAGCGAAGTTTGAGCAACTACGGACTATGCTTGGAGTTATCGAAATTTGCATCAAGGAGGAGTGTTAAATTATGATGCAAATTCTAGAAAAGAAAATTCTAGAAACATAAGATAAGATGTATAAGAGAAAAAGAAAATTCTAGAAACATAAGAAAAGTTGTATAAGTCTCTAGAAAAATCTAAAAGAGTGTAGAGACTTGTAGAGTCTAGAAAATTCTAGATAATTCCACCATCATCTAGAGATGGAGCATCATGCCTATAAATAGGCAAATTGGGACTTCATTGTAACAACAACAACAACAATTTCCACCACTACTACTACTCTCTAAGTACAAATAAGTTTCTATTATTCCACCAACTATTCCCTTGACAACTATCATATACTAACAAATTCTATCATTAATTCTTCAACTTTCAAATGCTCACAATGAATTCATCTGAAACATTTGTTTCCACGCCTCTAACATGTGATATGTAACACCCCAGCAACCCGCATGTGGATATTGTCCGCTTTGGCCGTAGCCCTCACGGTTTTGCTTCTGGCAATGGCACTCATGCCACCCCAAAACGCGTCCACGCAAGGAAGGTATCCACACCCATATATATGGCATGCTTCGTTCTCCTTCCTAACCGATGTGTCACACATCGGTTAGGAAGGAGAACGAAGCATGCCATATATATGGGTGTGGATACCTTCCTTGCGTGGACGCGTTTTGGGGTGGCATGAGTGCCATTGCCAGAAGCAAAACCGTGAGGGCTACGGCCAAAGCGGACAATATCCACATGCGGGTTGCTGGGGTGTTACATTTGGTATCAGAGCCTGGACCCGGGCCGGTGTGCCAGCGAGGGCGCTGGACTCCCATGAGGGGGGTGGATTGTGAAGTCCCACATCGGTTAGGAAGGAGAACGAAGCATGCCATATATATGGGTGTGGATACCTTCCTTGCGTGGACGCGTTTTGGGGTGGCATGAGTGCCATTGCCAGAAGCAAAACCGTGAGGGCTGCGGCCAAAGCAGACAATATCCACATGCGGGTTGCTGGGTGTTACATGATACATAATCTTTTAAACTCTAAGATTGTAGATTATAAGTCGAACGCTTAACCATACAAATCAACTTGTAAGGTAAGTGTTGCCCCAACTTATATACTCTTTAATTATTTTATTTTCAATCGATGTGAGACTTAAAGTTTTTTTTTTAAATATTAAACTTATAAATTTAAATATTTTTTTTGATTTTTCTTGCAAATTAAAACTGGTAGGAAAATTCGTAGAAAAAGTTATCTGCGAAATTTTTCTACTATTTAGTAAATTTTACTTGTGAATTTATTTTTGCAAGAAACAAAATAAAATTCTTACAATATTTTCTACAAATTTTTACCATGGAAAAAAATTTCTATGATCATTGAAATTGTAGCAAAATTTGCAAAAAATTCTTATAAATTATTTTTCATAAAAAATTTATAAGAAATATCTGTAAATTATTTTTTACAAAAAAATTCATAAATTTTTTTTGTAAAATTATTATTGTAAAAAAATTCACAAAATTTTTTTGTGAATATATATTTTATAAAAAAATTCGCAGAAAAATAATACCTCTTTTAATAGTGATTGATACTCTCGCTGATGATGTTGAACAAAAGCAGTTCATTATAGTCAATTAAGTGAATTAGTACAAAAGCAGTTTTTTCTTCTAGTTTCTTTTGCATTGTTTAGAAGTCTAGGGTAGTTAGGTTCCATTCAACTAACCTGCCTAAATTTGATCTACTAAAGACTAAAGACGTACTTAATCTTGCACGTACTAAACTTGGTTAAATATTTCATTATAGTCGATTAAGTGAATTAGTAAAAAGATGGATGTTAATACATCAAATAAATTTGCATGCATATTATTTGATTCAGAATAGCTATAGGAATCTTTCAATATATATATATCTATAGGAAATCCTATCAAGTCAGAATATCCAAGCAGTTGAATATTATAATGACCATAGATAAATTTGATCTCAGGGTTGTTATATTGAAAATTTGGAAATGAAAAATGTTACCAACACACTCTTTTCTTATTGTCTGAAATTTGTTAAAAATCACAAACAATACTAAAAAAATGTCATTTTTTTTTATAAATTTTCCTACAAAAAAATATTCGTAGAAATTTTTTACGAATTTTCTTGCAAAAAAATATTCATAGAAATTTTTTGCGAATTTATTTGCGAAAAATAATTTACAGATATTTCTTACAAATTTTGTTACAATTTTAATAATCATAGAAATTTTTTTTTCATGGTAAAATTTGCAAAAAAATATTATCCACGAAGGTATTACCTGTAAATAAAATTTTGGAAGAAAATTTGCAGGAATAACGTTTCCTGCAAATTTTTATGAAAAATTTGCAGGAAAAGTCGCATGTAATAAGAGAAATTCTAGTAGTAAAAAATGAGTTCTAGTCTATATTTAATTATTTTCTCTTAATTTTGTAGTTTTCAAGAAATTTAACTCATTAAAAAAAAGTTTTAATAACACTCCTCTTTTGAGAAAAATACCAATTCAGATGACAGAAGTGATTTATTTATTCCCCTTTTTTTTTTTTTTTTATGTTTCCAAATATAAAAGAAAAATCATGCTTAATTTGACTCTAACTCAATTAGGGGATGCCGTGAAGAAATTTCTTACATTGTTATTGGTTGACTGACAATCAAAGAAAAAGATATTATCCATCCTTTAAAAAAGCCATCCTTCTTCATTAGCTCAAGATGCATGCACTTCAAATTACTCATTTCCATTAATCCACTAGCTTTCCTATTCCTAACATGGCAGAAATATTGGTAGGCAGTGCTTTTCTTTCTGCTTTTCTTGAGGTTGTATTTAACAGGCTGGCTTCTCGTCAAGTTTTAGACTTCTTTCATGGAAGGAAACTTGATGAGAAGCTTCTGAACAAGTTGAAGGTGAAGTTGCGATCCATCAATGCTGTGGTTGATGATGCAGAACTTAAGCAGATTGAAAATCAACTTGTCAGAGACTGGCTTTTTGATGTCAAAGATGCTGTGCATGATGCAGAGGATCTCTTGGACGAAATAGACTATGAACTCTCCAAATACCAAGTGGAAGATGAATCTGAATCTCAAACCTTTACTCACAAGGTATCAAATTTATTCAATGTTACTTTCAGTTCACTTAACAGAAAAATTGACTCAGGGATGAAACAAGTCCTTGAGAAACTAGAAGATCTTGTGAACCAAAAGGATGATCTTGGTTTGAAAGAGGTTACATATTCTGGTGTTGGATCAGGTAATAAAGTTCCACTGAAATTGGAGTCAACATCTTTGGTTGTTGAAAGTTTTTTTTATGGTAGAGATGACGAGAAAGAAATGATCTTTGATTGGCTGACATCTGAAATTGACAGTCATAACCAGCTATCAATATTTTCTATTGTGGGCATGGGTGGAGTGGGTAAGACCACGCTGGCACAACATGTATACAATGACCCACGGATGGAAGAGACTAAATTTGATATCAAAGCTTGGGTCTGTGTTTCAGATGATTTTGATGTTTTGACAGTGACAAGAACAATTCTTGAAGCATTCACTGGATTAAAATATGACAATGGAAAACTAGAAATGGTTCATAGAAGATTGAAAATAGAACTGACAGGGAAGAAATTTCTTCTCGTTTTGGATGATGTATGGAACGAGAGACGAGAGAATTGGGAAGTTTTACAAACTCCTCTTAATTTTGGGGCTCCAGGGAGTAGAATTCTTGTTACAACACGCAGTGAGAAAGTTGCTTCTGCCATGCGGTCTCATAAAGTTTATCACCTAAAGCAATTACAAGAAGAACATAGCTGGCAAGTTTTTGCCAAACATGCATTCCTAGATGGTTATCCTCAGTTGAATGATGAGATGAAGGAGATTGGTGCACTAATAGTTAAAAAGTGCAAAGGATTGCCACTGGCCTTGAAATCAATTGGAAGTCTTTTACATAAGAAATCTATTTCAGAATGGGAAAGTGTATCACTAAGCAAGATATGGGACTTACGCAAAGAAGATAGTGAAATTATCCCTGCCCTATTTTTGAGCTATCACCACCTTCCGTCTCATCTCAAAAGGTGCTTTGCTTATTGTGCATTATTTCCCAAAGATTACAAATTTGACAAGGAGGGTTTAATTCAATTGTGGATGGCTGAAAATTTTCTACAATGTCTTCAAGAGAGCAAGAGTCCAGAAGAAGTCGGTGAACAATACTTTGATGATCTATTATCAAGATCTTTCTTTCAACGGTCAAGCAAATCAGAAATTTTTGTCATGCATGACCTTCTAAATGATTTGGCAAAATATGCATGTGGGGACATCTGTTTTAGGTTGGGAATTGATAAAGCAGAAAGTATACCAAAAACAACCCGTCATTTTTCATTTGGATTCAATGACCTTCGATCTTTCGATTGGTTTGAAAGTTCATATTATGCTGCTAAAAGGTTGCATACATTTATTCTAATGCAGGAGGTAGGGTTTTTTTTCTTTGATTGGGGGTGCATGATTTCAATACATGACTTGTTCTCCAGGTTTAAATCTTTACGCATCTTATCTTTGTCCCACTGTTTTAACCTTAGAGATGTTCCGGACTCTCTAGGCAAACTTAAACATCTTCGTTCATTAGACCTTTCAAGTACTGACATAAAAAAACTACCCAATTCAACTTGTTTGCTCTATAACTTGCAAATTTTGAAGTTGAACAATTGTCTCAGTTTGGAGGAGCTTCCCACAAAGTTGCATAACCTTACTAATTTGCGTCGCCTTGAATTTGTAAATACACAAGTGCAGAAGACGCCGAAGCATTTGGGAAGACTGAAGAATCTTCAAGTATTGAGTTCGTTTTGTGTTGGCAAAAGTAGTGACCTCAGTATTAAGCAGCTAGGAGGACTCAATCTTCATGGAGGTCTGTCAATTGAGGAGTTGCAAAATATTGTGGATCCCTCGGATGCATTAGCAGTGAATTTTAAAAATAAAACTCACCTTGTGGAGCTAAAGTTAGAATGGAATTCAAACCGGATCCCTGATGATCCAAAGAAAGAAAAGGAAATAGTTCAGAATCTACAACCTTCAAAACACTTGAAGGATTTGTCGATCTATAGCTATGGCGGTACACAATTTCCAAGTTGGTTATCAAATGTGAATTTAGTGTCCTTACGGTTGGTGCATTGTAAATATTGCCTTATGTTGCCTCCCTTTGGAGTTTTGCCATTTCTCAAGAAGTTGACGATTATAGGGCTTGATGGGATAGTAAGTATTGGTGCTGAATTTTATGGGAGTAGCTCTTCTTCATTTACATCCTTAGAAACATTGCAGTTCTTGGATATGAAGGAATGGGAAGAATGGGAATGTCAAGCTGCTGCTTTTCCACGTCTTCAGTTTCTTGTTGTAGTGGATTGTCCCAAGCTGAAAGGTCTTCCAGTTCAACTTCTTCACGTAAAAAATGTAGAAATTCGTGAATGTGGAAGGCTCAAAATTAGAGAACAAAACATGGAAGTATTGTCCCCAGAAAGGATTCAGCACACAGTATCTAATACATATCTTGAAGTGTTGCGCATTTATGATTGCCCAAATATGAATATTCCCATGAGATGTTGCTACGATTTCCTAGTAACATTGGTGATCTCAGCTTCCCACTCTCTAACGACCTTTCCACTAGAAGTGTTTCCAAAACTCCATTCACTTGAACTTTGGCACTGTTGTAATTTTCAAATAATTTCACAGGAACACACTTGTAATAATCTCAAGAATCTGAAAATTAATGACTGCCCCAAATTTGAATCATTTCCTAGTGAAGGATTATCTGCACCCTTGCTAGCGAAACTTAGTATTTGGAAATCTAAGAATCTGAAATTTTTGCCTAAACGCATGCATACCCTTCTTCCATCTCTTACTGAGCTTGAGATAGATGATTGTCCAGAAGTGAAGATGTTCTCAGATGGAGGTTTGCCATCAAATCTGAAAAGAATGGATCTCTCAAATTGCTCCAAACTTATTGCCTCACTGAAAGGTTCTTTGGGAGCCAACACCTCTCTAGAAATCTTGTCTATTCAGAAGGTTGATGTGGAGTCTTTTCCCGATGAAGGTTTTCTGCCACTCCCTCTTACTTCTCTACAAATACATGAGTGTCCAGATCTTAAAAAACTGAACTACAAGGGTCTCAGCCACCTCTCCTCTCTCAAGGAATTGAATATTTATTTCTGCCCCAACCTCCAATGCTTACCAAAGGAAGGTCTTCCCAACTCCATTTCAACCCTTCAAATTCTGTATTGTCCATTGCTCAAACAGCGTTGCCAGAAACCAGAAGGTGAAGATTGGGAAAAGATTGCTCTCATTAAAAACAGGAATATTTTCTAGTAAGATGCACCACAACCACAAGTTTGAAATTACACATGCAACAATTCTCATATTTTGCCTCTTCATCAGGTGCCAATTCTCCCCTAATATCTTAGCAGATTTTCAAATACAATATTGTTTATTGCAAATATTTCACTCCCTAGTTAACATTTACCAAACAACATCAACACAAATTACACCTAAATTAATATTTGTTAAAGCCACTTTCTTCATGCATCAAATTGATTTTTAGTCTGTTTTAAATGCTATAATTTCTATTATCAATATCCACTATTGAAATTGAATTCCAACCAAATGTGTTTCTTGTATTTAGGACACTAGGACAAATGTGAAGGCAGGGAAGCGGAAAAGTTTTGGAACGTGGCATCCATATTACGTAGAGTATTATAGGGAGTTTTGGGGTAAATTTGTTTTGTTGCTCACTCTTCCTTCTTTCTTCTTAGTTCGCATTTCTAACATTATGTTTTAGAAGTTTTTGAGAAGAAAAAAAATGAACTAAATCTTCATAAGTAGACAACTGAAACTGGAAGAAAAGTGACCCGAAAAAACCCATTATTAACACCACTAGTTATGTTCTTGATTAGTTAATGAAGTTTATTCTGTTTAGATGACTGTGTTGGGGATAAATATGTATACGCAAGACCCAATCAACCATGTTATTAATTTTAGTTTTAATAAAGTATTGTTCATTATTTTATTAAAATCAAAGTGTACTTTCAGTGAGGTTTCTCAATTCACTGAAAACATGCAACATTGCCACCACTGATTTCAGATGCTTTTTAATGTTTTTAAAGGATTTATTTCTCCTGATTCCATATGCCTGAATTATATCTTCGTTGGTTGTGGAATGCTTCATAAAACATTATCAAGTATCTACTTAACTTTGATATAAAATTCACCTAAGTATTCTGTATACGTTTAATCAGAATAAAGCTGATCCTATGTAGCTACAGAAGCAGAATGTCATAAAAGCAAATATGATTAAATTATCATTTGACTGAAATTTGTTTGATTTCTCACATGTTTCAATCTAAACATGCAGCTCTATAAAATTCTTATGCTAATGTTTCCATTATGTGTCTTCTGGTTTCTTTTGTACCTCTTGATTTTAAATTAATGATTAGTTGAAAGCCGTGACCCTGTGCTAATTTTACTATCTGTTTACAGTATCCCTTTCTATATCTAGAGGGACTAGGGGACATTCTATTCAGCGGGCCCTGGATTCTCGGCTGAATGCTGTATGGAGTCCTTAGTTCTTCAGTGATCTTCTTCTTGACCATCAATTCTGTCTTGCTTTTGTGGAAGTAAGTGCTCCATGTGGTCTATATTGGCTGGTTACTCTTTTAGATGTAGTCTATGCGCTTCTACCCTATTTCTCATATAGGTCATTCAAAGTTGGTCTCTACCAAAGTACCTTGCTATTATACACAGAAAACAAGTAGAAGGGCTTAAAATTGGCCTATCTGATGATGAGTTTCAAGTCCAAGGCAAACTACTACATCTGAGAGAGAGATTGAAGCAACCGGAGTTGTGAAATATAAAATTTTTCTAGGCATACATTCTTAGAACTTTAAATTGTATTTGGTTTCTCGCTGAGTTGGGAAGTGACATTGAAGTAGTGAGCATTGCATGGAGCTTTTGTTTTGTTTTGTTATTGATTTTACTTTTCCTTCTTCGGTTTCCATTTGTTTATAAGATTGCAAAGGCAGGACTTGTGTAGCAGTCACCTGATGTAGATAGGCTATGTAAAGATTGTGTAATTGTTGTAACAAAAATGGCCCTTGTATTTGCTAATGGAAAAAGCATTAGATATCTTACAATATATTTTCTGTATGATATTTATTATCTGATGGAAGCTTCATAAACAACATTTAAAACATAATGCACGTTTCACTCTCTGTGTACTAGGGTCATGATATAGTAATGTCAAAATTGTAACTGACTAAACATACTTAACTGTCTTAATTACCTCATTATTATCAATTAAGTGGATAAAAGAGGGATATATTTTTTTTTATCACAGTGAGTAAGGGAAGGATATTTTTTTTGATTCATCAATTACAATAATAACACCATGTTCGAACATACATTCTGGATATGCTATTCCAACCTTTACCACTAGTGATCCTAATGGTTATAGGGAAGGATATACATCGAACAAAATTTCATGCATATATTATATTTGATTAAGAAAAACATTTTTTGTTTTAAATATTATCAAATCAGAAATCGGTGATACTCGGATATTTTATTAGTTTAGTAGAAAAATTGCATAGGCTTAATTAAAAACTTCGAGATATTTTCAAATGTTAACTTGCAATCAAATGATGCTATATTTATTATTTGGAGTTGCATATAAATCTATAAAGGGAAGAATCAAATAGTTTTTAAATTTTGTAAAAGTTTATAAACTTGATTTATTCAATACAAATTTGTTAAAATTCAATATAGGTCATGAGTTATTAAATATAATAACTCTTTAAGGAGCAAGTAGGTTCTCCTCACATACACACACAAACACACACACACTGTTTACGATGAAACTCGTTTACGGATTCTTTTTATTCGAACTAGCACACGGACATTGTTTCAATTTAGGCATTCAACGTGTTTTACGAAATGAGGTATGAAGCAGTAACAATGGAGTAGAGTATTTTAGAGATTAACCGTTGCTACGTGTTCATTAATGATTACCAAATAATGATATTCATGTACATAAATGCGCAGAGAAATAGAATGAACAATAGAGATACTAGCAATACATATCATCATTCACAATATTCAAACTATTACAACATTTTAGCATTTGAGTACTTGCAACTATGATTGAATGAAAAAGAATGCTATACTAATTCTAATCCTAAAAAGAGAAAATAAAAATGGCCGAGAAGTGATCATACCCAAAGATAATTCCTCGCATGGAAGCCATATGTGTAGGCAGAGAATGCTTGAAAATCTCGTGTAAGTATGAGTTTTTCGACCTTCGTAAAGGAGTATGCCTTTCCTATTTATAGAAATCCTCAAGAGTAGTTATTTCTGTGTACACGTATTATGGGTACATAACTGTTGTCCACTAAGCCCATTACGTGGATTAAAATAAAAACCTCTCGTAACCGTTTGCCCCACGTATTTTTTACCTCTTCGATCCATGTTTTATTAACTGCTTTAAGATAACTACTCAAACCACTTTAAGAAACCTCTAGTAACCTCCTCCATCTATTTTTTCGAGCACTTCTCTGTTCGATTCGATTAATGTTCTTCGACCCATCTCACACGTGAACAAATAAGGCTTCTGATATGACCCTGGTAAGTGTTCGACCTTTATCTTCCTTTCGAGTAGTTTCATAGATATAACTTTCGAGTAGCTTTCGAATTCTGGGTTTCAAGTAGTTCTAACACACACACACACACACATATATATATATATATATATATATATATATATATATATATTCTGATACATTTGTATATATAATTTAAGTTTATAATAATACCCCTAACTTTTTATATGTGTTTAAATATTCAAAATATATCTACTAACATTTTTTTTAAAATTAAAATATAATATACTTTACTCATAATTATAATATTTATCTTATTTTTAATGAGATACAAGTCTCTCAATTTGGATGAGGTGCAATGTTGAAGGATCCATGTGGTTTGGAGAGAAAGTGACTCACAACCCATGTTGTGAACGGTTGTGTTGTCATAAACACTCATGTGATTGGTTGACTGGCCATTAAACCTCTTTAGATCGATCCAGATTTCATTCACACATTCACGCATTTAAGTATTCAAAAACTGTTACATGAAGATCCGAAAATCATATTATTTTGTTAGTAAATAAAAAAATATCCATTATTATTCAAAGCATTTAATCTTAATCTAATAGTCATGATACATGACTGCATGTGAATGCAAGGAATCATAGCACGTCATTCATGCCTGGAATATAGCTGTAATATCTGTATTATCATGGTTGACTGGCCAACAAAGGAAAGAAAAATAGCTTTCTACTCATTTCATCAGTATAGTAATCCTGCTTTGCACTCAGTCGTTCATTGCCATAAGCTGCACTTCAAATTTCTCATTTCCATTCATCCACTCCCTTTCCTATTCCTACCATGGCAGCAGAATTTGTTGGTGGTGCTCTTCTTTCTGCTTTCATCCAAACTGCAGTTGACAGACTAGCTTCTCCTCAAGTTGTAGACTTCTTTCGTGGAAGGAAACTTGATGAGAAACTGCTGAACAAGTTAAAGGGGAAGCTACGGTTCATCAATGCTGTGGTTGATGATGCAGAACTAAAGCAGATTGAAAATCAACTTGTGAGAGACTGGCTTTTTGAGGTCAAAGATGTTGTGCATGATGCAGAGGATCTCTTGGATGAAATAGACTATGAACTCACCAGATGCCAAGTGGAAGCTGAATCTGAACCTCAAACCTTTTTTCACAAGGTACCAAATTTCTTCAATACTACTTTCAGTTCTTTTAACAGGAAAATTGACTCAAGGATGAAAGAAGTCTTTGAGAAACTAGAAGATCTTGTGAACCAAAGGGGTGATCTAGGATTAAAAGAGGCAACTTATTCTAGTGCTGGATCAGGTAGTAAAGTGTCACAAAAATTGCCATCAACATCTTTGGTGGTTGAAAATGTTATTTACGGCAGAGATAATGACAAAGAAATGATCTTTAATTGGCTCACATCAGAAACTAACAATCGTAACAAGCTAACAATACTTTCTATTGTTGGCATGGGTGGGGTGGGTAAGACCACACTTGCCCAACATGTATATAATGACCCAAGGTTAGAGGAGGCTAAATTTGATATCAAAGCTTGGGTTTGTGTTTCAGATGATTTTGATGTTTTTACATTGACAAGAACAATTCTTGAGACAATCACTAAAGCAAAAGATGCTATTGAAAAAAACCTAGAAATGGTTCATGGAAGATTGAAAGAAGAATTGTCAGGGAAGAGATTTTTTCTGGTTTTGGATGATGTTTGGAATGAAGACCAAGAGAAATGGGAATATGTGCAAACTCCTCTTAATTATGGGGCATCGGGAAGTAGAATTATTGTCACCACACGCAGTGTGAAAGTTGCTTCCACTGTGCAGTCATGTAAAGTGCATCAACTAAAACAATTACAAGAACAACATTGTTGGGAAGTTTTTGCTAAACATGCATTCCAAGATGATCACCCTCAGTTGGATGCTGAGCTGGAGGAGATTGCTACAAAGATAGTTAAAAAGTGCAAAGGATTGCCTTTGGCCTTAAAAACAATTGGAAGTCTTTTAAGTACAAAGTCATCTATTACAGAATGGAAAAGTATATTGATAAGCAAGATATGGGACTTACCAAAAGAACATTGTAAAATTATCCCTGCTCTATTTTTGAGCTATCATCACCTTCCTTCTCATCTCAAGAGATGTTTTGCTTATTGTGCATTATTTCCCAAAGATTACGAGTTTAAAAAGAAGGATTTAATTATGTTTTGGATGGCTGAAAATTTTTTGCTATGTCCTCAACAGAGCAAAAGTCCAGAGGAAGTTGGTGAACAATACTTTCATGATCTTTTATCAAGATCTTTCTTTCAACGATCAAGTAAATCAGAAATGTTCATCATGCATGACCATTTGAATGATTTGGCAAAATATGTATGTGGAGATATTTGTTTCAGGCTGGGAGTTGATAAAGCAAAAAGTATACCAGAAACAACCCGTCATTTTTCAATTGTAGTAAATGGCCTTAGACATTTTCATGGGTTTGAAAGTTCATATGATGCTGCTAAGAGGTTGCATACATTTATTCCAATAGAGGGGAAAGGGGATTTTCGTACTTATTGGCAATGCAAGATTTCGAGTCATGAGTTGTTCTCCAAGTTTAAATCCTTATATGTATTATTATCTTTGTCCCATTGTGCTAACCTTAGAGACATGCCTGACTCTCTAGGTGAACTTAAACATCTTCGTTCGTTAGATCTTTCAAGAACTAACATAAAAAGACTACCAGATTCAACATGTTTGCTCTATAACTTGCAAATACTGAAGTTGAACTTTTGTAAGAATTTGGAGGAGTTGCCATCAGGAATGCATAAGCTTACTAATTTGCGTTGCCTTGAATTTATAAATACTAAAGTGAGGAAGATGCCAATGCATTTGGGAAGACTGAAGAATCTTCATGTATTGAGTTCGTTTTGTGTTAGCAAAGGTAGTGAGTTTAGTATTAAGCAGCTAGGAGGACTCAATCTTCATGGAGGGATATCAATTAGGGAGTTAGAGAATATTGTGAATCCCTCTGATATACTAGCTGCAGATTTTAAAAGCAAAACACACCTTGTGGAGCTGAAGTTAGAATGGAATTGGAACCACATCCCTGATGATCCAAGGAAAGAGAAGGAAGTACTTGAGAATCTACAACCTTCTAAACACTTGAAGGCTTTGTCAATCTATAACTATGGTGGTACAGAATTTCCAATTTCCTTATCAAGTGTGAATGTGGTGTCCTTACGCTTGGAGTTTTGTAAATATTGCGTTGTTTTGCCTCCTTTTGGAATTTTGCCATTTTTAAAGGACCTGAAGATTATAGGGCTTAATGGGATAGTTAGTATTGGTGCTGAATTTTATGGGAGTAACTCTTCATTTACATCCTTGAAAAGATTGTACTTCTCCAAAATGACAGAATGGGAATGTAAAGCTGTTTTTCCACGTCTTCAATATCTTCGTATAGAGCGATGTCCCAAGCTGAAAGGACTGTCAGAGCATCTTCTTCATTTAAAGGAAATAGTTATTCGTTGGTGTGAAAGTCTCAGCATGGAAGCATTGCCACTTGAAGGGATTGGATGCACCATATCTAATACTTCTCTTGTATCCTTGAAAATTGTTAATTGTCCGAATATGAATATTCCCATGGGATGTTGCTACGATTTCCTTGTAACATTGAAAATCTCATGCTTTCACTCTCTAATGACCTTTCCATTGGATGTCTTCCCAAAACTTGTTTCGCTTGACCTCGCAAGTTGTCCTAATTTACAAATGATTTCACAGGAGCACACTCATAATCATCTTAAAGCCTTGAACATTTATTTTTGCCCCAATGTGAATACTTTCATGGGATGTTGCTATGATTTCCTTGTAAAATTGGTGATCATGGATTCTCACTCTCTAACGACCTTTCCTCTAGATTTCTTCCCAAAACTGTATTCTCTTCAACTCAGCGAGTGTTGTAATCTACAAATGATTTCACAGGAGCACACTCATAATCATCTCAAGGACCTACAAATTGATGGGTGCCCTCAATTTGAATCATTTCCTAGTCAAGGATTATTTGCACCCTGTCTAGAGAAATTTAAAATTTAGAAGTTGGAGAATTTGAAATTATTGCCTAAAAGCATGCATATCCTGCTTCCATTACTTACTGAGCTACAAATAGAGGATTGTCCACAAGTGGAGATGTTCTCGGATGGAGGTTTGCCATCAAATCTAAAATGGTTGTGTCTCTCAAGTTTCAAACTTATAGCCTCATTGAAAGGGGCCTTGGGAGCCAACACCTGTCTTCAAATATTGTCCATTCAAAAAATGAATGTGGAGTCTTTTCTAGATGAAGGTTTTCTGCCACTCTCTCTTACTTCACTACAAATAAGTAATTGCCCAGATCTTAAAAAATTGGACTACAAGGGTCTCAGCCACCTCTCCTCACTCAAGGAATTGTACATTTATTTATGCCCCAACCTCGAATGCTTGCCAGAGGAGGGTCTTCCCAAATCCATTTCAAACCTTCAAATTTGGCTTTGTCCGTTGCTCAATAAGCGTTGCAAGAAACCAGAAGGTGAAGACTGGATAAAGATTGCACACATTAAAAACTTGAAGATTGTAAACTAAGATGAACCACGAGTTCAAAACTAAACATTAACCAATTCTGATGTGTCTACATCTTCTTCAGGTGCCAATTCTCCACAATATCTCTGCATGCAACTTTTGAAATACAGTCTTGTTTATTGTAAATATTTAACTCTCTAGTTACCATTTACCAAACAATAGCATAACAAATTACACTTCAACTGATTAATATTTGATTAACCATGTTTTAATATTTTGTTTTACATGCACAAATATCTAGTATCGATTCACATTATTGAAAATGAATTCCAACCAAATGTTTTTCTTATAATTAGGGCCCAAGGAAAATAGCGAAGGCAGTGAAGTGCAAAAGTTCTGGCATGTGGCATCCATTTTGTAAGTTAAAGAGTACTATGTTATTAAGAGTATTGGGGTAAATTTTGTTAGGGTTATTGGATTTGTATTTGTATGAGAGGAATATATATTTATCAAGAGGGATATTATATTTTGTTGTGCAACAAGTATTCGAAGATATTTTGTATCTGTTTGAGGAGATACTTTTTTCAATTTTCTTGTTTATTAAGTATTTAAACACACATCTCTACATATTGGTATTGATGTTGTCCATTTTGAAGTTTACACCCTCATGATTTTACTTTTAGTCATTGTTGAGATTTCCGTTGAAGTACTTTTGTTATAATTGTAAATCAGTTTAATTCTATCAACGGTCTCAAACACGGCAAGTATACCGGCCGTTCAAGTAGTAAAAAATATCGTATCCACAGGGATTAGAAGATAATATAAGCATTTATTGACTATTCGTGACTAAAGAATAATTCCAATTTGTAGTTTGTCATGTGAATGTGAATTAAAGATCATGACTACTGGAATAAAAATTATACAAACATTTGGTTGTGAGTGGAAAAGGTTAGAAATGATATTGTGAAATTGTGAGGTTGTGGGGTTAGATTTCACCAAACGTTAAACTAATGAATCCTTAATCTCTTGTTAAATTCATTGCTTAGTCAACCCATAAGTTTACTCAAACCTAATCCCTTAGAGAAAGAGCCTAGGTGCGGATATTGAATATCAATCCCTTGAATACCCAATACCTACACCCGCATTATGGGCTAGGGTTTAAGACTACTAATGGGTCAAGCTCTATCCCTAGATACAATCTCCACTAGGCATATGTTCCAGAACTAATTTCAAAGGTATTTCCCAGTACTCAATGGAACCTTAAATCATGCAAAGGGTGATCAATCCAAAGCAAGCATTAAGTAAAGAAACAAACACAACAATGAATGAAACAACATGTATAAATATCATTGAAAACGTTAGGATTACACTAGAATTCGTTGGTTACATCTAACCCCACACAAAATGGGTGGAACCACTCAAAATTGAGGGCAAAACAAAATAGAGATGAAGGGAGAAATGAAGAAACCGAAGGAAAGACCCACACACGAACAGCTCCAAGCTCCGGGAATCCCTTCCACAGCTCCTAAAACTTGTCCAATGTGTGAATGTCGGAGAAACCCTCGAAAATGGCTTCAAATACGAGCCTGGGAGGTCAGATTAGGGTTTCGCGCCCGGCTCATAAGTCTTCGCGCCCGGCTCCGAGTCTTCTGAGCACTTTCTGCCTCATTATAAGCCCGGCACAATTACTTTTACGCCCGGCGCAGTGTCTTCCAGAGGCTTTCAAGCATTCTCTGCCTTAGAGCAAGCCCGGCGCAATTCTCTATTAAGCCCGGCGCAATTCGTTCCAGAGAGTATTGAGGTACTCTCTGCCTCGATCACGCCCGGCGTGGTGGAGTCTCGCGCCCGGCGCATGTATGACTTCCAGAAGTCCACTGCTCTGTTCTTCTCAAGCCCGGCGCGGCGTCATCTTGCGCCCGGCGCAGCCACTCTGCTCTGCTCCTTGGCTCCTTATGTTTCCAATCTAAAAGATCTTCAATCCTCAAATCTCTAGCTCAATACCTGCACAAAAAATGAGGTGTATTAAGGTATTGTTAGCTAAAATGGGTTAGCTATATCTGCACAAAAGATGAGTCAAAAAGGGAACAATTATCTTGCAATGGTGCTAAGAATGAGTAGAGTTGTACAATAATTCTCATTCAAAAAGATGTATAATTGAGACTTAACAACTCCCCCAAACTTAGAACCTTGCTTGTCCTCAAGCAAAAGGTAATTAATCTAGCAGATAATAAGCAATGCAAGTGTGTCAAATTCTACATCCTAGTTCACTTGTATTTTCCTTTCGCAAGCATGAACCTCAGATGAACTTTCAGTCACAATTGTTGTAATGGAACATGACAAGGTGCAAACAAAGGTTTCAAAAGAGATCAAAGAGCTGAGAAGAGTAATGACTATCTGTGTATACATCCTCACTAGGAAAGTGTTTCTCTCTATGCACACTAGTGTATTAGGGTGAGTGTTTCTCTCATATCTACTACTCACGCCACATGATTTAACTTTGCTCTTCGTTTCCAAATGAAACCAGTGGTAAAACAAATGCAGGCACTTATCACAAGGTCTTTATTAGGGAAATTCTGGGTCAAGCAGGGTCAAGCATTAGCAGTTTTATGGTTTTTCAAGGATTGAAGGTGCTATGGCTTAAGAGAGCAATTGGAATTTTTACAATGATATCCCTCTCCATACCCCAATACAACAATTTAGCACACATGCCCTTTCTCGGATCCAAGCCATTAGCCTTTATGAGATGCATATTTACACTTTTGTATCTTAATATTTTTGTTTTTTGTTTTGCTTTATCTCTCTCTTTTTTTTTTTTTTTTTTTTTTTTTTTTTGAATGGCTGATCACATACTTCCTTTTTCCCCAAAATTTCCCATTTAACAACTCCCCCAAACTTATTTGATGTCATCAATTTGCTCTCTTAACCAAAGCAACGGTTATGGTTCATTTTTCATGGTTTGGGAGAAGTAGAAGGTGTGGTGTTTGGGCTTAGGAAAGTATGAGTCAAGTGAGAAGTGAAAATGGCTTCTTGGCTTAGGAGGTTAACAAAATAAGGAACAATATGAATGCCTTGATCATATAAGTGCATAACATAAGCAAACCACCAGGGAAACTCAAGCAAAGTCTATCATGCAACCTAAGCGTAGTTCACTGATCAGTGTTTAGGCTCAAACCTCACCCGGCTATGCATCCACAAACTATCAAGCTCAGCTCAGTTCTATGATCAACATTGAAACCCGTATGCAACTAGTCATGAACTAAAGATCTAATGTGACTTGAAAATGTCTAGGGTACAAACACTATGAACATCAAGCAAACTACAATCCAGAATCAACCACAAGCAAAGCAAGTATCAACAAGATTAAAAACCATGCTAAAGCAGAATATTCACAAAAAGAACCAACAAAGTAATCACCAACAGAAACTAAATATAATAACTAAAGCAGAGTTCTGAAACATGAATAGTACAACACTGAAATGGAAAGACTAAAACATAAATGACAAGAAAAACAATAAAAAGTAGCTAAGTCAAGCTCCTTCCGTATCCATCATGGGGCCTGGTCATCATCATGTCCGGGGTCAGCTCCACCCTCCTCAGCAGCAGCAGCAACACCAGCATCCTCGGCAGCTCCACCCCCCCAAAGAAAGAGGCCTGGTCCCCAGGCCACCCCGTGTAAGAATGGTAATCAGCGGTGGTGGGGAATTGGTAATCAGGGGCAGAGTGCAGCGTGAAACTCCTGAATGCATCAAACATGAAGGTCTGTCCACGGTGGAGAGACTCCATTTGGCCCTCGTGCCTCTGCATAAAAGTATCGAGGCGGTCCTCCTGGCGCTGCATGAATGTGGTCATGCGACCCTCCAAGGCGTCAAAACGCTGATGGATAGTGAGGGGAGGGTCTGGGACAGCAGCATCATCCATAGGCACGTCCTCCTGGGGCCCAGCAGCATGAATAGGCTCGGGGGCAGGGACTGCTGGTGGAGCGCGGTCCTGGCAATAGGCAGAGATGTATCTGCTGTCAATGGCCCTGCCAGGACCCTCAAAAGGTGGTGAGTGGACATCCACACCGGCAAGCTGACACAACTGGGTGATGAGGGATGGATGTCCTAGTGCTGAGCCAGGTGCGGAGTTGGCACAGCCAGCGATCTCCATGCAAATAATGCCCCCCAGATCCACGGTCCTCTGAGTCATGATACAGTACATAAGCATGGATCGGGTCCAATGCAGGTCAGAAACGTGGGAGCACGGGAGAATGTTAGCATGCACCAAAGCTGACCAAATTCTAACCACCAGTAGAAGATCCCTGCGTTTCACGTGCAGAGGTTGCTGAGCTCGGTTCCTGTGGAACCCACGTCCTGGCATACATATGGCAGCCTCAACCACATCAGGATCCATAGTAGTGTGGCTGTAGTTGCCGTACTCATTCTGCTCATCGTCCCTCAGTGTAGTCCCCAAAAATTCATTGATCGTCCGAGCGTCAAAGGGAACATGCACACCCCTAACATAGCTAGTGAATGGGGCAAGGCCCTCCTATCTCAGAGCATTAGTGTAGAACTCTTTGACCACAGCTATGTTAGCCGGAAGTGGATAGGAACCGAGCTTTTCCCATCGGCGCCTGCGCAGTTCATCTTGAAACTCGGGAGCCTCATTTGGCTCCAGCTCGACCCGCCTCTCCAGTATAAATTTTCGAGCACTAGTGACCTCGAAATGCTTCTCATTGCGTTCTGTCAGAAAGAGGTTGGAATAGGGTCGACTCGGTCGGCGCGAGGGCTGACCCGATTTCCCTGCACGAGAGCGCTTACTGGAGGAAGCCATCTGCAGAAAATACACAACAGAAATCCCAGGCAGACAGACATGAGCATAAAACATATAAGGATGACCAGTGCAATTTACTAAAAAGGAAACTAGCCCTAGACTGAAACTAAACCCTAAAAAGAAGCTAAAAACAGTGAAAAGAAGGGTCCAGATGTGATTTGCGCCGGGCATAGGATTTCATTCGCCTGGCGCAGGGAGTGTAGAAATTCTCTGGAAACACTCGCGCCAGGCGCAAATCAAATTTGCGCCAGGCGTGAGACAACATAATATCTCTCTGGAGACTCGCGTGCCGGGCGCAAAACAGAATTGCGCCAGGCGCACCACAGAAGAATTAAAATTTCAAAACAGAGGGCGCCGGGCATAGGATTTCATGCGCTGGGCTTGAAGTCAAACGGAAAATTTAACTCGTTTTGTGCCAAGCATGGTTCGGTGCGCCTGGCGGTCATGCACCCAGGGGTTATACATATGACAACATTCTAGCCCTAAACCCCCAATGTGGGTCAACAGAAACCTTAGGACCCCAAAAACCGAAAACGGAAAGAACAAGCTACAAAACAAGACAGAAAAACCAAGAGGAACGAAAGAAAATGAAAAGGAAGAAAAAAGGACTTACTTGAGTGGAGTAGAGAATGAAGAAGGCGAAGAAACTAAGCCTAGATGTTCCCTTGAGATGTAGAGCGTGAATTGAACGTGCCCTTGGGAGAGGAAGACGGAGAATGAGATGGAAGAGGAGGAGGCGTGAGAGTGGAGAGAAAGTGGGAGAAGTGGGGCGTGAGAGTGGAGAGAAAGGGGGAAAGTGCGAGGTTCTGTTTGAAATGGAGGGAGGTTATTGGGCATCTGAACCGTCACGCCGGGCGCACTAAATTGTCACGCCGGGCTTGGTATCAGTAGAATACCAAAGGTTGGCCTAATCTGGTATGATGCCGGGCGGTGCCATTCTGCGCCCGGCGCAATTAGGGTTACTACGTGCCAAAATTTAATGCGCCGGGCATGGAAGATGGTAAGCCCGGCGCAATTAATGCTCAGACCTTCCAGTGGTGAATGCGCTAAGCGCGCCGGGCCTGCCTACCCCCTGGAGCACCTAACTATTAATGCGCCCGGCACGCCAATAAATGCGCCTGGCTTGGTCGTTCCAGTGCCACAATGAAGTTTGGGCCGGGCGCAATTAGAGATTGAGCCCGGCGTGGGTGTTGGCAGAGACCAAATGACTTTGGTGCGCTGGGCATGGATATATCTCGCCCGGCGTGAAAAGTTCTATTTAAGCTTACACCTAGGCTTTTCCACTCTTTACACTCCTAACATATTCAACTCAAATCTGTCCACTCAAGCATGATTCACACTTAACACATAATATCAAACACAAACAACACAATACAACATACATATCATAGACTATGCACAATCATAAAACAAGTCACAAAAACGAATATAGTATATAATTAGAACACATGCATACTAAAGGCTAAAACTCAAGTGACTGGAAAGCATATAACAACATAGTTCAGAACTCTGGGTTGCCTCCCAGGAAGCGCTTGTTTACTGTCCCGAGCCTGACAAGAAGAGACCTCAAGGGTCTCTAAAAGAAAGGATACAGCAGAGTCTTTCGACTTCTCCACCCAAGTAGGGTTTCAACCGCTGTCCATTCACAACCCAGCTTCTTTGTGCCTCAGAATCTTCAATTTCTATGGCACCATAGGGTTTCACCTCCTTGACTCTGAAAGGGCCAGACCACTTTGATCTCAGTTTTCCAGGGAAGAGTTTGAGCCTGGAATTGAACAGAAGTACCGACTGGCCTGCCCTGAACTCTCTCTTCAGAATTTTCCTGTCATGATAGCTCTTGACTTTTTCCTTGTAAAGCTTGGATGATTCATAGGCTTGTAGCCTCAATTCATCAAGAGCATGCAGCTCCAACTTCCTTTTCTCACCAGTGCTGAGAGGGTCAAAATTCAGCAGCTTCAAAGCCCAATAAGCTTTGTGCTCCAGTTCTACAGGAAGGTGGCAAGCTTTTCCATACACCAACTGAAATGGAGTGAGACCAATTGGAGACTTGAAGGCGGTTCTATAAGCCCATAGAGCTTCATCAAGCTTTGTAGACCAGTCCTTCCTTGAAGCTGACACAGTCTTCTCCAGAATCCTCTTGATCTCTCTGTTAGAGACCTCAGCTTGCCCATTGGTTTGAGGGTGATAGGCGGTAGCAACCTTATGATGGACTCCATAATGTTCTAGAGCCCTTTCCAACTGAGCATTACAGAAGTGTGAACCTCCATCACTGATAAGTACCCTGGGGGTGCCAAATCTGCTGAATATGTGCTTCTTGAGGAACTTCACTACTGTTTTGCCATCCGCCTTGGGTGTAGCAATAGCTTCAACCCATTTTGAGACATAGTCCACTGCCACAAGAATATATTCATTTGTGAAGGAAGAAGGCAGTGGGCCAACAAAATCTATGCCCCAACAATCAAACACCTCAACCTCCTGCATATTTTGTAAGGGCATCTCATGCTTTCTTGTGATTCCTCCGGCCCTCTGACAACTGTCACACTGTTTGGCATGACTATGGGCATCTTTGAAGAGTGTCGGCCAGTAAAATCCAGCTTGAAGCACTTTGGCAGCTGTTCTTTCTCCATTGAAGTGCCCTCCATAAGGAGAGTTGTGACAGTGCCACAAAATACTCTTGGCCTCCTCTCTTGAGACGCACCTCCTCAATAAGCCGTCTGAACCACTCTTGAACAAGTGAGGGTCATCCCATACATAGTAGGTAGCATCACGGAGGAACTTCTTCTTTTGGTGCCATGTGAAATCTTCAGGAATAACGCCAGCTGCCTTGAAGTTTGCTAAATCCGCAAACCAAGGCCGCTCTTGCACCGTGAACAATTTTTCATCAGGGAACTCCTCCAAGATTTCTTTCTCCTTCAGGGTCACCTCATCATTTATAAGCCTTGAGAGGTGGTCAGCAACCAGATTCTCCTTGCCACTCTTATCTTTTATCTCCAGATCAAACTCTTGAAGCAGAAGAATCCACCTTATGAGTCTTGGTTTGGAATCCGGCTTGGTGAGTAAGTACTTAATGGCTGCATGATCTGTGAACACAACCACTTTGGAACCAATCAAATAGGACCGAAATTTTTCCAATGCAAATACTATGGCTAGCAACTCTTTTTCAGTGGTGGCATAATTAATTTGTGCCTCATTTAAAACTTTGCTAGCATAGTGAATAGCATGAAAAAGTTTAGTCCTCCTTTGGCCTAAGACTGCCCCAACCGCATAATCACTAGCATCACACATGAGTTCAAAATCTAGTGTCCAATCTGGTACAGTGATTATGGGTGCAGAGGTGAGTCTAACTTTTAAAGTTTCAAAAGCTTTCATACAAGAATCATTGAAGCAAAAAGGAGTGTCTTTGTTTAGGAGATTGCTTAGGGGTCTGGCTATCATTGAAAAATCTTTTATAAATCGTCTGTAAAAGCCAGCATGCCCTAAGAAACTCCTAATACCTTTGACATTGATGGGTGGAGGGAGTTTTTCTATTACCTCCACTTTGGCTGGGTCAACTTCAATGCCCTTGTGAGAGATCTTGTGCCCTAATACTATCCCCTCGGTCACCATGAAATGGCATTTTTCCCAGTTGAGGATAAGGTTGGTCTCCAAGCATCTTCTAAGCACCACTTCAAGATTGGTTAGGCACTCGTCAAATGAAGACCCGAACACGGAGAAATCATCCATGAAGACCTCAATGCTCTTCTCCACCAAGTCGGAGAATATAGCTAGCATGCATCGTTGAAATGTTGCAGGAGCATTGCACAGTCCAAATGGCATCTTCCGATACGCAAAGACACCAAAAGGACAAGTGAAAGCGGTCTTCTCCTGATCTTCCGGATCCACCACAATCTGGTTGTAGCCTGAATACCCATCAAGAAAGCAATAATAAGCTTGGCCAGCTAATCTCTCAAGCATCTGATCCATGAATGGAAGTGGAAAATGATCCTTCCTGGTAGCCTTGTTGAGCTTCCGATAATCAATACACATTCTCCACCCCGTGACCGTTCTAGAAGGAATTAGCTCATTCTTCTCATTCCGAATCACCGTCATGCCACCCTTCTTTGGAACCACTTGCACAGGACTCACCCATGCACTATCAGAAATGGGGTAGATCATGCCGGCATCCAACAGCTTCATCACTTCCTTCTTCACCACCTCCTTCATCACAGGATTAAGCCTCCTCTGTGGTTGAGCAACCGGCTTGTACTCATCCTCCATAAATATCTTATGCATGCAATAGGCTGGGCTAATTCCCTTGAGATCAGAAATAGACCAACCAATTGCCCCTTGATAGAACTTCAAAACTCTCACAAGCTTCTCCTCCTCCAATGTGGATAAGGAGCTACTTATGATAACCGGCTTGCTTCCACCTTCTTCTAGAAACACATACTTGAGATGAGAAGGGAGTATTTTCAACTCAAGCTTCGGGGTAATCACCTCTCCTTCCTCCTTCAAATCTTTCATATGCCCTGAATCCGGTGTCACCTCCTTATATGAATCAAGGCTCTTCAAACATGCCTCAATCTCTCTATCTTCTTCTTCATGGAGGTATTCAACCATATTGATTAGGACTTTCTCCAAAGGGGTAGAAAAAGAGATATGCTTCCTTGTATCTTCAATAAGGCCATCAATTACATCAACCCGGAAGCAACTGCTCTTGTCCTTGGGGTAGTGCATGGCATCAAACACATCAAAATTGACCTCTTCATCATTCACTCTCACCTTAAGCTTCCCATCATCCACATCAATTAGAACTCTTGCAGTCTTCATGAATGGTCGGCCAAGAATGAGAGGTACATCAATGTCCTCTTCAATATCCATCACCACGAAATCAGCGGGAAACAAGAAACGGTCCACCTTCACCAGAACATCCTCCACAATGCCGTGAGGATACTTCACAGATCGATCAGCTAACTGCAAAGTCATGCGAGTTGGCTTCACTTCCAAATCACCAATCCTCTGAAGCATAGATAAGGGCATAAGATTGATGCTAGCCCCCAAATCAAGTAAGGCCTTCCCAATAGCTAGACTCCCAATAGTGACTGGAAGAGTGAAACTACCAGGGTCCTTGGATTTTGTTGGCAACATCTTCTGGATAATGGCACTACACCCCGCCTCCAATGTGATAGTCTCCTCTTCAAAATACTTTCTCTTCTTGGTGAGGAGATCTTTCATGAACTTGGCATATGTAGGCATTTGCTCTAATGCCTCGGAGAACGGAATGTTAATCTGCAAGGTCTTGAAAATCTCTAAGAACCGAGCATATTGCCTCTCCTTATCGCTTCTTGAAGGTGCATGAGGATACGGTAAGCTCTTGGTGGGTGGTACCTTCACTATACTCCTCTCCTCCAAGGGTGCTTTATTTTTTTCTCTACTGACTCCTTCTTTTTCTTTTTCAATCTCTTTCTCTTTCTCATTCTTTTTGGTATTTTCATTTTTCTTCTTATTTTCATCAACCAACTCGCTTCCTCCACTCTTTCTCAACGCTCCTGGGCCCTCCAAGATGATCTCTTCATCAACACTAGCATCATCTTCTACACTCATATCATTCACCTCCTCGCTCTCCTTTTTCTTCTCATTCTCCTTCACCACAAATTCCCGACCACTTCTTGTAGATACAACATTCAAGTGCCCTTTCGGGTTTTGCTCGGTGTTGGCTGAGAAAGAACCTTTTTGTTGCTCTGCCAGCTGTTTTGCTATTTGGCCCACCTGTATCTCCAGATTTTTAATTGAAGCATCAGTATTCTTTTGATTGGACATAGACAATTGCATGAATTGTTGCAATGTGTCTTCCAACTTAGTGGTTCTTTCATATAAAGGTGGGTGTTGGTGTTGATGTGGAGGCCTGCTACTTGATGAAGCATTCATGTCTGGCTTGTTTCCACCATAGTTATTTCTCCACCCCTGATTTGAATTTTGCGGATAGGGGTGTTGAGAGAAATTTTGCCGCCCTTGATTCCCCATATAATTCACTTCTTCACCTTGGGAATTAGATGAACCGGCACAAAAACCATTAAGGTGGTCACCTCCACAAAAATCACATGCCAATACTTGTTGCATAGGAGGATTATTAGCGTGCATAGCTTGAAATTGTTGAGGAAGCTTGGCCATTTGTTGGTTCAAGGCTTCAATTTGTTGGGAAAGTATCTTGTTTTGAGCTAACACCGCATCTTGGGTACTCAGCTCCAAAACTCCTCTCTTGTGTGAAGAGCTTCTACCGTGCTGGCTCCTAAAGTCTGTGGAAGCCATGGACTCAATGATTGTGATAGCCTCTTCAGCAGTTCTGAACATGACTGACCCTCCAAAAGAAGCATCCAATATCATCTTGGTTTGAGGTTGCAAACCATTGCAGAAGGTTTGCACTTGATGTTCTACCTCAAAACCATGGTTGGGGCACCTCCTCAACAGTGATTTGTATCTCTCCCATGCTTCACATAGTGGCTCATCTGCACCTTGAGCAAAAGTAGCAATAGCAGTTTTGGCCTCAGTGTTCTTGGACGGGGGAAAGAATCTGGCTAAGAATTTAGTTTCCACATCCCTCCACGTGGCTAGGCTTTGGTTTGGCTGAGAATGAAGCCAAGCCTTAGCCTTCCCATTCAGAGAAAATGGAAACAACCTCATGAATAGCGCCTCTTCATCAGCCCCAGAAACTCCAACTGAACCGCACAACTCATAAAAAGTGTAGAGATGAGTATGTGGGTCCTCATGGTCCAGGCCAGAAAATTGGTGAGAGCTGATAAGTTGTAGGAGTGCAGGCTTCATCTCTGCTAGTCTGTCATTCCTGTTAGGCCTCACAATGCTAGAGAATTCCCTCGGGCTAGTGTAGGTGAAAGCATCACCTATAGTGCGCCTCCGGTTATGATTGTCACCTTCACCTTCCATGTTGAACTCAGGAATGTCAGAGACAAGAACTTCAGGGATCTGATTGGTTGGTTGGCTGACTGGGTTTGCTCTAGTCCTCCTTCTCCTCCTGTTGCTGTTATTCCTCCTTGCAGTGCGTTCAATCTCAGGATCGTTCAACAATGGCTCAGAAGAAGCAGTACCTCTGGTTCGGATAGTACCTTGCATACAAGAGAAAACAACAGACTAGAGTGCACAAGTCAGCCCAAAGAATTCATTTGCTAAAATCAAAATTAACAATAAAAGTAAAGGAACAAGTCAAAAATAGCTATAAATACTAAATTGTCTTTCCAATCCCCGGCAACGGCGCCAAAAACTTGTTGAGATTTCCGTTGAAGTACTTTTGTTATAATTGTAAATCAGTTTAATTCTATCAACGGTCTCAAACACGGCAAGTATACCGGCCGTTCAAGTAGTAAAAAATATCGTATCCACAGGGATTAGAAAATAATATAAGCATTTATTGACTATTCGTGACTAAAGAATAATTCCAATTTGTAGTTTGTCATGTGAATGTGAATTAAAGATCATGACTACTGGAATAAAAATTATACAAACATTTGGTTGTGAGTGGAAAAGGTTAGAAATGATATTGTGAAATTGTGAGGTTGTGGGGTTAGATTTCACCAAACGTTAAACTAATGAATCCTTAATCTCTTGTTAAATTCATTGCTTAGTCAACCCATAAGTTTACTCAAACCTAATCCCTTAGAGAAAGAGCCTAGGTGCGGATATTGAATATCAATCCCTTGAGTACCCAATACCTACACCCGCATTATGGGCTAGGGTTTAAGACTACTAATGGGTCAAGCTCTATCCCTAGATACAATCTCCACTAGGCATATGTTCCAGAACTAATTTCAAAGGTATTTCCCAGTACTCAATGGAACCTTAAATCATGCAAAGGGTGATCAATCCAAAGCAAGCATTAAGTAAAGAAACAAACACAACAATGAATGAAACAACATGTATAAATATCATTGAAAACGTTAGGATTACACTAGAATTCGTTGGTTACATCTAACCCCACACAAAATGGGTGGAACCACTCAAAATTGAGGGCAAAACAAAATAGAGATGAAGGGAGAAATGAAGAAACCGAAGGAAAGACCCACACATGAACAGCTCCAAGCTCCGGGAATCCCTTCCACAGCTCCTAAAACTTGTCCAATGTGTGAATGTCGGAGAAACCCTCGAAAATGGCTTCAAATACGAGCCTGGGAGGTCAGATTAGGGTTTCGCGCCCGGCTCATAAGTCTTCGCGCCCGGCTCCGAGTCTTCTGAGCACTTTCTGCCTCATTATAAGCCCGGCGCAATTACTTTTACGCCCGGCGCAGTGTCTTCCAGAGGCTTTCAAGCATTCTCTGCCTTAGAGCAAGCCCGGCGCAATTCTCTATTAAGCTCGGCGCAATTCGTTCCAGAGAGTATTGAGGTACTCTCTGCCTCGATCACGCCCGGCGTGGTGGAGTCTCGCGCCCGGCGCATGTATGACTTCCAGAAGTCCACTGCTCTGTTCTTCTCAAGCCCGGCGCGGCGTCATCTTGCGCCCGGCGCAGCCACTCTGCTCTGCTCCTTGGCTCCTTATGTTTCCAATCCAAAAGATCTTCAATCCTCAAATCTCTAGCTCAATACCTGCACAAAAAATGAGGTGTATTAAGGTATTGTTAGCTAAAATGGGTTAGCTATATCTGCACAAAAGATGAGTCAAAAAGGGAACAATTATCTTGCAATGGTGCTAAGAATGAGTAGAGTTGTACAATAATTCTCATTCAAAAAGATGTATAATTGAGACTTAACAATCATCACTTAAAAGGCCTCTTACAAATAAATTATATGTATACATTATAAACTTTTATTTCTCCTCTTGTTCTAATAATGTGGGATCTTGTTTGTATCTCAACACTCTTTCTACATTCTTCTTGGTTTACACTTCTTTCATTATTTTAAGGAAGTTTCTGATAAAAAAAAATGAACTCAAGCTTCATAAATAGACTACTGAAACTGCAGGAAAATGACCCAAAAAATTCAGATATTAACATCACTAGTTGCATTCTTGATTAGTTAATGAAGTTTATTCTTTACATGACAGTACAGGTTTCTGGATGCATCAAAAGATATTGACCACTATTGATTCTCCACTATTATAGATCTTTGGTACAAGAATTTCTTAGGCCTCACTTGAAAGCATTAAGAAGCAAATTTGAGAGGGAATATTGCAAAACCAAATCTGCGAAACAAAGTTCTAATACAAATAAATAAAGAAAGTTCTTCTAACCCTGTTTTACTAGATAGTTGATGGGATGTCCTTGGATTATTCTCCCAACAAGGTTTTGCTAAGGTCTTTCTCTGATCTGGCGATTAATTGTGCTTCTGTCATATGTTGCCATTCTTCTCGCAAACAAAAAGATAGAGTATTATGGGTGTGCAATTTTAATTTGTATGTGATATAAATAACAGATATTCTCTGTATCTAGATATAGTCAACTAAGTTGTTGCATATTACTTTTTTAATATGTGAAGCTTCTGTACTAATTTTAGACATAACTCTGTTACCTAATCATATTGGCAATTTGGCATTATTGATTCTCCCCTGCATTTTCTAGAACCTTTTTCTTTCTGCATGTACATGCCAATGGATGTATGATAAACTAATCATCAATAAGGTTTTAATTAGTGTGTTCTAGCTTCTGATTTCTTTTCAAATAATATTTGTTGTCTACAGGCAGTAAAACAAGTGATTTTTCGAAGGCTCAATTCTGTTTTCTGGAGCGTTTTGTTGTTGGTACTTCGCAAGTGTTGATGGTGTTATAGGTGAATATCGACGGTCGTATACCTTGCATCCATCTTGTTTTCAAAGTTTTTCTTCTAAAGATTTAATGTTCACCCACACATATATTTCTATCACTCTACACATATTGTTGTTCTCCTTTAATTTTCCTTATCCTTTTATAAGATTGTGTTCCTTACAAATGAAGACAAGGGACTTGAATGAGAGAATTATTTGTGAGGATTAAAAAGAGAAAAGATAAATATAATGAAGACAAGACACTTATAATAAATGAGTGGAAGTTGCACCAAAGTACACATCACTCCATGTAACTGAAGCCTCAGTTGATCCTTAAAAGTCCTATTGTGCTTCATTTGTAATAGCCTTTTTCTTTTGTGTACTTTTGGCTTCCATTGGTTTTCAGTTGACTTCTGTTGCTTTATTTTATTTTTCCTTCAAAGTGAGAACTTATTTGATCTATATATACTCTTATTAACAAATACTAATAACATTTTGACAGTTATATTGCCTCATTTGGATTTATGGAGGGAAGTTGGAAAATGTTTATTCTATATCTGTTGAAATACTTTTGTTATCACTTTAAATCACTTCTGTTCTATCAACGGACTCAAACACGGCAAGTATACTGGCCGTTCAAGTAGTAAAATTATCGTATCTACAAGGATTAGTAGGTAAAATAAGTATTTATTGACTATTCGTGACTAAAGAATAATTTCAATTTTGTAGTTTGTCATGTAAATGTGAATCGAAGAGTATGACTACTGGAATGTTAATTATAAAAATATTTGGTTGTGAGTGGAAAAGGGTAGAAATGGTATTATGATTTTGTGAGATTGTGGGGTTAGATATCACCGAACGTCACACTAATGAATCCTTAATCTCTTGTTAGATACATTGCTTAGTCAACCCATAAGTTTACTCAAACCTAATCCCTTAGAGCAAGAGCTTAGGTGTGGATATTCAATATCAATTCCTTGAGTATCCAATATCTACACCCGCATTACGGACTAGGGTTTAAGACTACTAATGGGCCAAACTCCATTCCTAGATACATTTTCCACTAGGCATTTGTCTCAGAGCTAGTTTCAAATGTTATTTTCCAATACCCAATGGAACCTATATCATGCAAGGAGAATCAATCCAAAGCAAGCATTAAGAATCGAAACATACACAATTAATGAAACAACATGTATATATTTCATTAAAACGTAAGGATTACAATAGAATTCGTTGGTTACATCTAACCCCACAAAACAATGGGTAAAACCACTCAAAACAATGAGGGTAAAACAAAAATAGAGATGGAAGAGAGAAATGAAGAACCGAAGGAAAGACCCACACATGAACGGCCCCGAGCTCCGGGAATCCCTTCCACAGCTCCTAAAACGCGTCCAATGTGTGAATGAGGAAGAAGCCCTCAAATATTTCTTCAAATACGAGCTTAGGGAGTCAGATTAGGGTTACACGCCCGGCGTATAAGTCTTTGCGCCCGGTGCAGGGCCTTTGAGGGAAGTTAAGCACTCTGTGCCTCAGGATACGCCCGGCGCAATTTTCTTTTACGCCCGACGCAATGTCTTCCAGAGAGTTTGAGTTACTCTCTGTCTCGATCACGCCCAGCGTGGGTAGTCTCGCACCCGGCACAGATATACTTGCAGAGGTGAGACACTCTGTTTTGCTCAAGCCCGGCGCGGGTCATCTTGCACCCGGCGCAGTCAGTCTTCTCTGCCCTTAGCTCCTTAGATTTCCAATCCTATGGATCTTCAATCCTCAATTCTCTAGCTCAATACCTGCACAAAAATGGGGTGTATTAGGATATTGTTAGCTAAATTCTGGGTTAGCTATATCTGCACAAAAATGAATCAAAAAGAGAGCAATTATCATGCAATGGTGTAAAGGATGAGTGGAATTGTTCAATAAGTCTTGTCCAAAAAGAGTATAATTGAGACTTAACAACTCCTCCAAACTTAGAACCTTGCTTGCCCTCAAGCAACAAGTAATTAATCTAACCGATAACAAGCAATGCATGTATGTCAAATTCCTAAATCCTAGTTCACTTGGATTTTCTTTTCGCAAGCATGAACCTTAGATGAAATTTCAGTCATAATTATTGCAATGGAACATGACAAGGTGCAAACAAAGGTTTCAAAAGAGATCAAAGAGCTAAGAAAAGTTAATGACTATCTGTGTATGCATCCTCACTAGGAAAGTATTTCTCTCTATGCACACTAGTGTATCATGGTGAGTGTTTCTCTCAAGTCTACTACTCACGCCACATAATTCAACTTTGCTCTTCGTTTCCTAATAGAACCAATGGTAAAGCAAATGCAAGCACTTATCACAAGGTCTTTATTAGGGCAATTTGGGTTAAGCAGTCGCAATCTCATGATTTTTCAAGGTTTGAAGATGCTATGGCTTAAGAGAGCAATTAAGATCTCTACAATGATATCCCTCTCCATACCCCAATACAACATTTTGGCACATGCCCTTAACCGGATCCAAGCCATAGCCTTTATGTGATGCATATTTACACTTTTGCATCTTAATATTTTTGTTTTTGTTTTGCTTTTTTTTTTTTTGAATGGCTGACCACATATTTTTTTCTTCCCAAAATTCCTCATTCTTTAACTTCCCCAAACTTGTTTGATGTCATCAATTTGCTCTCTTAACCAAAGCAAAGGTTATGGTTAATTTTTTTCACAATTTGGGATAATTGGAAGGTGTGGTGTTTAGGCTTAGGAAACTATGGGTCAAGTGAAAAGTGGAGATGACTTTTTGACTTAGATGGTTAACAAAATAAGGAAATATGAATGCCTTGATCATATAAGTGCACAACATAAGCAAACCACCAGGGAAACTCAAGCAAAGTCTATCATGCGACTTAAGCGTAGTTCACTCATCAGTATTTAGGCTCAAACCTCACCCGGTTATGCATCCACAAATTATCAAACTCAGCTCAATTCTATGATCAACATTGAAACCCGTATGCAACTAGTCATGAACTAAAGATCTAACGTGACTTGAAAATGTCTAAGGTACACGCACCACAAACATCAAGCAAACCACAATCTAGAATCGACCACAAGCAAAGCAAGTATCATCTAGATTAAAAACCGTGCTAAAGCAGAATATTCACAAAAAGAACCAACAGAGTAATCACTAAAAAGACACTAAATATAAAAGAGTTCTGAAACAAGAACAGTTAAACAACTACAAATAAAAGACAGAAAAATAAACTGCAACGAAAACATAAAAATGGACTAAGGCAGGCTCCATCTACATCCATCTACAAAGCCTGGTCATCATCATCAGCAGCTGCTCCACCATCATTAACGCCATCAGCATCAGCAGCTTCACTACCCCAAACTTAGGGGTCTGGTCCCCAGGCCAACCAGTATATGCATGAAAGTTCGCGGTAGAGAGGAACTGGTAACTGGGAGTGGTCACGAAGTGTAATCATGAAAATTGGTGAGCACAAAAAAAAAGTATACACAGTGATGACCAAGCAACTATAACAAAATGGAGAATATCCTTAGACCAAAATTAAGCACAACATGGATGCACACGGAAATGGACTATGACAATGCAACATAAAGCACACAAACAGAACATAAAGAAACATGATTGAAAATAGATAAATATTGGGTGTCAGGGATGTTGTGCGCCGGGCACAAAACAGATGCGCCGGGCGCAAAACAGATGCGTCAGGCTTAGTATCAGTAAAAGTCCGAGAGGTTCTAAATTTGATATCGCGCCAGGCGTGAATTAAGCGCGCCTGGCGTGGTGGTTTCAGAGACCAAAAATTGAATACTTGGCCAGGCACAAAAGAGTTACGCTCGGCGTGTAGCCACTTATATGGTCAATTTGCCTAAGTTTCCTTTAAGAGAAGGCCTTATCTCCACCTAGAAACAGAGTTGCCTCATTCCTCACACTCCAAACAATAGATACCCTATATTTACCCACTCAAGCATGATTCTAACAATTAACATATAACACAAAACAACATATAACACAAAACAACATATAACATAAAACAACTATGCATAACAAACATTAGTTCTGAAATCTAAAACACGAATGGGATGAGAAACACATAAACAAAGTTCAGATCTCTGGGTTGCCTCCTAGGAAGCGCTTGTTTACTGTCCCGAGCCTGACTGTGACCAACTTGAATTGCTCTAATTCTCATTTTCCTCATGTTGCTATTGTTCCTCCTTGCCTTGTGTTCAACCTCATGATTGCTCAACAACGGCTCAGAAAGATTAGTCAATCTAGTTCGAATAGTACCTTGCATACAAGAAAAAGCGAAAGACTAGAGTGCACAGGTTAGCTCCAAGAATTCATTGCTAACATAAAAATAACAATAACAAGTCACAAATAGCTATAAATACTAAATTGCCTTGCTAATTCCCGGCAACGGCGCCAAAAACTTGTTGAGATTTTTGTTGAAATACTTTTTTTATCACTTTAAATCACTTTTGTTCTATTAACGAACTCAAACACGGCAAGTATACGGCCGTTCAAGTAGTAAAATTATCGCATCCACAGGGGTTAGTAGGTAAAATAAGCATTTATTGACTATTCGTGACTAAAGAATAATTCCAATTTTGTAGTTTGTCATGTAAATGTGAATTGAAGAGTATGACTAGTGGAATGTTAATTATAAAAATATTTGGTTGAGTGGAAAAGGGTAGAAATGGTATTATGATTTTGTGAGATTGTGGGGTTAGATATCACCGAACGTCACACTAATGAATCCTTAATCTCTTGTTACATACATTGCTTAGTCAACCCATAAGTTTACTCAAACCTAATCCCTTAGAGCAAGAGCCTAGGTGCGGATATTGAATATCAATTCCTTGAGTATCCAATATCTACACCCGCATTACGGACTAGGGTTTAAGACTACTAATGGGTCAAGTTCCATTCCTAGATACATTTCTCACTAGGCATTTGTCTCAGAGCTAGTTTCAAAGGTTATTTTCCAATACCCAATGGAACCTATATCATGCAAGGAGAATCAATCCAAAGCAAGCATTAAGAATCGAAACATACACAACAATGAATGAAACAACATGTATATATATCATTAAAACGTAAGGATTACAATAGAATTCGTTGGTTACATCTAACCCAACAAATCAATGGGTAGAACCACTCAAAACAATGAGGGTAAAGCAAAAATAGAGATGGAAGAGAGAAATGAAGAACCGAAGGAAAGACCCACACACGAACGGCCCCAAGCTCCGGAAATTCCTTCCACAGCTCCTAAAACGCGTCCAATGTGTGAATGAGGAAGAAGCCCTCAAAATTTTTTTCAAATACGAGCTTGGAGAGTCAGATTAGGGTTACACGCCCGGCGCATAAGTCTTTGCGCCCGGTGCAGGACCTTCGAGGGAAGTTAAGCACTCTCTGCCTCAGGACACGCCCGGTGCAATTTCCTTTTACGCCCGGCGCAATGTCTTCCAGAGAGTTTGAGTTACTCTCTGTCTCGATCACGCCCAGCGTGGGTAGTCTCGCGCCCGGCGCAGATATACTTGCAGAGGTGAGGTACTCTGTTTTGTTCAAGCCCGGTGCGGGTCATCTTGCGCCCGGCGCAGTCACTCTTCTCTGCTCCTTAGTTCCTTAGATTTCCAATCCTATGGATCTTTAATCCTTAATTCTCTAGCTCAATACCTGCACAAAAATGAGATGTATTAGGATATTGTTAGCTAAATTCTGGGTTAGCTATATCTGCACAAAATTGAATCAAAAAGAGAGCAATTATCATGCAATGGTGCAAAGGATAAGTGAAATTGTTCAATAAGTCTTGTCCAAAAAGAGAATAATTGAGACTTAACACTTCTGTTGCTTTATTTTATTTTTCTTTCAAAGTGAGAACTTATTTGATCTATATATACTCCTATTAACAAATACTAATAACATTTTGATAGGTATATTGCCTCATTTGGATTTGTTGAGGGAAGTTGGAAATGGGTTGTAGGTTTTCTATTTGTGTCTATTGTCACAGTTCCCCTGGCATCCATATTGGTGGGAAGCATTACTTTCTGATATAAAGCATATTGCAGTGCAACAAATCAGGAAGTAGGAATTAGTTCTTTACATCTTTCAATCTGGTTAGAAAATGTTTATTCTATATCTGTTAAAGTAACCTATTCTGTTGACAAAAAATATGACGGAGGATTGTATCTTCAAAGTCATGCTATGATGCATACTGGGTAATTTGCATTCTTGTGTTCTTTATACCAATGAATGGCAAGCTCATTATTTTGGTTCTCATTTAAGCTTTGAATGTATCTGGTTATAATTGTTACACTAAACTAAAGTTTGACCTGTGCCCTTTTTGGATCCAAATTTTTTTCTCCTCTAGACCAAATCCGCTCAAGCATTTCCAAATGTTTGAGCAGATTTTCTTTGCAACAAATTCTTGCTCTCTGTCTCTGATCTGCAGAGTACATCTAAATTGGCTGAGCGATTTTGTAAATTTTGAAGGCCTTGAGACTTGATCTAATCTGCATGAAAAATAAGGGTTCATTAGTCCAAAATCTATCAACTCTTCACAAACTAACCTATTTACCCATCTTTTTATTCTTACAATATTTTAGTGTTTAAAAACTTAAATTCCTTTTAAAATTAGTTTTTTTAGAGGCCTTTTAAAACTAGTTAAATAAGTGTTAAAGGAGTTAAATACTCTAAGCAAAAATGACACTTATTAACATCTCATATAAATAAAAAAATCTCATTTCTTTAAAATATAAAATATTTTTGGAGAACAAATATTTATTTGAGTTAGGTTGTTACTTTTCATTAACAATTTTTTTTTTCTATTATATATTTATTATTTGTAAAGGGAAAAAATGTCGATGAACTATTTGTGTAACGATCTTATAAGTCACACACTTGATACGACATAACTACAATACAGTGAAAAGCATAGACATCTACTAGCGTAAGGTTATCATGCAAACAATACCTGAATATTCATGCAATAATTATATGTATAGGATACAACAAAATACTAGCACTAGTCAAGCATGTGTCTCCACATACATGTATCAAAATAGTTCAACAAAACAAAGGTGTCATCTCCAGCATAATCATCCACAAAGCACACCTTCAAACATAATCTTACTTGCTCACATATCAAGTATGATCATAGTAGTCAACACATCAAAAAACATGGGTAAACTTGTGGAAGAAAATAACATATCATCATAAACGATTAACTTAAATCAACACAACTTTACAACTTAAAAATATCTTGTTTTTATCAATAAATACATATTAAGAGTCAATAACGACAATACTTGTTTTTAGTTATTGTATGTCTAGTTGGTGCTAAATTATTATTTCTAATATCATATTAAATTTTCATTTTATAATTAACATATTTAACTGTATTGAATGAAAGTTGTTATTCATGCATGTAACAAACCATCAAAATAAACAATTTATCAAAGTTTAAAAAATTAGCTTTATCATACATTTTTTTTATTCGATTAGCAATGTTGTTACGTGATATGTTACATTAATTCTATCATTATTATATCCTTGTCCAACCACATAGTTAGATGGTTGTTGGAGATAGTCAAGATAGAGAAATACGATTTTCGATGAGGAGAAAAAACGTAAAAGAGAAAAAAAAAATCTTATTAAATCAATCAATTCATAAAAAAGTTTAAAGTTTAAATAGAAAATCTAAAATAAAGAATCACTAAATACCATCAAAGAAATTGAGAAAAATAAACAATTTTTTTAATTATAATTTCAGTTAGGATCCTAAACAAATTTTATTTTTTAAAATTTAAAAAAAAAAGTTAAAAAAACTAAAGAATAATTATTACTAAAAAAAACTTTAATAATCCAAATTTTTACATGTATCATAATATAAAAAAGTCTAATTATATAAATTTATTAACTTATTTAACTCTCTCTCACACGCGCACACACACACACATATATATATATATATATATATATATATATATATATATATATATATATATATATATATATATATATATATATTTTAAAAGTGTATTCTCAGAAGACCTAAATCTAAATCTTGCACGTGTACCGTTGCAATTACTCCGAATACGAATCATTTTCTATCATCCGATTTTTATTATTTTTAAAATATATATTTTTTATTTTCTAAATAAACATATATACAGTGCGAAATGTTGTATCCTCCCAAATAAAGTGCGGGACTTATCCTCCGAATCATTAAAGAATTGACACTAGTGAATAATTTTAATTTAACTAAAGTATTTGTTTTAACTGGTATTTAAAATTTTAAAATTTAGTTGTTTTTATCATTTAAAATTCAACCCACATAGAAGTTAAGAGCTCACTAGCAGTAGGCCTAATTATCACATGAGACTCAACACTTTTGATTATCCCTATGCATTTCGCAATTGATTCATCCATGAGAGAGGCTTCTTCGATAGTTAGATCAGAAACAAAAGTCTTTTTTGATGTATGCGGTCGTGTGGGGTGTGGGAGTAGGGATAAATTTGGAAAGGAAAAAATTTAATTAAATGTATATTTTACTGTTAAAAAAGAGTTAACCATCTATACATTATCAGTATAAAAAATTTTATATTGACAACTAATTATTTTTTAAATTATCTTATTTTATTTTTATTTCATTAAATAAATAATTGACATAGCACTATTAAGAAATATAATTGATTCTCTGTGTAAAAAAACTTTATAGAGTTAGTGTGATTGTCAACAAGTGTCAACTTTCGAAGATTTTTTGGTTTAAAACTTTGGGAGTAAAGACATGCATATCCTTCTTCCATCTCTTAATAACCTACGGATTGAGGATTGTCCACAAGTGGAGATATTCTCAGATGGAGCTTTGCCATCAAATCTTGAGAGTGTGGAATTCTCAAGTGTCAAACTTGTTGCCTCATTGAAAGGGGCCTTGGGAGCCAACACCTGTCTTCAAATCTTGTAAAGCGTTGCAAGAAACCAGAAGGCAAAGACTGAGTAAAGATTGCTCACATTAAAATCCTGTATATGTTCTAGTAAGATGAACCACTAGTTTGAAATCATGCAAGCACTGCTCTCATATGTCTACCTCTTCATCAGGTTCCAATTCTCCACAATATCTCTGCAGCTTTTGAAATACATTCCCCTATATTGATCACAATAAAACCATGTAGTGAATATTTGTTTATGGAGGATGGATCAACCACTTTCTTTGTGCATATTAAGTTTTTTTTAATATTCTGCGTAACATGCAATAATTTTTGTATTCAATATCCACTATTCAAATTGAGTTCCAACCAAATGTGTTTCTTATATTTAGGAAACAGAGAAAATAGAGGAGGCAGTGAAGTGTAAAATTTCCGGCATGTGGCATCCATTATGTAGAGAAAACTAAGTCAGTGGGAGTTATGGTGGCATCATCTTCCTTTAGGCTTTAGCTTGTCAGGTAAGTTTGTTTTCTTACCCATACTCTTTCTTCTTAGTTCATACTTACATTACTTTATAGAAGTTTATGACAACAAAAAGTAAACTCAAGCTTCATAAATATGCCACATAAATCAGGGAAAAATGATCCCAAAAAATCAGTTATTAACACCACTAGTTACATTCTTCATTAGTTAATAAAGTTTGTTCTGTTTACATTACAGTACAGGTTCTTGAATGTATTGAAAAGCTTGCAAAGGAAAAAAAAAATCAAGTTTCAACATAGGGCATAACCAAAAAAAGCCTTGTTCCGGATTCTGTTTCTAAGTTTCATAAAGTTTAAGCTAGTTTTCTTTACATTTTTATTTTTACAGGTATGCTTGTAAGTTTACTTAGCAAGATATGAAATAGATAGTGATCATTCTTGATTCACAAGATGCCATATCCTTGAAAAAAAGGAGGGACAAGGAGTCTCTAACAAAGGTATATGACCTTGGAAGCTTTTTGCATTTAATTTTATTACACTATTATAAATCTTTGATACAATGAGTGCTTAGGCCTCTCTTGAAAGCATAAACAAATTATAGCTGATCCTATGTGACTGCAGAATGTCAATAAATTAATATGTTTAAACTATGACTTGTTTGATCTCTCACATTTTTTAACCCAAACAATATGATTAAAAAATTTCCCAAGCTAATGTATGCATGATATGTCTATTGATTTCCTTTGGGCCTCGAATTTAAATAAATGATTTAACTGGAACTCGAGATCCTCTTTTAATTAATCACACTATGTTCTCTACAGTATCCCTTTTCATATCTAAATGGAGTAGAGGCAACCTCTTTGGCTGGCCCCAGATTCTCGGATGATGAACAGAGTCCTTAGTTCTTTAGTCATCTTCTTCTTGATCACTAAATCAGAAGAGATTGTAATCTTTTGGTTATTTGTGTGCTTCTACCCTATTTCTACTACATCTGAGAGGATTGAAACAAAGGGAGTTGTGAAATGTAAATTTTTTCTAAACATACATTCTTAGAGGTTGAAATTGTATTTGGTTTCTTGTTGAGTTGGGAAGTGGCGTTGAAGTGGTGAGCATTGCATATAGCTTTTTTTTAATTTTTTAAATTTTTTATTTTTCCTCCTTCGCTTTCCATTTGTTTATAAGATAGCAGAGGCAGGAGTTGTGTAGCAGTCACCTGATGTAGATTAGTTAGGTAAAGATTGTGTAACTGTTGTACCAAAAAAGGACCTTGTGTTTGTTAATGAAAAATGTAATAGATATCTTACAATATTATCTTACAATATATATATATATATATGAGGAAATATCTACTTATTTAAAGTGTAAGTTTATTTATACTTATTCTACTTAATAATTCATATTCTACATTAAATTTTAATGATTCAACTATTGAATTAAAAAAATTTAATGTATAGATTAAGTCTGCAAAATTTAAAAAATTTGAAAACTATTTGATACTCCATTTCAATAATTCAAATTAATGTATAAAATATTTTTATGTTTATTCATTAATTTGAATTAATGAAACGAAATATCAAATAGTTAATTTTCAAATTTTTTAAGAATTTGCAGACTTAATCAACACATTAAGAACTCTTTATTTAACGACTGGGTCATTCAAATTTAATGTAAAATATGAGTTATTGAGTGAAGTAAGTCTAAGAAAACTTACTCTTAGAATAAGTGGATCCTTCCTCTTCCTCTCCCTATATATGCATACATATATATATATATATATATATATATATATATATAGAGAGAGAGAGAGAGAGAGAGAGAAAGGAGGGATCTGTTTACTATAGGTGTAAGTCTACCTAGACTTACTCCGTTTAATAATTCTTGTTTTACATCAAATTTAAACAATTCAACCGTCGAATTTAAAGTTTTTAATGTATAGATCAATTTTGCAAATTTTTAAAAAATTTGAAAACTATTTGATATTTCGTTTCATTAATTCAAATTAACGTGTAAAATATTTTTATGATTATTCGTCAATTTGAATTAACGAAACAAAGTATCAAATGGTTTTCAAATTTTTTAAAATTTGCATAATTGATCTATGCATTAAGAACTTTAAATTCAATGGTTGTGTACTTGTTTGAGGGCACACTCGTAATCTTCTAATAACTGGAGGGCTGAACGAGAGCTTCGGGTTGACACTTCAGAGAAGGGGGAGGTACCTGCAAAAGGCACTTCGACGCTCAAGTCAGGACAAACACGATTCTCTAGGATAATAAAATGAACAGTGACGTACCTCGATATAAATGACCTATTTATACTACCTTTGATGGGCCTCTTCTGAGGTTTACCAAATTAGGTAATACGATGCTAATCGGCTGATTATGTCTTAATCATGTGTTTGTCCTTGTTAATCGTGGTTATTGCCGTAATCCTGCTTTATCCTTCGGCCCATTACCGAGCCGACGGGTAAACGTTCGGAATGTTGGGTGTCTTCGGCCGTTAGCCGGGCTGACAGGAAGTTGTTCGGTTATTCAAGATCTACCGGCATTTGGCCGAGCCGATACGTGGCATATGGAGACGCATCGTGGTGCTATCCTTATCAGTCTTCAACCGAGCCGAGGTTACTAGCGAACTCTTCTCAGCCCTCGGTTGTATGCCGAGCCGATGTTGACGTCAAGGTTCGTGTGGACATGGTTCAATTTGCGTGGGTGTTTGACAGAATGACACGTGTTGGTCCACGTGACCGATAGGACCCTTCCGGTACAGGTTAGATCGTTGAAATTTGATATATAATATGAGTTATTGAACGGAGTAAGTTTAGGTAGACTTACTCATAGAATAAATGGATGTCTCCTCATATATATATATATATATAGAGAGAGAGAGAGAGGAGGGATCCGTTTACTCTAGGAGTAAGTCTACATAGACTTACTCCGTTCAATAACTCATGTTCTACATCAAATTTCAACGATCCAACCGTTCAATTTAAAGTTCTTAATACATAGATCAAATATGCAAATTTTTAAAAAATTTAAAAATTATTTGATACTTTGTTTCATTAGTTCAAATTGACGGATAATCATAAAATCATTTTATACATTGATTTGAATTAATGAAACAAAGTATCAAATGATTTTCAAATTTTCTAAAAATTTGCAGATTTGTTCTATGCATTAAGAACTTTAAATTGAACGGTTGGATCATTGAAAGTTGATGTAGAACATGAGTTATTGAACAGAATAAGTCTAGGTAGACTTACTCTTGGAATAAACAGATCTCTCCTTATATATATATATATATATATATATATATATATATATATATATATATATTCATAAACAACTTTTAAAACATGATGGACATTTCACTCTGTCTACAAGGGTCATGATATATTAATGTCAACTAAAAGACTATTTTCATTGTCATATGATGAACAAAATACTTGATCTTGATCACATTAAAATTACTAACAGACTAAACATACTAAACTGGCTTAAATACTTCATTGTGTTAAGAAGTCTCATATCGCCTGCCTCAATTCTTTGAGTGCAGTTTATGTACATGTTGGACAATTTTGCTTAAAACCAATTGGTAATAAGATGAAATCTAATTTGGTATCAAAGCTTAGAATCCATTTTCTTAGTTTGTGTATCCTAATAGGCATCGCTTGGTTCGACAAGTATCTGTGGAGGGGGGTGTTAAGAAGTCCAATATCGCCTACCTCAATTTTTGGGGTGCGGTTTATGTATCTGTTGGACAATTTCACTTAAAGTCAATTGATTTTAAGATGAAATCTATAAAGAAGAATTCGTGATGCAATTCTTGCTCTGCTTTATTGCTGTCCAGACATATATATGTATACACAGTGTTCAGGAATTGTTGCCTCAATTCTAGTTAATTACGAGGTAACTATTCCTAAATATAATCTGTACAGATTGCTATCCTATATTAACAAATATGACAAGATAATTATAGTAAATATGGAAGATACTAAATTAATAATTATAAAATAGAAGATTCAGCAAGATCTCAATAATCCCGATTTCGTAAGATCTCCATAATCCCAATAAAATCTAATTTGGTATTAGAGCCTAGAGCCCCTCCCTCTTCTTGGTTTATCTATTCTGGTGGACATCACCTAGTTTGGCATGCATCTATGGAGAGGGGTGTTAAGAAGTTTCATATCACCTACCTCAATCCTCCGAATGCGGTTTATACATCTGTTAGATAATTTTGCTTAAAGCCAACTGATTTTAAGATGAAATCTATTACATTATAATCAATTAAGTAAATAAAGGGTGGATGTTAATACATACAATAAATTGCATGCATATATTATATTTGATAAAGAAAAGTTTTTTTCCTTTTTTTGAATATTACTCATATTAGAAATTTGGGAAATATACCAATGAAGATTTCACAGGTGATTTATTTATTCTGATATAGTATTGTTTCCTAAATATAAAAGCAAAATCATTCACACTCCTAATATGTTTAAGTTACGTGAAGTTTTCGAAACAGTAGAAAATCCAACAACAATTTGATGACAGTGCTAGACCAATAAAATAAAGATGTGACACACACTCAAGACTCTTATCGGTTGACTGTGAGACATTCATTCATGGAATACAGCTGTGAAAGAAAGTGATGTAAATTCTCTACAGTCAAGCCATACACACATCCATGCATTCATCTAATTAGAACTGTTGGATGAATATCGTAGGACCCATATTTTATCTTATCTTAATCTAACAATATAAATTCAAGACAGCATAAACTGTGAATGAGGGAATCAAAACTCGTGATACATTGATGGAATGCAGCCATGAATTTCTCTATTGTCCGAAAGACTCAACAGTTATTGGTTGACTGGCTATCACAGAAAAGTATGCTCACTAACCCCAAAGTAAAGCCATCGCTATGAGCTCGCAGTACACTCAGTTATTCATTGCTATAAGATACAATTTAAATTACTGATTTCCATTCATCCACTCCCTTTCCTATTCCTACCATGGCAGCAGAATTTGTTGGTGGTGCTCTTCTTTCTGCTTTCCTCCAAACTGCAGTTGACAGGCTGGCTTCTCGTCGAGTTGCAGACTTCTTTCGTGGAAGGAAACTTGATGAGAAGCTGCTGAACAAGTTGAAGGTGAAGCTGCGATTCATCATTGCTGTGGTTGATGATGCAGAACTAAAGCAGATTGAAAATCAACTTGTCAGAGACTGGCTTTTTGAGGTCAAAGATGTTGTGCATGATGCAGAGGATCTCTTGGACGAAATAGACTATGAACTCGCCAGATGCCAAGTGGAAGCTGAATCTCAACCTCAAACCTTTTTTCACAAGGTACCCAATTTCTTCAATACTACTTTCAATTCATTTAACAGGAAAATTGACTCGAGGTTGAAAGAAGTCCTTGAGAAACTGGAAGATCTTGTGAACCAAAGGAGTTATCTAGGATTGAGAGAAGCTACTTATTCTGGTGATGGATCAGGTAGTAAAGTGTCACAGAAATTGCTATCAACATCATTGATGGTTGAAAGCATTATTTACGGCAGAGATGATGACAAAGAAATTATCTTCAATTGGATTGCATCTGAAACTGACAATCATAACCACTTAACAATATTTTCTATTGTTGGCATGGGTGGGGTGGGTAAGACCACGCTCGTCCAACATGTATATAATGACCCAAAGATGGAAGAGGCTAAATTTGATATCAAAGCTTGGGTCTGTGTTTCGGATTATTTTGATGTTTTGAAGTTGACAAGAGCAATTCTAGAGATAATCACTAAATCAAAAGAAGCTACCGAAAAAAACCTAGAAACAGTTCATGGAAGATTGAAAGAAGTATTGTCAGGGAAGAGATTTCTTCTTGTTATGGATGATGTTTGGAACGAAGACCAAGAGAAATGGGAAGCTGTACAAACTCCTCTTAATTATGGGGCTCCAGGAAGTAAAATTCTTGTCACAACACGCAGTGAAAAAGTTGCTTCCACTGTGCGGTCATGTAGAGTGCATCAGCTGAAGCAATTACAAAAAGAACACTGCTGGGAAGTTTTTGCTAAACATGCATTCCAAGATAATGACCCACAGTTGAATGCCGAGTTGGAGGAAATTGCTCTAAAGATAGTTGAAAAATGTAAAGGATTGCCTCTGGCATTGAAAACAATGGGAAGTCTTTTACGTACAAAATCATCTATTACGGAATGGAAAAGTGTTTTAATAAGCAAGATATGGGACTTACCAAAAGAAGATAGTAAAATTATCCCTGCTCTATTTTTGAGCTATCTTCACCTTCCTTCTCATCTCAAGAGGTGTTTTACTTATTGTGCATTATTTCCCAAAGATTACGAGTTTAATAAGGAGTATTTAATTCAGTTGTGGATGGCTGAAAACTTTCTGCAATGTCCTCAACAAAGCAAGAGTCCCGAAGAAGTTGGTGAGCAATATTTTGATGATTTATCATCTAGGTCTTTCTTTCAACAACAATCATATTGCACAAACTACACGCGTTTTGTCATGCATGACCTTCTCAATGATTTGGCAAAATATGTCTGTGGAGACATTTGTTTCAGGTTTGGACTTGATAAAACAAAGAGTATGCCAAAAATAACCCGTCATTTTTCACTTGTAATCAATGTAGTTCCAATTTTTTACGGGTTTGAAAGTTCATATAATGCTAAAAGGTTGCATACCTTTATCCCAACAACAGGGTTAAGGGGATATACTGAATGGAAATGTCAGATATTGTTACATGAGTTGTTCTCCAATTTTAAATCCTTGCGCGTCTTATCTTTGTTTGATTGTTCTGACCTTGGAGAGTTGCCTGATTCTGTAGGCAAACTTAAACAACTCCGTTCATTAGACATTTCAAGTACTAAGATAAAAAAACTACCTGATTCAACATGTTCGCTGTATAACTTGCAAATTCTGAAGCTAAACAATTGTGATAATTTGGAGGAGCTGCCCTCGAATTTGTATCAACTTATCAATTTGCGTTGCCTTGAACTTAAAGATACTTACCTGAAAAAGATGCCAAGGCATTTGGGAAGACTGAAGAATCTTCAAGTATTGAGCTCATTTTGTGTTGGAAAAAGTAGCGAGTTTGGTATCCAACAGCTAGGAGGACTCAATCTTCATGGAGAGCTATCAATCGAGGAGCTACAAAATGTTGTGAATCCAATACATGCATTAGCAGCAGATTTTAAAAATAAAACGAACCTTGTGGGGCTAAAGTTAGAATGGAAATGGAACCACGTCCATGATGATCCAAGCAAAGAAAAGGAAGTGCTTGAGAATCTAGAACCTTCTAAACACTTGAAGAATTTGACAATCCGTAACTATGGCGGTATACAATTTCCAAGTTGGTTATTGAATGTGAATGTGGTGTCCTTATGGATGGTGGACTGTAAATATTGCTTTCTCTTGCCTCCCTTTGGAGTTTTGCCATTTCTGAAGGAGCTGAGGATTAAAGGGCTTGATGGGATAGTGAGTATTGGTGCTGAATTTTATGGGAGTAACTCTTCTTCATTTACATCCTTGGAAAGATTAGAGTTCTACAATATGAAGGAATGGGAAGAATGGGAATGTAAAGTTGTTTTTCCATGTCTTCAATTTCTTCATATAGTGGAATGTCCCAAGCTGAAAGGGCTATCTGATCAACTTCAAGTAAAGAATGTACTTCTTCGTAAATGTGAAAGACTCATTATTAGTGGACATAGCATGGAAGCTTCACTCGAGAGGAATCGGCACACTGTATCTAATACTTCTCTTAGCATTTATCGTTGCTCGAATATGAAAATTCCCATGACATGTTGCTACGATTTCGTTGTAACATTGGAGATCTCAGGCTCTGACTCTCTAACAACCTTTCCTCTAGATTCCTTTCCAAAACTATGTTCACTTCAACTCAGCTATTGTCATAATCTACAAATGATTTCACAGGAGCACACTCATACTCATCTTAAGGATCTGAAAGTTATTTGGTGCCCTCAATTTGAGTCATTCCCCAGTGAAGGATTATCAGCACCTTGTCTAGCTAAATTTACAATTTGGGGGTCAAAGAATTTGAAATTATTGTCTAAAGGCATGCACATCCTACTTCCATCTCTTACTGACCTACGGATTGATGATTGCCCAAAAGTGGAGATGATCACAGATGGAGGTTTGCCACCAAACTTAAGAAGCATGGAACTCTATGGTTGCTTCAAACTTATGGCCTCATTGAAAGGGGCATTGGGAGCCAACACCACTCTTCAATGCTTGTGTATTGACCGTGTGGATGTGGAGTCCTTTCCTGATGAAGGTTTTTTGCCACTGTCTCTTACTTCTCTAGAAATATGGAATTGCCCAGTTCTTAAAAAACTGAACTACAAGGGTCTCAGCCACCTCTCCTCTCTTAAGAAATTGGTGTTTAGGGACTGCCCTAACCTCCAATACTTACCAGAGGAGGGTCTTCCTAAATCCATTTCAACCCTTGAAGTTGAGAGTTGTCCATTGCTCAACCAGCGTTGCCAGACACCAGAAGGCGAAGACTGGGGAAAGATTGCTCACATTCAAAACCTCAAATTTTACTAAGATGAACCACAAGTTCAAAATGGCACATGCATCAATTCTTCATAGGTGCTAATTCTTCACAATATCTATGTGGATTTTCAAATAAAAACATGTCTGTTGCAAATGTTTTAATTCCTTGTTACACCTAAATTGGTGAATATTCGTTAAAGGAGGGATGGCTCACCTACTTTCTCATCAGATGTTTCTCTTTTCTTTCCTTCTTTTCTTAGATTAATCCTGCAATATTTGTCAGGCTGATTATAATTGGGATAAACACCTATCCTTAAGAATATTCACAATAAGTGTGTTCAGCTGACAAACCCTCATGAAGTTGTTTAATAACAATCAAACTGCTGTATAGATTGCACCTAAAAACTGCGAAAATTTGAGCCTTGTGAGAACAAAGTTGGCTGTACTTGTTTAATTGGGTTTGCTAGCTGATCCTTTTTACTCAATTTTTTGGTTGGGCCATTTTTATGAACTCTGAAACAAGTTAAATGTGATAACATCTGTGCATTAACTAGAGGAGGAATGCTGGAAAATATTATTAAACGAGGTCTAATGTGTAATTGTAAGAACTATTACCAACAATATGTTGATAAAGTTAGTCTAATTGATTATTCTGGCCCACGATTTTCCTTACAATTCCTTCTTTTCCTTTTATTTTGTCATGTCTAAAATTAAACCCAACAGAGGATAATAAGTCGAAAGGTTAGAAATTTAGTGGAATCATATAACATTATTTTTAGTCATTAGTTACAGAGCATTCAATTTATTCTAAGGAGTTGCAGCATTGCAGCTTATTACTTGTTTAATGAGTGAAGCTCCAGTACTAATATTTAGACATAAATGTCACCTAATCATATTGTCATTCATGATTCTCTGCTGCATCTTTCTAGTATTTTTTTTCTTTCTGCGCATACATGCCAATGAATGTATGATAAACTAATAATTAGTTGGATTTGAATGACGGCATTCCAGATTCTGATTTCTTTCTTGCAAAAATAATATTTGTTGTCTACAGGTTGTAATTGCAACTTGTTTTGCAAATTGCAATACCTCAATTCTGTTATCTGGAACATTTGTTGTCACTACATGGCCAGTGTTACAGGCGAATATGAATGATGGTAAAACCCTGCATCCATCTATTTTAGTGTCAGCCACACAATGCCTTCATTGCCCAAGTTTAGTTGCCTCAATATTCTGAAATGAAGACTATAAAATATTTCAATTTTTTTCCTTTTTCTCATTTTTTAATCCTTCATGTGTTGGTTTGTAACTCCTGCTGAAAATGATTTTATGATTTTCTGTTTGTTTTTTAACAGCATTACATGTGCTTGGAATGCATTAAATTGCATTAGGCCAGTTCAGATAAAAATTTAGGCAACTTCATCCACACAATATTGTCACTGGTAACTTGTTTTATTTTTTATGCAGATATGCTATTTTGTCTATAAAAGCATTGCATTCAGATTTACCCTATTTTGGTTTTGAAGCATATGCTCCTTTCTCTGGTCAAGCTGCTTACAATGATTGGTACATGCCATTTTACAATGCCTTCTTGACTTCACTTCCACTTATCGCTCTAGGTGTTATCAATCAGAATGTTTCTGCCAAACTTTGCCTAAAGGTACTAAAATTTTTTTTTTTCTTTTGAGATTGCTTATTTTGTATTAAAGAATATTTCCTCTATATAGGATCTTTATGTTACCAGTTTATTTTTGACCATTTGCTTAATTATGTAACATTTCAACCATGAACACTTTTTCTATAATTACTAATCGATCGACACCTTTTATTTTTGTATATATTTATTGCCTGTTTTCTAAGTCTTGGTTCTTCATCTAAAGCCAATGGACAAAAAGAGTGTTCTTTCATTGAGGTTCCTCTTCGCTCAAACATGCCACCACTGTCTCCAGATGCTTTTTATCATTTTTAAGCATTTGTTTCTTCTGTTTCCGTGAGCCTGAATATATCTGCTTTGATTGTGGAGTGCTTCATAAAGCAGTATCAACTTAACTTTGATATAAAATTCACCTTCAATTTCCTCTTATCCAAACAAGTGTCTTAACTCCTACATGACTTCTACTAATTAACAAAACTAGCTTGTACTAGGTCTGTAATATGCTTATCCAATCTCTGTCCCTCTCCTTGTTACAAATATTTTCTCCTTTTGATGAAAGAAAACTGTTTTCAACCATTTTACCTCCTTTTGAGTTAACCTTATAGCCAGCTTTATCATCAAATACACCAGCCACCTGGCATACTAAATTATAGCTGATCCTATGTGGCTATGTGATTGCAGAATGTTATTAAATCAATATGATTAAACTCTATTAATTTATCAGAAATTGGTTTGATCTCTCACCTGTTTTAATCTAAACATGCAGATCTATAAACAAGACAGTTTCTACCTTCCAAAGTCAGTTTCTAGTACTAACGTAGCAAGATATTATTGTGCAGAGAAAACAAGTGCTAACGTAGAAGGGCTTGAAATTGGGTTATCTGAAGAAGATGAGTTACCTAAACAAGTGCAGGGAAAACTACTACATCTGGGAGAGATATTGAAGCAAAGGAAGTTGTGAAATGTAAATCCTTCTAAACATATATTCCAACTTCAAATTGTATTTGCTTGGAAACAAACACGCTTGGGTCTCAACAACAACAACGAAAAAAAATGCACGTGTCTGTCATCTTTCTTTAGAAATTGTTGCCTCGTCTAAGTTATCACTATTTAAAAAATGAAACCCAAAAACATGAAGAAAAACATAGTGAATTATATCATTTTTTACATATTTTATTGAAACTCTTTGTATATTTTTAATTTTTTTTTTATCTCTCTTTGTCACATTCTCATCTTGTACTCTCTTTTTTATTCTCTTATCTTTTTTTTATTATAAAAAGTAAATCTTCATACCGAAATGTAGTAATAAATTAAACTAATTAAAATAATATCTTGATTGGACACATGTCAATATTTGGACCAGTATTTTTTCTATAAATTAATTATTTCCTTCTTTTGTCATTGAAAGTGATAGTTTATTTTTAGGAAAATGTTGTATCTTCCGAGACCAAAAAATTGTTCAAACAATTAAAAAATTAATATTTTTTGATAAATTTATTATAAAATAATTATTTTATAATAAATTTATTAAAAATAATAATTTTTTAATATTTGGAGCGTTTTTCGACTTCTGTTTTTGGAGGCTATAACAATACTTATTTTAAAATATGTTTTTAGTTGATGTAATATTTACTTATTTTGGTTTTAATTTCTGTAAAAAAATAATATTTTTTATCTTTTTAAAATTTATAAACATTGTATTTTCAGTCTTAGAAAAATAGTTTTTGTCCTTGTAAAATAAATAAATTTTGGTTTTAATATTTATAAAATATTTTTTCTTTGACTTCAACCTCTGAAAAATCTAAAATTATTATTTTTGCTCCTAATGCTAATTTTAAAATATATATGTAACCACTCGTTATGGTCCTTACAATAAATGGCACAACTACTAATAGTGAAAAATAATTAACTTAAGATCATATACATACAAGTACTAGAATATGTACTAAATCGCATCTATATAAGGATGAAACAACTACACAAAACTCCTTCCAACTAGCTAGCAACTCACAACTCACATAATCACCAACGTACAACTTATCAACATTCAACATATAAAACTCCTTATCATACAACATTCCTACAATTTATTCATCGACATTTAACCATAAAATAACTCAAACAACAAGCTTTCCACATACAAATCATTCATCAAGCAATCAAGCAACTCAATTAGAAAAAGAGTTTACTTGACTATGATACTCAATGCAAAATCTCACATTAAGTGTGACGTAGTGAGTTGGTGTAAGGTTAATGGATACTAGAGGGAAAGGTATTTAAGGCTTTCTCTGAGAGCAAAGCCTCATAAGCTCATTTTCAAAGAAACCTAGAGAGAGGTTTTAGAGAGAAAGACTCTGGTCCGTGAGCTCATTTCTCTCCCAAACTTCTCTATTTGAATCTTCTTCTCCCCTAGGTCACTAATTTCTTCTTTCCTTCTTGAAATTCAGGGGGAGAAGCTGGTTCTGGAGGATTGAAGCCCGTGGGTTGAGTTCAGAGGAAAATCTTCTTCTCCTTCCTTTTCTTGGCCATTTTGAGCCAGTCTTCAGGTGAGGAAAGCTAGATTGTAGACTTCTTGGTAGTATGTTAGTTTAGGAACTCATTTGGAGCAAGAATGTTGAGAATCATTGATTGATTTGAGGAAATTCTAATTTTTCGAGGTTTCGGGAAAAATTGGGAATTTGGTGATTTTGATGCATTGAGTGGTTGCATGTTGAAATTGCAGTTGTTTTGGAGTTATATGAAATTTATGCATTTCATTTCATGGATTGCATGTGTTTGAGTTGATTGATTTTCAGGTTTTGAAAAAAAATTCAAAGTTTTGAAGTTGACTGTTTGAAATTGCACCAGGCGTGCATTCATCAGGGACTACCATGGTCCAATCACGCCGAGTGTGATTGAGAATAGGGTGTCTCTGGATGAATCACGTCGGGCATGGGGAGAACCACGTTGGGCGTGATATCAGATAGTGGCCCAAAATTTGGGTTGCTGGTATGGCAGATCGCGCGCTGGGCATAGAGACTCCTTGGGGGTCTCTACTTGGGGTGGCGTCGGGCACAAAGTGTGTGCGTCGGGCGTGAGACCCTTGTGAGGTCTCTGCTTCACTACAAGAAAAATGATTATTATCTACGGAATATTATCTACGGAATTTTTTTCGTAGATAATGTTTAGTTATCTACGAAATTTTTTCCATAGATAATTTTTAGTTATCTACGGAATATTACCTACGGAATTATTTCCATAGATAATATTTAGTTATCTACGGAAATTTCCGTAGATAACTTATCTACGGATTTTTTCGTAGATACTTTATCTACGAAAATTTCTGTAGATAACTTCACCTATAGATAAATTTCGTAAGTAAAACATTTTATTTGAAATATCAATTAACATATTTTATTATCGTTTCATTTTAATTTATTGTAAAATAATTAAAATATTTAATTTAGCATCATTAAAAAAATAATCATTATAAGATTTAATTTTTTTAAAATTTAATTATTTATTATAATACTTTTAGTCACCGTATCAACCAAAAAATATATTTTTGATTAAAATATATTTTAAAATTTAGTTAATTCATTATAATATTTTAAAATAAATATTTTTAAAATTGTTATTTGATAAGTTATCTACGGATTTTTCCGTAGGTAACTTATCTACGGATTTTTTCGTAGATAAGTTATCTACGGAATTTTCCGTAGATAACTTATCTACGGAAATTTCTGTAGATAACTTATCTACGGATTTTTCCGTAGATAATTTATCTACGAAAATTTCCTAGATAACTTTACCCATAGATAAATTTCGTAGGTAAAACATTTTATTTGCAATATCAATTAACATATTTTATTATCGTTTCATTTTAATTTATTGTAAAATAATTAAAATATTTAATTTAGCATCATTAAAAAAATAATCATTATAAGATTTAATTTTCTTAAAATTTAATTATTTATTATAATACTTTTAGTCACCGTATCGACCAAAAAATATATTTTTGATTAAAATATATTTTAAAATTTAGTTAATTCATTATAATTTTAAAATAAATATTTTTAAAAGTTATTAGATAAGTTATCTACGGAAACATCCGTAAGTAACTTATCTACGGATTTTTCCGTAGATAAGTTATCTACGAAAATTTTCGTAGATAAGTTATCTACGAAAATTTTCGTAGATAAGTTATCTACGAAAATTTCCGTAGATAACTTATCTACGGAAATTTCTGTAGATAACTTTACCCGTAGATAAATTTCGTAGGTAATACATTTTATTTGAAACATCAGTTAACATATTTTATTATCTTTTGATTTTAATTTATTGTAAAATAATTAGAATATTTAATTTAGCATCATTAAAAAAATAATAATTATAATATTTAATTTTTTAATTTAATTATTTAGTATAATACTTTTAGTCACTGTATTGACCAAAAAATATATGTTAGATTAAAATATATTTTAAAATTAGTTTTGACTAAAATATATTTTAAAATTTTAGTTAATTCATTATAATATTTTAAAATAAATATTATTAAAATTTGTCATTAGATAAGTTATCTACGGAAATTTCTGTAGATAAGTTATCTATGAAAATTTCCATAGATAATTTATCTATGAATTTTTCTGTAGATAAGTTATCTACGGAAATATCCGTAGGTAACTTATCTACGGATTATTTCGTAGATAAGTTATCTACGGAAATTTTCGTAGATAACTTCACCCGTAAATAAATTTCTTAGGTTACATATTTGAAACATCAATTAACATATTTTATTATCTTTTCATTTTAATTTA